>NC_066364.1:96264797-96570679 GCF_013377495.2 Cygnus atratus
CTCAATCTAAATAGGGACTGTGCTAAATACTGTCACTGAAGATGTCTTCAAGTCCTTTCAGTCTTCAAAATCCTTGGTGACTGTAACTTGGAGGTGGATTTCCTTATACAAATACTTTATCACTAACACCTGCCAACCTACTTCAGGTCACAAAATACACAGACCAGTATTTTAGGTAAATAATTATATAAACAGGTTTTTTTTCAGGTTTGTAGAACAATCTAAAACCAAATCCAGAGCATTAACTTCTGTTACTTTGAGCCATTTAATCATTTCAAAATTGTGAGGAAGACTCTCAAAGGCAGATGTGGCAGAACCCTATTATTTACAGATTCCATTTTTTTTTTAAAGTCTAAATTACCTTGCATTTCCATGATGCCCAGGGTTCATTTACCAAATGTTCATATCTTTCAGTACAAAAATAAATTCATGAATGCTTATTTCTGTATTGTTCAGTAAGGTATCATGATACCATGGGTTATGCACCCAGTTGTTTTAAAGGTGTAGTCTGAATTTATTCTTGGCATTTCACTGAAGTGCTCTATAGCATGTATTTCACTTTCTTCTATATGCCAGGTATCATCAACCATACCCGGAATGTTACTTCAATTTTGTTTTTCATAGTTAATCATACTACTATTGCACCTTAGTTATCATCTCTGCTTTAATATGACTATACAGAGAGCTTCTTGCTTTAGAAGCTGCTCCTGCCAATCTCTGCATTTCATGCACCAGAAAATAAATTACTGTCCATCTGCTACTCCAGGGAGCACTGGAGATAAAGCAAGTCCAAGGTAAAATCCTTTATCCAGGAAGTCGTGACTTGAGAATGTTTTGCTCCTTGTGGAATATAAAGCTGTAGTTAAAACTTCTGCAAGTATGCTGTTACGTTAGATTAAACGTCACAAGAACAAATGGAGTCTAGTAATCGTCCCTGTTTAGGAACAGAATCTAACGTGCTGATCTTGGTTTTTCCTATCAAGCACAACTGAGAAGTGTCATTCTTCCTCTACTTCCCTCACCTTTGTAGCCACAAAAATATCACAATTTCCTTTTAAAAATATCTTTCCTATTTTCTTCATAAAATTGGGGAGATTTCTTGTTCCTGTTTAAATGGTTCATCTTCAGGTTTCCCTCTTATTGATTTGCTGTGGTCTTTTCAAGTTCAATTTTTTTCCACCACAAAAACTAAACAAAACAAAGAAAAAAACCAACTATTCAGCCTTGTCCATTTGTGAGGTGGAAAGTAGAACTTACATTTCTGACAGGCACACATAAGCCAACCATTTTAAATTGGTAAGACACTCAGAGTATCTGAGTGTATGACAGCAAATCAGTGCACCAGGGCAAGTGAGCCTACCACTGTAGTGTCCATACATGCTCCACACCTTCTAATTCACACGATTTAATTTGCAGTGCTAGCTGCACGCAGTGCATTTAAAGTTTACATAGAAAAATGTTACATAAGATAACTTTTGTACAGCTGAGATGACAACATTATGGGATTTTGGTTTTTGCTCCCTGCTGAAAAAGTTACCGTCTCAGCATTCAATCCAAAATTCCTAGTTCTCTTTAACAAAAAAGTACATTTATTTGGAAATATTATTTACTGAACTACAAGAAACATGACTTACCAGAATTATACTTTGTTCTTTCTACTTAACTGAAATGCCTGTTGATAGTATCAAAAAGCATGCGGTGTCACATCTGATAGATCTTTCATATATTAGCACATTATTATCATTCATTTTTCATTGAATGTGCTGTTCATAAAAGAAATGCTGTTTTCACATTATGCAAGTTAACATTACTTTGTTGTCCCCAGATCTGGTCCCCAGATCTGGTCCACCGATCAACGTCTGGATGAAGGTACATGTCCTTGCCTCTGAAGGGGAGGTGAAGGAACAGCTAGTGCAAGGAACACAAAAATCAGTTGCCTGCATAAAGTCCTGCATAAAGAAGAGATCTCGGAAAAGCAAAATTAAATAACATTAATGTCAAGAAAAGGAATTCCAGCGTCTCGGCTGTGGAGAAAACTTTCTGAAGAGGTCCACCAACTTAGAGAGAATTGATTGTCCTCCCCACCTGTACAAACCAGTGTCTCGGCTATCAGGGGTAAGCGTCCTTCTGCGCAAGGAAGACGACAGAGTGGGTACACGCGCCGTGCCACCCTGTGGTTTTAGCTGCATGACCATGGAGAGGACATCAGAAAAAGGGATGGAAAATCTACCAGGACACTACAGGCTCAGGGACGTGAGTTGGAAGGAAGAAAAAAAAAAAAAAAAGTTGGGAAAAGAGGGTTCTCGGAGAAACTTGGTGCTCCAACTTCCAGTGGGCAATACTCGATCTGGTCCCCGCATCTGGTCCCCAGGAAAACGTCTGGATGAAGGCAGTGTGACTTAACCCACAACAAGGGGAATATTTTGGAGCAACTTTACAAGTCAGGTCGCCACAGACGACCTAATTCCTAAGAAGGCCTCTTATGGGGACCAAATTCTATGGTGCACAGCATATCCTAAGCCACAGTTGGGATCTCAGGCTGTCATCTCAGCTTGACTGGCTCCTCAAGTTGGAAGTATGCAGAAACAATTCAACGATGCGCTCCACCCTTTTTCACCCTGATGTCTAATCTGTGGTGGTTTGCAAAGGAGTTTTTGCCCTGCCAGGAATACATTTAAGTAGTTTTGTGGCAATGCAATGTATTTTGGGAAGTTGTCTTGTCCTTTTATACATCTCCAACCTCCTCCCTTCATCGAGAGGAGACATTATGAAGTTTGAAGCTACAAATCTCTTATGCAGAATAGGAGCGCCAGAAAGTAAAGGTAGCTGTTCATCTTGGAGGGGGTACGTTTGAATCCAAAACTCATCTTTAGGACCGAAGCCAGACATTAAGCTCTCTATGTTAATAGGAACATGAGGTTTTTTTCCACCTGGAACACGATTCAACAGAGCAGCCAACCATTTCTTTAGCTTTGAAGATGCTGAAATGGACCCTGGGTTAAAGAGAACCAGTTCCCAGCCTGTCTCTAAATTAGGGCTAAAATCTGAGTTTCCTTTCTGTAAAGAGACTCATCCTCCCTTCTCAGTTGAGTTTGGTGCTGCCTAGTCTTAAGATTTTCAGTATTCAATAGTGGACCTCAAACCCTCATATTCTGAGAGGGATTGCACTCCCCTTAAATAATATGGGAATCCCGTTTTTCTGTCTCAAGGGGGAATGGTGTAAGGCACTTCTGTCACTGCAGATTGCGGTTGTTGTCAATTGCCATGTAAATTAAGGCCACGCAAGTACCTTCTACTGTTTTGTCTTCCCTTTCATTTGTAGTCTTCCTGTTGTAGATACTTTCTTCATTCATAGATACTTCCTTCATCTTTTCTGTTTTCAGTGAAATTACTTACATGGGATCTAAGCTCCCTTCCCAGCCCTAAAAAAAAAAACAACCAAACAAAAAACCAACCACGTCAGAAGCTCAAGTGCATACAGGTAAGCCTGACTTTGAACAATGTTCTCAAGTATTTGTTAAGATTGAACAACAGGCTGTGTGAAAAAGGTGCATTAATGTCAATTCAAATTTTGCCCTGTGGTAAGTAGAAACAGATTTGGAGAGACACTGGTGGCGTGACCATTACTTTCACGTCTAACTCTGCTTTGCTTTAGTGTAAGAAAATAAGTTTCCAGTTCAAAATAAGTTTTTTTTTTTATATCAGTTACTGAAAATATTCATAGGGCTTTTTTCCTAAGTCATCAGAGTACTTTAATTTCACTCTTTGGTCTGAGCAAGTTGAAATAATTGTGTTCTGAACAGAGCAGCATCATGTACACTTCTAACATGTACAGGTACCAAGAACTGATTAGAGTCCCATCAGTCTGCAGCAGTCATCCTAAAAAAATTCAAGAGCAAGAGTTTGAGCTAGCCCTCAAAAATGAAGCGCAATGATGAAAGTTGCAGAGCAAAACAGTAATTCTGTATTATCCAAGATGGAATATAAAAAAAAAAACAAACCACGTAGACTAATTCAGTAACTCCTTGGCAAGAAAAATTAATTCTATTGTTCAGGATCAATTTTCAATTGACCAATTCTTCCTTAACGTGGGCACCCACCCAAAAGCAAAAGAAGTCGAAGTATGTGCTTCTTTCCTCTTTTCTCTAGCTTCTAATTCAAATCTATACCTGTACTTCTCTTTCAAATATTTAATAACCTTACCCAATGCAGGGTATCTGGGGGTAAAAAACCTGGCCTTAAATACTCTTTATAAACCATTTTCAATGAACATGGACATACCGCACACCTAGCCTGAAACACTGAAAAGCGTGTCCTATTTTTCTTGGTGTCCACAGGTTTGGGGCTATGTTTTTATCCCCTTCTTTCATGTTCAGTTTTCTATTTCTGGCATACATGCTGCAATGCACATTTCTACCAAGTTGTCAGTTAAGGTATCTGATATATTATACATGCTTCTACTTAAACAGTATTTTGGTGGTGTTTTTTTTTTTTAAGGTAATATCGTAATAGAAAACACATGGGTTTAGGTAGCTTATGTGGTTACTTTACCTTGAAACTTTCTGAGAAGCTTATGTTTTTGAAAATATAGAATAAAATTGCAGGAGATATTACATTTAGGATGCTATCTTATTCTGTGTATTCTGTTTTAGTGGTTTTACGGTGACAATACATTATAGTAACTGCAGCGTAAGGAATTAGTGTCAGTAAACACATCAACTCTTTGCTTCTTGAAAAAGAATTGCAATGTGATTTTTCAACACCATCACTTAAAATGCAGGTCACACTGGCGCAAAAACAAATAAATAGCAAAGCCATTTCTACACTTGATTTCTTCCAGCAAAATAAGAAAATTAAGCTAAATATGGCTTTGAGAACAGATGTGTAAGACAAATGCATCTAAGCAGATCTCTTCTTGGATAAATTAGTTTTGCTTAGGAATAAACAAACAAGCAACTTGTACATGTAAGTAAAAATATTTGCCTGAATAACTTTCTGTTGATTGTTAATTCTACAGAAAGAGGGATGAAGAAATTTTTAAATCTCTCACCTTAAATATATATGTTCATGCTCCGCTGTTTCCATACTGCCTCTACTTAACTTCAAAGGGGGATTGTTACCCTTCAACATATAATAATAGCATCTTACTTTTACCATATAGAAGATGTAACAGAAAATGTTGCTTGGCTTTGTAAGTGCATTTTTTTATAATATATATATATATTTGAGCAGTATATACTTGATTGTTAAATACCAAAGGAAGTATAAGATGCTGGTAACACACTGTTTCCCACATCACAAATATTTAAGGACTGTACTGGTAAGGACTTACTGCTTAAAATGCAAGAAGACAAGTCACTCTTGTGGCATAGCAGTATAAAAGAATTATTAAAAAAAAACACTTTACGTTTCCTTGTTGTTTATGGCAGCCACCACCTATTTTCTTCTTTTCTGTTTTGACTTTTACACCCAAACATTGAATTTACAGTAAATCAGAGAGACGCTTGAGGGTAGCTTGTAACCGAAGGTTAATCACAGAAATACAGATCAAAGACTGATTTTTGTATGAGTCAGTCACAGACTTCAGAGCTGTACCAACGCAAACACTATATATTCCTTTTTCTTTGTAAAGTAAGTATTTATTCTGCATAGACCATTCTACAACAGCAGTTAGTGACTTCTTGTCAGCCAGCAGCATGTGACAGGATTCTTCCATTTAGCTCTATAGCCATTCAGTGTTTTGCGTTGCGTTTTCCCTCTGTCCTGACCTGTCACTCAGGTTCATTAAGATAAAGACAGGAAACAAAGTAAGCCAAAGACCTCTGTTCTTGTTAAGGAAATGACTGGATATCCATTAAGAGTGCTTGACAGAAACTGTCTACCAGTGCCTACACATATCATTTAATTAATTTATATAATAAATGTGTCACTCTCCTGGAAGTACAGTGAAGGGGAAAAAAAAACCAACCCTCTTACACCAAATAGCACCAACACCCATGATTGATTATTTGAAGTGTAAAATTCATTTGACAGTTTTTAAAATGTTGTATGGGTATAATCCAAAACTCGTTACATCAGTTGAGTAAAGTCAATGCCTCATCCTAAAAGACCTGCAACTGAACTGACCTGCTGAAATGGCCAACTCTAAAGGTATTTGTAAACCTTGCTTGTGAAAAGAACTTTCAGCTTTGTTAGAATCATAGGACAATTTGCCTGTGAATAAGTAGAAAGTTTGCATGTTGGGGTGCATCAAGCACGGCATTGCTAGTCGGTCGAGGGAAGTGATTGTCCCGCTCTACTCTGCACTGGTGCGGCCTCACCTCGAGTACTGTGTGCAGTTCTGGGCACCACAGTACAAAAAGGACACTAAACTGTTGGAGAGTGTCCAGAGGAGGGCGACGAAGATGGTGAAGGGCCTAGAGGGGAAGACATATGAGGAGCGGCTGAGGTCATGGGCCTGTTCAGCCTGGAGAAGAGGAGGCTGAGGGGGGACCTCATCGCAGTCTACAACTTCCTCGCGAGGGGGAGTGGAGAGGCAGGTGACCTGTTCTCTGTTACCACCAGTGACAGGACCCATGGGAACAGTGTTAAACTGAGGCAGGGGAAGTTTAGGCTGGACATCAGGAAGAGGCTCTTCACTGAGAGGGTGGTTGCACACTGGAACAGGCTCCCCAGTGAAGTAGTCACTGCACCAAGCCTGTCTGAATTTAAGAAGAGATTGGACTGTGCACTTAGTCACATGGTCTAAACTTTTGGGCAGACCTGTGCAGTGCCAGGAGTTGGACTTGATCCTTACAGGTCCCTTCCAACTCGGCATATTCTATGATTCTATGATCTATTTTTGATGTATATTTCATACTTTAAGTCAGCAGCTGCCAAACATGTATTGGTCACCAATAACCCAGAAAGCAGGAATTTCTCTTGTCATGGCTGTGCTTTTGGATCTTCACAAGTATTTTATTTTCTTGTTGTTCTCTGCTTTTATGCAAATAGCACATCAAGACAACATCAAGGTACCTGCCTTTGCATAAGGAAAAGAACAGGAAGTTCTGTTTTACCAACTGTGGTTTAACTTATGCTGCCTAAGTAACTTACAGCAGAACTATTTAAATTTTAGTTACATTTGGACAGGAAGAGAGAATGATTGATACATTTATCCCGATAAAAAATATATATATGCTAAAATGAGGCAAAAAAAAAAAAAAAAAAAGGCATTTCATGAAGGAAAAAGGAAAAGTAAAAGTGGCAAACCGGGGATGAGGAAAAGGATAAAGGCAAGTGCTTCACTGACTAATGGAATGAGGCAAACAAATGCCGGCAGTAGGCTAGCAAAGAGGAATCAGTTGTGTTTAGCTTAGCAGAGCTCTCTAAAATAAAGGAAGTGGCTTATATAAAGCGCATGTCACAGGGATCAAAAGGATGATGATGCGCAGGTAGCAGCCGCAGAATGCTGCTGGGTTTAGTCATGCAGCTGCTGACAGAATTAGGTCAGCAGAACAGACTACAAAATTCAAGCTTTTTCCCCTCAGTTTTCTTTCCCAGCACTATCGCATGCATCAAAGCCCTGTTTGCTGCGAGTCTCTGGTGGGTAGGAGTCGAAGGAGCCCTGCTGCCTGCCCTGCCGCCCTCAAGATGGCGCCGCGTCACTACCCTGTGGAGAGAGGGGGCGGCAGTCAGCCCTGGCGTGGAGCTCTCACCACTGACAGGACACGGGCCGTGGCCTTCTAGCTCTGCTTGTGCTGCCGGGGAAACAGAACAGGTACGCCAAGAGGTAGGCAGCTCCGCGAGCTGCTGTCATGGCAGAGCGCCACCGTGCTCAGGGCTGCCCAATCCTACCAAGCTCAGCCCTCATGTTGGTGTGCCTGCAATGGCCTGACAGAAAATGTGCTTCAGCGAAGAGTGCAGAGGGTGATGTGTAGCTGTTACTCGTGTGGCCCCGATACCAAACAGAAAGGGCTTTCATTACATCCTCCTCCTCTTGCTTGGCTTTGGAAAAATCTACTGCATCCAGCCTGTAAGTTGGAGACATTAAATATATACATATGTATATTTGATATTGCTACATGTTCTCTGAGGAAGAGTGATCTAGTTTAGGAACAGCGTTGTCATACTGCACCTAGTGCCTGCATGCTGTCCAGTCCCAGGGGATGTTAAGGTCTATGCTGCTTTGTTGTCTGTACCTCATCCAGGAGAAGGTGAGGTGTTACTCTGCAGGGGGAACAAATCTAGGACCCTTTTGTGAATGGCAGCACAATGTTTTAAGTAGTCTGCAAACAATTTAATCCTAAGTGCCAAATCCTACCCAAGCAGGATCCTTCCTCACACAAGGTATGGGGAGGATACAGGAGGAAGGAGTCAGAGCAGAAAGGCATCAGTGGTCTCAAGAGTATAACTGTTTTCAAGGGTGAAATTGAAGTCAGGATGAAGCAAACTGGGGGACAGTAGGCACTGTGCCACAGGCCCAAACCTGCAAGTCAGTATAAAAACTTTATTATTCTCAAAAGAAGTGTGAATAAGTGATCACAGAAGCAAGTACTAACATTCAGAGCATCAAAAAAGGAAGAGGTTAATGCATTTTTAATTCATAATGCAATGTTAAAAAACAGAATGAAACTCAAGTTGGTAGTGTGAAACATTATCAGATCTTGAATTTGTGAGTGTACAAACAACACTCAAATCAAAGCTGTATCCTCACAGGAACTTGTTGGTAGTAGTGGTAATTGCCCATTTGTTGGTTTAACACATATCTGCGTGCATAGGCTTGCAGCTGTTCACTATCTTAGTAGTTGTGCCCCGTTCAGTCTCCAAAATCTACTAAGCCCTCATGGTTCAGCTGTGAACGA
Source organism: Cygnus atratus (assembly GCF_013377495.2). Lineage (NCBI taxonomy): Eukaryota > Metazoa > Chordata > Aves > Anseriformes > Anatidae > Cygnus > Cygnus atratus. Next base: position 96,273,641 of record NC_066364.1, read on the forward strand.
AGACTTTTTCCTTCTGCTGTCTCAGCTGCCACACTGTAGAAGTCAATAAGCAGCAAGTACTGCAACATGCAAATAAACCTGTTAGGTGGGGACAAAACCTTTTTTTTTTTTCCACACTTCTGACAGAGAGAGGATTGATTGGCAATATTTTTCCTCTTAAAGACTGTGGCTGCCAAATCTACAGAAAAACTACTGGTCAAAAATCAGTTATGCTAGTCAATGTTGTTACATGATGTAGTGGCTTTGACAGAAGCCTACTAAAGACATTTCCATCACTGGAGCTCTCAAGTATGTCATTTTACATGCTGTGGGGCTACTCAGTGAGTAGCAGACCAGACTATAGCAGAATGGCCTGGATTAAGACAATTTCTCCACACCATCTTTCACCTCAGACAACTTTCTGGGTTGTACGTAATGGGAAGACAGCGGTATTAATAACACAGGAGTTGACAAATAACTACAATTTAAGTGTCCTTCCTAGTTAGGAAAGTAAAAGTGTCATGAAGCGTACCGTCCAGCTCCTGGGGGCTTCTCCTTAACATGCAAGCTTATACTAGGAAGTATGCAGCTCATACTTCCTAGCCTCAGTCAAATCCATGGATTCTCTCAATTCAAGACAGACTGCCGAGATGTTATAGTCACTACCATTTTTCCCTGAAATTCTTCACGCCCCCATCATAGTTGGGATTACCTTGCCTCCACTTCCCTTTGGTACTCTTTTCTCCACAAGATGAACTGAAATCTGTTGTGTGCGCTTTACAGGAGAGACTGGCAGTGTGGGGCAGTGTCCTGCATTATAACTCTAGTTGTAGCCCCTCCTGCCCGAGGTAGAGCAGTTTCTGCTAGGCCAAACAGAAATCAGGAGATATGAAAGAATATGAAGTATTTTGAAACAAATAATCGAGTGTGAATTAAGATTCTCATTTGAAATAATGTGAAGCAGATACAGGGGACGTCTGTGTCTAGAGGACTGGAGCATCTGTTGTACGAGGACAGGCTGAGAGAACTGGGTCTGTTTAGCCTGAAAAAGAGAAGACTGAGGGGAGACCTCATCAATGTGTATAAATACCTGAGGGGAGGGTGTCGAGAGGATGGAGCCAGTCTCTTTTCAGTTGTGCCCAGTGACAGGACGAGAGGCACCGGGCACAAACTGCAGCCCAGGAGGTTCCTGCTCAATATGAGGGGGCACTTCTTTATTGTGAGGGTAACAGAGCGCTGGGACAGGCGGCCCGGAGAGGTTGTGGGGTCTCCTTCCCTGGAGATATCCAAAACCCGCCTGGATGCCATCCTGCGCAATGTGCTGCTCGGCAGGGACTGGGTCATCTTCAGAGGTCCCTGCCAACCTCGGCCACCCTGTGAGTCTGGGAGGTTTTCGGGCAGCGCAGCAGCGGCTCTGCTCGGAGCAGCAGCGCAGGGAGCGGCGCCGCGGGCGATCGCGGCGGCCCTTCAGCTTCACGGCCTCGGATGTCTCCGCACCAGGGCCTTCTCCCGGCTCTCCTCCTCCCCCTTCTCCGCCGAGCTGGGGCAGGGCTTTCCCCCAGCGGGGCGCTGCACACCGGGGGCGAGGCCGGCAGCGCGACGGCGGCGCCTGACGGCCGGGCCGTAAAGGCGGGCGGGCGGCATGGGGAAGCGCGGTAGCGGCGGGAGGGCGGCGGTGCTCGGCCTGAGCAAGAGGCAGAAGAAGCACCTGAAGGAGTTCGGGGAGGAGCACCCCTTCTACGACAAGTGAGTGCCCCCGGGGCGGCTGGGGGTCCGGAAAGGCGAGGGGAAGGCTGGAGAGGCGAGGCGGAGCCCTCCCGTAGGCAGCAGGGAACGGCAGCGTCTGCAGGGTGTGCTCTGCTCAGCGGCGGTCACCAGCGCTGCGCTCGGCTTCCCGTGGCGGGCGTCTTCTTCCCTGCTTGGTAGATCAGTATTTAGCACAGCAGGTAGGCTCTTGCCCTGGTTGGCTGTGTTGTACGAAGGGCCTTTAAAAAACGCCGAGCAGGTTTGGTACCTGAGTTCTGGGTGAGGCAGTAGCCAGAGGATGCTCTTGGTAAACCCAAACCTCAGGTGTTTCCTGCTGCATCTTCTCCTCCAGCTGAACAGTCACCCTTATCAGTGTGAACTTACAGTATTCTAAGCTAAACTTCATCCTTGTCAGCTCTAGTGATCCCTCACGCTTGCCTAACTTCTGTGATCCTTTAAAAGTTTTCCTGCAGCCCTTCCTTTCAGGTAGCTCTGACCTGGCCTTTCTCCTCTGAGAAGAGAGAAGTGAATTTCCTTCTGAGTCTTGCCAGGTACAGGTTGTTCTGCGGGAAGTTCTTCACTTTAGGCAGAGCTTTTCCAGTGTTTATACCCTTGTGGGTGTGCATATAAACAGCCTTCTGTTTAAAGCCAGATTCTGCTTTAAAATATTTCTCTTTTTGATCATTTATACTCAGGCTTCATTTATAGGCCATAGCATCAGCTGAGAGAGAAACCTCTCAGGGTGAGCACTGAGTCTGCTTTCTTAGGGACAATGGTGTGATGCTTTGGTTTTAAGCTTTCTCTTAACTTCTCTAAGACTCATGTGATTCAACAATTTCTTCTCCCCCTCATCTGTTTTTATCCTGTGCATAGTAACATTGACAGAGTAAAATACTTCAATCCTTGTACTTTTTTTCAGGGTTTCTGGAAGACCAGAAGCAACTCAGATCTGTGAACTGGTAATATATTTTCGTTTCTTCCTCACTTTCATCTTTGTATAGTTCAGTGAAGTGAAATGCTGAGCATTTTGCATTGTTCAGGCTGATTCAGTTGTTCTGTTTTAGAAAACTTGCTTCTTAGGAGGAAAAAATGAATGATTTTTGTATGCCTCTGGATTGTTCTCTGTGGTGTCAAACCCATAACATGAGACATCAGAAGAAGCAGGATATAATATTGCTATTCTTGGCTGGTTCTGTTTTTCTTCACTTTACTTAATCATGGTGAAAAGTAAATGATGCTGTAAGTTGTTTTAATAATACTAATAAAGTTAGTGGTGCGTGAGTTAGGGGATGAGATGTTTTGTTCTCTGTTGAATGAAGAAATATGTTCATGCTCGTTCCCCTTCTTCAAATTGCCAATGCTTTAGTTTTCTTTCAGTTAACCTCCTTCATTGTCAGATTAATTAAAGACTTCAGAGTTTCAGTCTGGAAAAATAACGAGTTACATTGTCCACTTGTTTCCTTTAGCACTTACTGCATTAATGTTGTATATACTGAGTGTTCACCTTGGGCTGAAAGAACCTAAAAAAGAAGCAAATGGTTCTTTGCTTGTACTCCTGGTTTCACTGTAATTCTGACTATAACCAGGCATGTTGTGGTTGGTTTGTACAAGCCTGGGACAGAACTGGCTCTTAGAGTCTGGCTTGTGTGAAGCTTCAAGCTTAGCGCTGAGCCAAACCTGACCAACTCCTCGGTGGACTTCTGTCAGCTGAAGGTTATTTCACTTACTTCCTTGAAAGGTGGAAGCATTTCTGCTTGTATGTGTGCCCTTCTACAGTTTTTGTTGTGTGCATGGTTTTTCTAGGAAAATCCAGGGCCAGCTTGTTTGTGGAGAACAAATGTATTGACTCAGCTGAGCCTAAAAGAACCAAATTTTGAGGTGCTCAGACTCAAATCAGTGCAGAATGAGGTACTAGGGCCTAGGTCTACCAAGATGCTTTCAAAATCTAGATGGAGGTGTCCAGCATAACTATTTACATAAAATGGAGGTTTTTGAAAAGTCCCACTGCACCTGCATAGGGATAGAATGGGAAGAGGAAAGTGTAGCATGGGAACTAGAAGTGAGCGTGTTCATGTGCTGCATAATAGAGTGTTACTGTTTTCACTTTTAGTCTGACAATTCTGATAAATCAAGCACAGAAAGCGATTCAGAAATTGAAGTGGAACCCGTCCCTGTGTATCACAAGTTACTGGCTACCCTGAAGACCTCTCCTGAGTCTGAGAGTGAGGACGAGGAAGACGAAAGTGAATCGGAAGAGGCTGGGGAGAGCGAGATAGAGTTGGGCAGCGAAGGCTCCCAGGAGCCCGAAGAAGCAGATGGTGGTGAAGAAGACAAGGATGAAGTACCAGCCCAGGAAGAAGGTAGGTTGCCTTTTCCCTTACTCTGGTAAACATTGCTTCAGTTAGAAGGTTTGAGTAATGCCTGTTCTTAGCCAGGATCCTGCTGGTTGGCTGGGTGCTCTGCTGGCTGGGGGGCTCTGTTGCTCCATTGCCTCTTTGTGGGTGGGAGCAGCAGCTGCCAGAGGGTTTTGCGGGGCGGAGGGTAGCTCTGCTCATTTTCTGGCAGGCAGCCCGCTGCTTCTTCCTCAGATGTTGTTTGTGCGGCAGCACAGGGGAAATCCACATGGAGCAGCATACCAGGGGTTCTCACCCACTCGCTGGGAGACGCAAGCTGTTCTCTCACACAGCATCTGGTTTGGCTGCTGCCACTGCGAGGAGAGAGAGGTTTGCCTCACAGCAGAGGAAAGTATATTTAAAATACAAGGAAACCTCCTCCCTTATGACGAGAGAGCCTCATTCATGAAGTCTGCAAAGAAATTCTGAGAGGAGTCAATTTTTTATTATTTTCAGTTGTTTTAGGTAATCAGAAACTAAAACCTGTGCTTTCTGAATAGGTTATTCCTTATATTTTCTCTGGGGAAACATGTTTTGTATTATTTAATGTTTGGCATGCTAGCCAGCCACAGGTTATTTCTTTTTTCCAAAATGTAAAACACAAAGCCCATTTTTATGTTTTTGCATACGGTATTTGGAGAAAAAGTTTGTCTCCAAGTGAACAACGTAGCCAGCCAGAGGCAGCAATCAGTAATAACTTTTCCAGAAGATTATAACCTGTTTCTCTCTCTAACAAGTCACGGCTAAAGACGCAGCAGAAGAGGCACTCGGCCAGGAGCAGGATGATGGCGTTGATGCCTCTTGTGACCTAAGTCATGGAGCAATCGAGGAGTTTACCGATGTGAAACATGAATCTGAATTTAGCTTGGAAACCAATTTCATGGAAGAGGAGAGTGGAGATTGCGATGCGGACAAGAAAGAGAGCAATTCTTCACAAGCCTTTTCACAAGGTAAAACGTAGTATACTTTGCTTAGTGATCTGCCTCTGGAAGAGCATCTGTACCGTGTGAATTATCAAATTCCTTAATGAGATGCTATATAGCTTCTGAGTTCTCTGGCTACGTGATTCATTGCGTTGCCCACGTGTGAGCCCGTTGCATAAGGGACACTTAAAACTGATGCAGGCACGCAGATGAGCCGCTCGTTTCCTGCAGCGCCTGTGGACAGGGATTTGGATTTGTTTCTGCTGTGACTTGTAAAGCCTGAAATACCAGGAACTAGAAATGTGCGTGGAGGGGGTTGTCTTCTTCTAACGTGTTAATGGTAGTTAAAAAAGCCGGTGCAATGTAAAGGGTCCTGCAAGCCTGCACTTGAACATGGCAGGTATTCTTGGCACGGGTGGTGCTGGAGGTGGTCACAAAACTGACCAGTGAGAGGATCCTTCACAGCTGGGTGGAGTTAGAGGTGAGGAACCTGGGGCAGCTACAGTAACTTAGACAACTGCTCAGGGCTCTTGGATTTTGAAGGTTGTGCAGAGCAGTCCGACTACCCCAGGATCAGGAAGACACGAGGCATCGACAGCATCTGTGTGGTGTCTTCTGAGGGCGCAGCCCAGCGTCTCGGTGCCGCAGTGCGCCCATGGGTGAAGGCTGAGCTCCGGTGTTGGAGTCATCCCACCATGTGTAATACAAATAGCTGTGTGCACGGGTGTGTGATATTTCAGTGGTATGCCACACGTTGGCACTTGCAGAGCTCCTATTCATATTTCATGCTCTGCGGTTTTAATATCAGATGGCGTAGTTTGAGAGAGGGGAATATGTTTGTAGCATCCCTAGTGATGCTGGCTTGTCATCTTAGAGCAGCAGCTGACATTAGATCTGGGAGGCAGCCTAGCTGGTACATGAAATGTGGGGAAGCATCAAAGGGCCATGTGATAGAAGAAACAGCTCCCTCTTGTTACCATGAGAATATTACTTAGGCCGTTGGCGTTGCATTTTAATGAGAACCACAGCTCTCCAACTGCATGCCAAGTATCCTAACAGCTTTCTTCAACCTATAAATGATGCACTACTTTTCAGTGGGTTGCTGTAGCTCAGGAGTGGCTTTATAATCTGTTACAGAAGATCTTACACATCTAAGATAACAGAAAGTGAATGAATTTCTCCTCAGGTCCTGGGGTCACTAGAATTCCTGAGAATGCTTCGTTGTCATTCCTGTTCTTAATTTGACAAATGGGGGAATCGGTAAAACTCACTGAAGAGAGAGCCCCTATTACAATTAAATGATAGCCCTTTGCTTTGCTGGGAAGAAGAAATATTCGACAGCAGTATGTCCTGATTAGCAAATGCCTTGATTTTGCTGGATAACTTGGGCTAGATACCCTTTGGCAAGCACTAGTGTCCTCTAATTGCTCTTCCTCATGCAGTGAGTGCTACTGTGCTGCAAGCAGTATGTGGGGTTTGGTTTTCAAAATAAGCTTTGCATGTTAATTGTTAATTGTGCATACCTGTGTCTTTGCATATAATACGGTGTTACGGTTCCCTGCCTCCCTCTCCTTTCTGAAAAGAAACGTGATTAGATAAATCGTACTTTTATTCACTTTTGGCAATTTTTGCCTTCCTTCACCCAGATCCCCTCCTCTTTTCTCTGCTTTATCACAGTGTGTTCCTACCACTGCCCGGAGATGCAGAGCCCTCGGCCATAAGCTCACTTGGGTCTTGGCTGTTGACAGCCTATTTCACCTGCAAGGAGCAGAAATGCTAACCGATGTTTATCGGTGTCAGAGCCTCAAGCAGAAAATTGCCAGTCTTTTCTTCTACATGTTGCTTTCCTGTCCAACATTTGTTTTGTGACTGAAAGTTCTAGTGCTTCCATAAGTGCTTCGTTTTCTTTCTCTGCTCCCCCCCCCCCTTTTTTTGTTTAGGCAATCTGTCAAATCTGTTCTCTGTGTTTTTGTGGAGAGAATTTGACATCCTTTTTCGCATCTCCTGGTGCTTTGAAATAACTAGTTTTAGCTGTGGTGTTGGCCAGCACAGAAACTGTTCGTGTCATTTGCAAATCCGTTCTGAAACTTGATTCTGGTATTAGCTACAACAGTTCTCAGGACTCGTTGTTGTTGTTGTTACACATAGATCCATTTAAACAGCACATGGACAAAGAACTTGAAGAAAAAGAAGTAGAAAAAATGTCTACGCTTTCTAAAACTTCAAGTCAAATCAAGGTAACGTTGTCCTGTAGCAATTCAAAGCTCCTAAAGATGCTGAGGTAAAAATAACGTGTCGTATACAAGTGCAGTAGATCTGTATTATCGTTGGCTCTGGGATTGTCAACGTTTTGTCACTGCATTGTTGCCGAAGTGTTTTGTTCTTTACTTAATGCTGGGCATGAGTTGAAATATAAGGTCTGCTGTTATATCAATGCATGGTGACACGTCTGAAAAAAGAGCTTTCAGGTTTAGTTTATAATCCTGAGATCAGAGGTGTGTACTCGTGGCGCTGGGTGGAAACAGGACTGGTCTCCGCATAGTAACAGCGGGATGCCAGAGACGTGCTCTGCAACTGAATTTGTGAGGTGACCCTTTACAGTCTCAAACGTACTTGTGATGCCCCTTCATGTTCTTGTTCAAGACACTTGCACCTCCGTACACATTCACAAGCAGGTAAAGGTGGGTTTTAACCCGTTTGTTAATACTGGAAGTAACATGTGAATTACAGTACCAGAAAACCACCTCAGTGCTTGAAACAGAATACTGGTTTTCAAAATAGTCATTTTTAGACAAACCTTTGCTTCTTAACTTTTTCACATCTGATTTCATTTTGGAGGGTTGCCCTGCATTCTGGTCAGCCATATGCTGGGTGACATTTGTTGGAAGAGATCCAACAGTTAGTCAGTCAGAGAGCAAGCTGTGACTTTTAAAAAATTTTTTTGAATATGGTGGCCAAAAATACCAGTGCCACCTAAAGCAATATATGATGTATCTTTGCTTAATTGGGTGTAGCAACGTTATGGAAACAGAATGGGACAACTTGTGTGGCAGGAGGCTTAGAGTTTTCCCCTGATGCCCTGAAAGTTTTCACCCTTTAAAAGCAGCGCGTACCGCAGCGCGGCTGATCTGTAAACATGGTTGAGCTCCAGGGCTGGCAGAAATGACATCCTTCCTCTTCCTCAGTTTTCTCATTGGCAAAATGAGGACAGTTGTAGCCACGTCACTGCAAAATACATCCAGGTCTAGCGAGCTCAAGTTTATTGTTATTTTCTGTGGTAGGTACTAAGGAAGAGATTGCTGCTTGGGGAAAAAAAGGTGTCAGCTTGTATTAAGAGGAAAGTAGTTTCTCAAATTTCATGAACCTGATTAAACTATCAGTTGTGGTGACGTACTTCTGTGCTTTTAGCTGTACTAAGTTTGGTATATTTGACTCTTCCTTTTTTTTTATCTATCTGTCTCTATATTTTTTTCCTTCAGTGGCCAAGGCTGGGTCAGTTAACTTTTTCTTCCACTTTGGAGAAACATACAACTTTAAAACCAGACAAAGAATTTGATGTGAAGCAGCTTCATCTTCATAAGCCTTTAGAATCCACGTGGCCAAAAGTGAATAAACAGTTCTTGTCGCCAACGACCAAACCGAGCGATCCCTCTTTTACCCCCTTACAAAGAGAGCTCTTCTCTATCATGAATGCCTACAAGGACTTGTTCTATCCAGAAAGAAAGGCTTTAACGAATGGAGAAGAAATCCGGCACGCGTACTGCTTGCATGCCTTGAACCATGTCCTGAAGGCGAATGCCCAGGTGCTCAGCAACAACGCCAAGAAAAGAGACCAGAAGCCAGGGACAGACAGCGATGACTACAGGGACCAGGGGCTCACCAGGCCTAAGGTAAGAGAGCTTCGTACATGTGATTCCCCTGCCCACCCTGGGTGCTCGGTCAGGCTGTGTGAACGTCCTGCTGCCCTGTTACGTGATGGATTCCTAGGCATGGGCCTTTCTGCAGCCCTTGGCCATGCCTGGAAGTCGTCTGTGGGGCAAATACCTCGGGAGAAGCAGCGAGCACAAGTTTCAGCCAGCCTGTTTCTGTGCTCATCGCAGTCTGCAGAGCTGGACTCAAACAAAACCCAAAAAGGGGTTGGGAGAACAGGAGAACGTGTTTAACCATCCCCTGTAATCATACCCTCTGTGTGAGATGGAGAACCGCACTGCTCTGCTGGCCAGTCCGTGTCCACAAGCACGCTGCGTCCCAGCGCATCCTCTCTCCTTGCTGCATGTCAGAATTTGGCTTGTTCTGCTTCCATGTGGACCCATCTGGGCCTGCCTTTCCTCAGAGAAGCTAACTGGTGACATGCCATAAGGAAGTCACAAGCCTCTTTCAGTGTAGATGTGCGTGCCTTGACTTGAGGGCACAGACCTGTCTGTCAGATCAGGTTTTGTCACGTAGGCAGAGATGGCTGGTGACTGTGCCCTGGAAGGAGGCTGAGGTTTTGTTTTGACTGTTGGGAAGCCCAGTGGGCGCAGATCAAAGTCAAAATAATTACATATTTTATGAGTTGTTCTGTTGTAACTGTTGATCTGTGCAGGTGCTGATGATAGTGCCCTTCCGGGAATGTGCTTTGAGGATTGTGCACATTCTCATCAGTCTTCTTGAAGTGAACGACAAAAGAAAAATAGACGTAAGTAATAAAAAGCGCTTCAAGGGGGAGTTTGGCTCTGACCCAGAAGAGAAGCCCCCCAACCTGAAAAGACCTGAAGATTACGAAGCTGTCTTCGCTGGCAACATCGATGACCATTTCAGAATTGGTAATGACCTACAGAACGGATGACTTTAGCTTGTGAAGCAGGGGGAGGTAATCTAACAAGTGTTTGCTAAATGTCTGGGAGCCATCAGGGCTGGTAGGACTTGAGATTCTGAGGTATTTATGCTGCTTTTTGTATCGGCAACTTGAATATTTCTGAAAATATTCTGTGCCTTACCACAAAAAAGGAAGAGAAAATGCAGAAGTAATGATTTTTCACATCAAGTTCCGAGTCACTTAAAATGCACTGATTGTTTTATTGTGGCAAGGTTGCCCACACCTCATTATAAAGAGGATAGTCTTGACTTATGCAGCAAAATCTTTCATTTTATTTTTAAAAAAATCATCTCAAGTTAACAGTTATTCGCAATTTATCTTTAAATCAGTAATAGTGGGAACGAAATTAAAGCTCAGTACTAAGCAAAGCAGTTCTCTGCTCTATTGCATATGGTCTTCATGAATGCAAAGGGATGGCCAGCAAGTAGGACTGTTGGACAAGCAGCAAATTTAAGACTATTTCATAATGTAATGTCGTGCTGTCGTAGTAACTCAGCGTGCAGAGAATTAGTTCAGTTCCTGGAGCTGCCACAGTGAGTAGGCAGTTTTTCTAACTTAGCTTGACAGATAAGAGGCTCTTGAAATTATTGCCCCTTGAAAGATAAATTGGCATCCCAAGAGATTTAATGATATAGTGGAAGATGCAGGAAAGACTGAGTGGGAACTACTTGCTTCCCCAGTGAATATCTAGCTTGCTGAGAACATCTTACTTTTTGTAGCAAAATAATTTTCCTTTCAACCCTCTCCTGTACTACAGCCTGTTTGATCCACTTACTGGGTGTGAAGAAATGCTTGAAGAAACTTTCAGTGCTGTTACTTACAGAAGCAGCATAATTATTCTTTCTTGGTGTGCTTCACACCCTGTTACTTCAGCGCTAAGATGTAATTTTAATCGTGTTTGTTATGCCTTACTAAAACCCACCCTTTCACATCTTTAAACCAAAGATGACTTACAGTTGTTAAACTGTGTATATGATGACATGTTCTGGGGAAGAGTGGTGCTTTCTTCCTGGAAATTCAGCCAGTTGTGCCTCTTATTTCATTTTATCATCAGGTTAAAATAGATAGCAGGAGAGGTCCCTAATGATGTCTGCATGGAATTCTTGAGCGCGTTTTAAAGAGCCTTCAGCTGTAGCTGTGGTCGCGGTCGTCACGCAGATAGGGAGAGAAGCTGAAGACACACCTGCGCTGGGCAGCCTCTAGTTGAACCATTTGAACATGGTTCAAATCTGGATTTTAGGATCAGAAAACTGTATGTTGCCCAGTAGCTATGGCATAAGTAATAGACTCCTTTGATTCCTTCCTTTTCCCCTCTGTAGCATGGGAGGCGATGCAGGAGCTAATGTGTCCTGCACACTGCAGCGTGCATCTTGAGAAGCCAGGTACCTGGCAGTAGTGCAAGACTGTGCTTTCAGCCTCTGTAAGGTGCTAAGCCTTTTCCTTGGCATTTTAGTAGCAACTGAAGTGGTCCTGTGAATGAAAGCAGTCTATAGTCAAGAGGTCCATGCTGAATCTTTCATGACAGATTAAGGTAACTCTTACTATAGCACGTAATGGCAGAGACTGAAGCCCAGAGTTTAGGGTAAAGGGAACAGTTAATCATTTCTGCTTTTGCGTTTCTCAATCTTTTTAGCCCACTCTTCCCTCATTTTTTTTATAACAGAAAATCAGGAGAAATATGTTCCAGTTCAAAAATGTTGTTCAAGCTAAGAAAAATCTGGAGGAAAAAAAAAGAACTTCTGAAAGAGTTTGCAGAACTTCATGAAAATCTGCCGAAGGCTTGTGGAATGGGGGTGGGGTGGATAAGCACATTTTCAGGGAAGGAGTTTCAGCCAGATTGATTTGTCCAGCTCTAATCACTAGCATGTGCTAAGGGAGAAGGAACGTAGGAGTTACTGTTACAGAGCCTTCAGGAAGAAAACAGTTGATAATTGACCTTGACTAATAAAATGTCTGTTTGTTGTCGGACAGGGGTTGCGATTCTGCAGAAGAGTATGAGATTGTATGCACCATTTTACTCATCGGACATCATCATTGCCTCTCCCCTGGGTATGAGGACTGTCATTGGCGCAGAGGGGGAGAAGAAGAGAGACTTCGATTTTCTGTCATCGATAGAAATGCTCATAATTGATCAAGCAGATATTTACCTGATGCAGAATTGGGAACATGTTCTGGTGCGTTTTCCATATTTTTTTTCAGTTGCACTGTGTCTTATTAGTCTGATTACAACTTATTTTTAACAATGAAGTTTTACTTTTTTTTTTCTAACTAGACACGTATGCTTGTTCCTTTTCTCTCCTCCACCCTGATATTTATTTTTCTTATACTACGAATGATTTTCCTACAGCTTTTGGTAGTATTCAGTAATAGTTCTCTGTAAACCTTAGTATTTGGTGCTTTAGTGGTGTGTGTCATCAAAGGTTTTTTGCTTGTTTGTTTTGGGGAGCTTTAATTATCTTGCAGGATGCAATAATGATGATTCCTTTAATCACATCTGGGAGAAAATCTGCCAGTTGTCTGACTGCCCGGTATCTGTCAGACTGCAGCCGTGTGAGGAATTCATACAATCTAATTGAGGTTCCTCCAGAAAGCAATGGGTACTGGTGCTTGTCTCCGCTGACTGCAGAAATATTAACCATTAGTCGTGTCCAAAGTTAAGCAGTCTAAAGCTTTTTCTGTATGGATAGTGAAAATATAGCTGTAGGATTGTGGTTAGTTTGTGCTAGTACCCATACTTTATGGCTTTTGGTTAATAAAAGTTTTCAAGATTGAAAGGTTGAGGGGTTTTTTTGTTTGTTTGTTTCACATGGAAGCACCTTTGAGGTTTTTTGGCCTGACATTGCGACAGCGTGATGTGACTGTACGTTTTGAATGAGCCCAGAAGGCATCTTGCTTCCTGGCGAGGCCCAGGAACCTACACAATACTCACGGAATGTGTCCTGGAGCCTGTTCTCTCTTTTGCCTTTGGGTGCAGCTGCCTGCCATGCAGCAGCAGCAATACTGGTCCAAAGCATCATTCAGTGAGGCCAAACTGAGGTGAATTTCATGACTTGAACCCAGGCTGGCGCTGAATGCAGCGGACACTGCAGTTGGGCTGTTTCTGGCTCAGAAACCTTGGGCCCATTGACGTCAGTACAAACAGACAGACAGATCCATTAGACGTGCCCCATGGGAGAAGCAGCAAAGGCTGCTGTTACGGATGACTTAAGAGATGGTATTTCTAAGTTCTGTGGAATGAAATTGTTAAATTACTCTTGATATGGTCAATAAATTCCAAACAGTCGTGTCTTGGGAGATCACTACTGTTAAATTCTGTGCTTTCTTGCTCATCCCTGCCCACTTCTTGCTGCAGTTAAGGCTCTTGCAGTCTGGGTGCAGTGATATCAGTCTGCAGTGATGTGTTTTGTCTCTGTGTAGCACCTGATGAAGCACATTAACCTGCTGCCTTTGGATTCCCATGGGGTAGACTTTTCCCGAGTGCGAATGCTGAGTCTCAACAACTGGTCCAAGTACTACCGTCAGACGCTGCTGTTCAGTGCTCTTCAAGATCCCCAGATTAACTCCATCTTCAACAAACACTGCTTCAATTATACGGGGCAGGTGAGTTCACAGATGAGCTCAAGACTTCTTTACGCATAACGGAGGGGGAGAGGAAGAGGAAAACCCAATGTGTGGAAAAACTGTATCTTAGTTGTAAAAATCTGTGTGCCAGTAATTCCGTTATCAAAGTGTTTCAGTCTGAGTCTGCATGATGCTGTATGACAATATCTAATGCTGTGCCAAAGCCATAAAAAGATGCTCTTCTTGCAGCAGTACTTGGTCCTTTTGTTTCATGTTTGAAGTCAGATTTTATTTTTTTTAATTTGATGCAGGTAAGTTATCTCGTTTTATTTATTTTGTTGTCAGATCAAGGGTTGAACATCTTCCTTTTTTTTTATGATTCTTACTACATAAGAAGCACAAGCAGCTATTTGAAAGAAACAGGAAAAATAAAAATCTGAGTTATCCATCTTAAATCATAGAAAGGCAGGACATAAGCAGCTGTCGTGCATGTTTACCAGCTCTGTTACGTGTATGTGAATGTATTTTGGTATTGGAGCTGTCTTAAAATCAGCCTTGTGCACTGCTTGCAGATGTGAGTTCCTAGCAGAAGGCTGGCTGGGGTGTGGCTGCGTTGAGATGCTGCTTCCCTGAGCATCCTGCTTTGTTCCCGCAGGTGGCTGTCCGCAACGTACCGCTCATCGGCTCCATTAGCCGTGTTGTGGTCCAGCTCCCTCATGTTTTTCGGAGGATAGAAGCTGAAAACTTAACTTCCGTGATAGATACAAGGTACTCTGTGTTCCAGACCATTTTGCTGTGCCCTCGTGACCACAACTTCAGATTTAGTTGAGCGTATTGCTTCCTGCAGAGCGTAAGGCCAGGGGAATTTCACAATAGAAGTGTGCCTTCATTAGTCTTCTGACGTGGGCTGGGCTCTGCCCAGCTTTAGGGGAATATGGAAATTCTCGTCAAAGGCACTGGAGAAGAAAACATTGGAAAGCATTACCAGTCTGTACCATACCCATATAGCCCTGATGAAGCTTTAGACCATTATTTCTACAGCTGTAGACATCCTAAGAAGTTAAAGAAGGAAATAATGTAGTTAAAATCTTCCGTAGTCTGTTGTGTCTGATGATATTCCTGTCTGAGGTTGTATCAGCATTGGAAACTAGTTGTTAACTCTGATTAAAACATGCATGTTTTCTTAACGTAGGTTTCAGTTTTTCATTGACAAGGTTTTGCCCGAGTACCGCGATGCCATCATGTCACACACGCTCATTTATGTTCCGTCGTATTTTGACTATGTGCGTCTTCGAAATTACTTCAAGAAAGAGGACCTGAATTTTGCTCACATTTGTGAATACACTAAAAAGGCTGGCATCTGCAGAGCACGGCGCTTCTTTCTCAAGGGAGACAGGCAGTTCTTACTGCTCACTGAGCGCTTCCACTTTTACAAAAGGTGAATTGGGAATTCCACTTTTACAAAAGAGGCCTGAGTTTTCCTCTGGGTTGCGTGTGTACTGTTTTGGAAGTATAGTGACCTTAGTCATAGATGGGCTGTATTGCTTTTTGAACCTGTTGGATCTTTCTAAGGAGTTCTTTGAGTGATATAAGAGCTTCTCAGTTTAATTCAAAAATTTCTGCACGCTGCCATGGTCCCTTGCAGAGCTTCTAATGCTTTGGTATGCACAGGACTTTATTCAGCAAGGTACGTGCTGCCACGTTCCACCGATGTCAGGAGAGGATGATACATCCTGCAAAATGGGGTTCACTGTGCCTTTTATTAGTGTTCATCTGAGCCACTGTAACTACATACAGTTCTGGAAAAGGTTATGCAATTAGCTCAATAATTCAATATAGCAGGCTGAGGCCAAAGGAAAAATCTACTGCATCCTCACTGGAGCTGTTCGGAAGCTCCTAATAGAACAGGTTTTGCTATTAGCAGAAGACATTTTAGCAAATATTTAAAAAAAAAAAAAAAAAACAAAAAAAAAACACATCATGAGTATCAGTATGATCAGGCTTCCCTATCTTAGAATCTAAGCCAAAGAGGCTGAATACTGCAAAATTGGTAGTGGGCTGTACTTTAGAGGAAGTCACAGCGCCTGGGCAGCATTAGACCTCCCTTAATTCCACACCCGTGGCAAGTTTAGTCGTCAGTCCATGATACAGGGTTTGCAGAGTTGAGCTGATGTGCATTGAAGATAGTGGGAATTGGAGGAAGGGAGATGGGATTGATACTTTAACATGCACACTTTGTACAAAGTTCCAACAAAGTTACTTTACTTTTTTATTTTTCTCCTACAGGTATACAATAAAAGGTATTAGGAACCTCATTTTCTATGAGTTACCAACCTACTCCCACTTCTACAGTGAGATTTGCAATATGATGAAGGCCACAGACAGTGGAGTGGATGCTACATGGACCTGTACTGTGCTGTACTCCAAGTATGATGCTCAGAAACTGGCTGCAGTGGTTGGCATAGATCGTACAGCTCAAATGCTCAAGTCCAACAAAAATGTGCACCTCTTTGTTACAGGAGAAAATGAATAAGTGATGCTGCAGGCGAGACGATTCAATGGACCTGGATTTTATTCCTGATGCACTTTTTGATGTTGCATTTTAGAAATGTTTAAAACTTTTTAGTCCCTTTTACTAAGAGCTCTGCTGAAATTGTTCATGTAGTATGAAATTTTATGTTTCAGTTCTCTGTCCAACAAGAAACAAAGGATGTCATTCAAGGTTGTGGGGTTTCTGCTGTATAAAAAGAAAACCAATCCAGAGTTATCACTGTTCTTGTATAGTGGAAAACTCACTCTTCAGTAAAAATTGGTGGTGTGATAAATACCTTTGGATTGGATTGTTTCACTTAATTTTCTGATGCAAACTCCTTCTTTTATCAAAGGCAACTTTTTCATTTAATCTAGGTAAAAAACTGTGCCCAAGTATGAAGGCGATCACTATTTTATAAGCCTGGGTAAGAGAGGTGCAGGCAAAGCCTCTTCAGCACAAGCACATTGTTGAATGAGAGTTGAACTTGCTGGGGTAGGAGCTGGGGTTCTGTGTTTTTTTTCCCGAGTGTCCTAAATATTTTCTGTCTGCTATTTACAGCCCTCACTTCAGCCCCCCTGACCAATCAGTTTTACCAAAGAGTTGTTTGTTTTTTTCTAAAAGAAAAATCGGAGTTGAATTTGGCAGGCAGAAGAGCCAAGCTGAGCCCCGTGATCACCAAAGCAGTGTTGTGGAGTACAAAACCCTGTGGTGCAGTTGCAAATACCTGTGTTCTCTCATCTCACACCGTGGGTGGGTTTTGTTTTTTGTTTTCTTTCTTTCAGTCTGCTGCTCTTAACGGTTGCTTATGGAAGTGTCATGGTGCTGCTCCTCCTTCTTTTCTTCTACTTGTAGGAAGCTAAGTATAATTTAAAAGGAGTTAAATGTAGAGAGATTGGATTTTGTAAGTGTGTGTTACGACTGTGGGAAGACTGTTCTGTAGAGGGGCAGGTGAGTCCTGTGTGAGCCCAAATGCAGGAGGGAAACATCCATGCTGAGATGAGATTTGAAGGAATTCTCATCTAGGAGGCTTAGTAAATATACCAAAGTGAAGTAAACTCCTTCAGTGACTGCACAGGCATGTTATTTTAGCCAGTTTTTCATCATATTTTTTATTCCTGTATTTCTCAGAGGCTGTGAACATAAGTAGTTAATTGACGTCCTGAAATCATTTAGCAGACACACCAACCCATGCAGTTTCTTGTTTTTCATTTGAGGTCATGATTTCTGTTAACTTTAAGTACCTCTGCCATAGCACACCAGAGTTAAGAGCCAGCCAAAGCAGAGTGAACATCTGTCTGCTGCGCAGCAGAGACAGCCAGAGCAGCAAGCGAGGATGCTTCTTGTATGGCGTAGGCTTTATGTGGGAGAATTGTGGATGTGCATATAAAAGCAGGCACACAAAACAGGATTAAGGCATTTGCTTCCTACACCGGATGTGCTTAGCACAGATGAATAGCTGACCTCTGAGAAAGCTAAAGTGGGATAGCTACTTAGGGAGATAAAATGGTGCAGTGCAGCTACTGTGTAAAGAAACAGCAAGAGTATTGTTCCAGAGCCTACGTGAGGATTTTTCTGCTCTCGCTGAAGCTAATAGCAAAGTGCCTTGGTGGGAGTAGGGCCAAGCTGTAGTTTGAGACCCTCATAATTTTTATAGTGACTACCAGTTTTATTCCTAAAACAAGTGTACTTTGATATTTGAAGTGTGTAGTCAAGCTGTACATTTTTGTAGTGTTGATTACCAGTTACAATTCACTGATCTCCAAAGTAACATGTAAATGCCTTCTGTCAGTGCCCCTAGATGTAATCACAAATTAGAGTGATTCCTTAGAGTGCTCAAGCTTGAGATTTTTCTGCACTGGCAAAACCCTACTTGCTTTAGTAGGGAGTCTTACAAGCTCAGGCTGCCTGGGAAGCAGCACCAGCAGGTCAGACAGGTCCGGTGGTACAGGGGGCCCCTGCATTGGCAATGATGTGAAGGAGTTTCCTCCCTACCCTTCTGGCGTGATGTTCCCATGGCTCAGCTGTTAGTAGAGCAGTGGTGAACTGGGTGTAGGATTTGGTCTTACTTAAAAAAGAGGCAAAGGAGCTGTTTTATTTTATTTAAAATAATTCCGTGGTGCAGCTCACAGCAAGGCTCTGCAAAGCGCTTCATCCCAGAGTGGCTCCAAATACGGTGAGTTACCATGAGAGGGCAAGCCCTGAGGTCAGAGTCTGGCTCCTCCTGGATGAATGTTCACTGATAACCATGCTTCATTCGCTGGAGTAGCGGCTGGCTCTAAATGAGTTGCTTAAGAGCTCGTCTTATAATGCATTTTCCTCACGACAACGTGGCTTTCAGAGAGGTGGCTTCTGAAACCCAATAGAACTGGTGATGGTGAGCTAGCCCCCGAGCCTGATTCATTACCGTGGACACTCTTAGTTTTAGAAATGGAGTACCTGCATCCAGGTTTCATCTTTTTTTTTCTTTAATTATTCAATGCTTATTGAAAATTGACATACATGGAATAAGAAAAGATGCCATCAAATACAGTATTTTACCTTTTTTTCTTCCTTGACAGTGTGTAATCTTAGCATTGCAAATTTTTCCAAGAATTCACCAATGTTGAGTAATTAATTCTCTTGAGGAAAGGCAAATGTAAAACAAAATTTTGTTCATTTTGGCTTTGGCACTGTACTTCTAAGAGGGCGGTGATGTTTCTTAAAATCCCTCTTTAGTCGTGTTTCAAGAGAATCTCTGAGCACTGAAAACTAATTCTGAGTTCTTTTTATTCGTGAAATGCGTTGTATCACAATGTGAGAGTTGACTGGCATCAGGCAGAAGGCTTGCCAGATGCCAGCTGCTAATGCAGGAGTGCTGAAGCGTTAGCTAGCTCCTGGGGATTCAAACTCAAGGGTAAAAATAAACTGGGATTAAGATGTTTAACAAGAACTTTTCAGCAGTTTCTGTCTCTCAAGAAAACCTAGTAAGTGATGACCAAGAGAAAGGCGTATCTGCCTCTTCTCCCAGGTAACTAGTGATAGGACTGGAGGGAATGGCCTCAAGTTGTGCCGGGGGAGGTTCAGGTTGGAAATGAGGAGACATTTCTTCTCAGAAAGAGCAGTCAGGCACTGGGACGGGTTGCCCAGGGAGGTGGTGGAGTCACCGTCCCTGGGGGTGTTTAGGGAAAGGTTGGACGTGGTGCTTAGGGACATGGTTTAGTGGGTGACATTGGTGGTAGGGGGTTGGTTGGACCAGATGATCTTGGAGGCCTTTTCCAACTGTAATGATCCTGTGATTTTATGATTATTCTTTCAGCAGATGAGCTAATGTTATAATGGATCCCTTTTTCACTAACAAAACTTAATCAGCGTAATAGGTTTGTTATGTTTTGTTGCTCCCTTCAAAGATGACAAAAAGGCAATGTATTATTTTTTTTTTTTTAATGAAAATGTGATCACAGGATAGGAGCCAGCCTTCTGCTCATGACTGTATTAATGCAGAGGAGGGAGGGAAAGGTGACTTAAGGACGCTGTCTATGGAGTTGAGAAACTGTGAAGAGGCAGATTGTTAGCTTTGTAGCAGTCATTGGGAGACACGGGACAAATCATGTGAGATAGAAACTGGAGCATTCTTGTTAACAACAGGAGAATTAGCAATTACTTTACAGTTGTGCTGTCACACGCTGCCAGGATTTCTGAGCTTCGTGTTAGTCATGCTCTTGTTGCCTCAGCGCCAGGAGTTCCTCTCCAGGGGATTTTTTTATTTGGACTTGGTAGCCAAGTGTGGCTGAGGAAACGGTTTGCTTTGCAGGAGGGTTTTCAGAAAGCTCCTCCATGATAGAACATGCAGTGGAGGCAAGAGGAGGCTGTGCAGAGAGGGAGAGGTGTGGGAACAGGTACAGGACAGCGATCTATCCCTGCCCCAGGCAGCAGCTCTCCTGCAGGGCAGAGGACTCCTCTCGTCACCATCTCTGTTACAGTGAAGAGTTGTCCAAGAGCTCCCTGAGCTTCTGCATTAGCTCAAAGGCACAGCCCAGGGCTTATGATGTATTTGCGTTACTCCAGCCCAGCTCTCATCCCAATCAAGAGGATGCTTTTGCCCACACTAGAGCCAAGATGTAGATTGGTCCCTGTGGCTTTAAATCTCATCCTCTTTGCTGAGCTGATGGTAAAGGATAATTAGCACAGGGCTGGTTACATTTTAATTAACCATTAGCTTCAGTTTTGCTTGGAGTGGGTGGGTGGTGGTTGTTTTGTTGGGTGGACTGGGAATTGGTGAGTTGTACCTGAAATGGAGGCATTGAAATGATCATAATGCTGAGTGGTACTTTAGAAATAAATAGTTGATTGTGTAAAAGAGATGCAGGAATCTTCAGGAAAGGATGTGAGAGAGATCAAGGTAAGATTCAAGGAAACAACACGCAGGACGAAAGCAGTAACCTTGGAGCAGCTGACAACATAATTACATCACCACAAAAAAAAAAAAAAAAAAAAAAAAACCAAAAAACTTGGCCTTAGTCTTTCAGACAAAACAGCAAAATCACACTGAAGTCTTACGGGCTGTGTGTGACATTACATTGCCTGGGTCAAATTCTTGCCAGTGACACTTGCATAAATCTAAAGGGATGTCACCAAAGGTGCTAAAATGGCATTCTGTCGGGATGCTACCAGGTCTGTTATTAGCCCCTCCATTACACTGCCAAAAGGAGAATTCTCTAGCAGAGGCCATGCTTGAAAAACCATTTTCAGCATCTAGTTGTTAGTGAGAAAGAAGCAGTAATCTCCATGTTGTTTACATGCCTGGGGTGTCAGGTTTCAGAAGCTCTCATAGCTGTTTAGTTAATAGGTTAGTAAAGAATGAATATTTAGCTTAAACTGCATTTTTTTTTTTTAAGCAGGAAAAACTGAATCAGTTTTGTACCAAGTCACGAGTGTAAGCATAAAATCATGGTATCATAGGATATCCTGGGTTGGAAGGGACCCACAAGGATCATTGAGTCCAACTCCTGTCTCCACACAGGACCACCCAAGAAATCAGCCCATATGTCTGAGAGCATTGTCCAAATGCTTCTTGAACTCCAGCAGGCTTAGTGCTGTGACTGTTTTGCTGGGGAGCCTGTCCCAGTGCCTGACCACCCTCTGGGTGCAGAACCTTTCCCTAACACCCAGCCTGACCCTCCCCTGTCCCTGCTCCATGCCGTTCCCTCGGGTCCTGTCGCTGTCCCCAGAGAGCAGAGCTCAGCGCCTGCCCCTCCGCTCCCCTCCTGAGGGAGCTGCAGGCCGCCATGAGGCCTCCCCTCAAGGCATGAAGGGAGTGAGGCAAACCTGAACGGAGGCCCCGCAGCTGTTGGGGCAGCGGTCAGCATGGTAGAGCAGACTGAAGATGGCCACTGGAGCCTCCACTAAGCGGTGGTGGTCTGGGGAGGAAGGTTTCTTTCAAAAGAGTCTTGTGGCTTCCTCTGGAGCAGCCAGGGCTGGCAGAAAGCTGGAGATGGAGAACAAACCGGCCTGACGATGCCATTTGTGATTCTCAGACATCACTGAATGCAGCACTGTTACTTTGATTATTTGCTCCTAAGCTTGGTTTTGCTTTTCCCCTGTTGTAACTACCGTATCTGGTTTTATCAAAAGGAAGCAGGAAGCTTGGAATAACCATATTTGAGGCAGTAGCTGGGCTTACTGTTGCTCTGCTGCCTGTTACCCCTCCCCAAGCACGGGAACATCCAGTGGCACTGAACACAGTCTCCTGCCATTTCCTATCTTTCAGGATGCTTTGTAGCTCAGTTCTAGCTTTTCTTCTCCTGCAATGGTATTGTGAAAGGTTAATAAAAGCAGTTAAAACACAGCTAAAGCAGGAAGAAGTCTCAGAGGAATAAACCAGTCTCTGAATTAATTCCTGCTGCAGGCAGAAAGCTTTGCAGTACCTTCAGAGACTGCTTGCTCGAGTCCAAAGGAAAGGGACCATAAAAAGATTTTGTTTCAGTGCAGAAGCTCTCAGAGTGCTTAGAAGCTTTATGAAACATCTCACCTTAAATGCTGGCATTGGGTACATTTGCTGGAACTAGTCCATGGGAGATGGGGAACCTATAGGCACAAAGCAGGCCGCTTTGTCCTGGAGGAACAGAAGCAGCAGTCGGAAGAGCAGCAAGATCCTGCTTCCGCAGAAGCCATCAAATAGCACTAAGAATTTGAGCACCTAAATGCACTGCACAAACTACTTCAGAGTGGGAAAATGTACCAGGGCAAGGCTCTGGAAGAGGTCCCAGCTGTGGTGCACCAGGGCACGGGGGGCTTCTGGCAGTGCAGGAGCTGTCCTTAGCAGATGGGAAAAGCGAGCAGGGCAGCTTGACCTAGGCAGCAAGGTACAGGGCACCAGGATCAAATCCCCAGCGTAACAAGACTTGAAGCTAGGAATTTTGCTGCATTCTTTCTGAGGTACAGAGTGGAATGAACGTGGATCCAGCTTTTTGTTACCCCAAATGTTGTGTGAGGCAAAGCGATTATTGGTATAAGGTAACTTTCACATGAGCAGAGCCCTGAAATTCGGCTTTTTTCTTAGTCAGATACAGTCAGGTTTCCTTTCCCTTCTGTTGACAGGTGCTTAAGAGAGGAAAACAGTGAAGGTCCTTGCTCCTCCAAAAACATGTAGGACCTGAGGGTAGCATAGAAGGAGGGTGCAGACAGAGCCTCAACTAAGCTCAGGTGGAGCAAATGAACCCCCTCAGCTGCTACCCATTTGCAGTAACGAGATCTACAGCCAGTTTGTGACTTGAGGGGGAGTTACAGCACAGCAGGTGGGGCTGGTTTGTATAACACATTGATTTTTCTTTTCATTTCCCACCTACTTCTATGTTTCTTCCTGCAGCAGGGACTTGAGCAAAATTTTGCAGTGCACAAAGATGTGGAATAGAAATTTTGCCCCAGGTGGCAAATGCACAATGTTTCTGCTCCCTCTGAAGTGGAGGGGAAGAAAGAGCAACAGGATTTGCCTGTGAGCTTTGCAGCAGGAACCTCAATGGCCTGTAAGAGGCTACGGTTAGTATTTTCAATGCATTGTGTTTTACTGGAATTGTTGACCTAAAGAAAGTATATTCAGTAGGTAGCAGAGAAATGCCAGTGATCAAACAAACTCAAAATCTGTATCCTTAGGCTGCTGGTCTTACATGGGAATTTGCCACATCTTTTTCTTAGCTAAAATAAATGTAACTGTGTCCTCAGCGGGCAGAATACTAACACCTTCCATTTTCCAAATGAAGTGTCAGAGCTTTTCAACAGGGTATGGAACAGTTAATAAATCGTTTTGTGATATGAGGTTTTGAGCAGCTCGGCCTAAAGTAGAGCTCTTTGCTTGGACTCATCTTCTGCAACAACTTTTCAGATGATCACACATACGCACTACTAAATTAAACATATACAAGACTCCCAACTTACAGAAACAACAACAACAACAAAGAAGTACTTGGTATAACCTGTTTCAAGCTCTTTGCTTCTATCAGCTTTGTTTTGTTTTGTTTTTCTTCCTTGCTTTCTGTTCCTGGCTACAGGGGCTTGTTGAAATCAGGTACGTTATTGCATGCATTTTTGTGTTAAGAAATCCTAATTCAGAAAGTGGCATTGTGCTTAGGAAACCCTTTTAAAACCAAAGCCAAGGACAAATCTGCTCTTTGGTGTTTTCTGTTACCTGCCCATGTTCAGGCACTCTGTCTTGTGCTCCTTCTACCCCTACTCCTCCTAGTATGTGGAGAAGTTCCTGACTGACCTGTCGCCTCCGAATAATGATAAAAAGTCTCAGTGATTCACAGCTAAGACATGCAGAGTGCTCAGTTCTTTGCTCGTACTGTGAGGCAATTAATGCAATTTGTGCTGTTTGGCTGAGTGAACAGTTTGAAATGAACCATTGAGCCATCTGTTCCTCCAGCTGACATCAGGCATGTCAAGAGTAGCAGTCAGCTTTTGCTGGGAAAGAAACATCTCACTGTGATTAAGGAAAGTTCAGGAAAGGTTTGTTCCCCCCAGTCTATAAAACTAACTTTCTTTCAGATTTTCTTGTGGCTCAGACTATGTGCTCTGGAGACTTTTCTGGCCTCTAGTCAATGTACTGAGAGAAGAGAAATGGAAACTCTGGCTATGTTGAGCACCTTCTTTTCTCTTTTCTTGCATGACTTCGGTGGGAGAGGGAGGTACCCATCACAGTCTGAGTTTTACACAATTGTTTTGCTCTTCCCTTGCTTCATTCACCTCTGAATGCTTCTTTCTTGAGCTGAAGGCTTCAAGAAATAGCCTCCCTTGAAACCAGCTCTCGGGTTTCCAGAAGGCCTTTTGGATGTCATATTTCAGCCGCAGTAATTATTAAAAGATACCTGCTACAACAAAAACCCATTATCTCATTAGTAACAGGAAGACCAGTAAAAGGTCTGGCCTGCTTTTCAGTGGAGAGGAAGAGCAGTCTACAGATAATACTGAGGAATTGGATGTTTGATTGCTCTGCATTTGTGCTCGCTCAGAAAGTTAGAGGGAACAGATGGCTTGTGTAGCTAATGCGAGTGGTGAAGGGATAAGGTGAGCCTAAGACAGGGAAGGCATAACTTAGAGAAGATTTAAGCAGGCTGTTTTAAGATTAACCAGGCCTGGTGAACTGCATCCCTGGGTGAGCAGGGAGTTGTCAAAAGCAATCTCAGGAGCTGTGGTCAAAATTACTGAGAGCTGGTTTTGGGCAGATAAGATACTGACAGATTGGGAAAAGGCTGAGACGGTGCATGTCTTTAACAAGTGCATGTGTTGTGGAGTAGAGCAAAGTTAGAGATTTATAAAGCAGTTTACATCAGCTCAGAACTTTTAAGACACATTCCCAAAACAATTTGAAAGCACCTACAGGAGAAGTGACTGATTTTTAAAACAAACAAAAGACAACCTACATCAAACCAAGCTAATTTCTTTCTAGGAAAGAGTGGCCAGAGAACAAGCTGTGGATGTTTACTATCTTGATTTGCATGTCTGTGACATGCAAAGCTAAGAAAAGCCTTAAGGTCATTGAGATGCCAGGCTGGGTGGGTGGTGTACCTGGAGGGCAGTTGTCACAGCGGACAACATCGCAAGCTTTCCATTACTGTCTGTTCTGGAGCAAGTCTTTTAATGGGTTCATTAATAGCCAGTGCTGGACAAAGGAATATACTTATTTACATTTTGCATATGATAACAAGGGCAGAATCTGAATTCAAGATGTTTTCAACAAATTGGGAGAATGGCCTGAAAAAAAAATAATAGATAAATCAACTTGGACAAGGTCAAGATAATACTCTTAGGATGGAATAATCAAATTCACATTGCAAGATGACAAAATCACTGTTTAACAAGAAAGAGTTACAAAAATGCAGTGAGATGGTGTTGTGGACCATGGAAAAAAAAAAAGAAAAAGATACTACTCAGAGTTGTTTAGTCGTATAACCACTAGGACTTTTAAAGCAGTCCACTCCTTCTATTCAAAAATTGCTTTAGAAGGTGGTGAGGCACTGGCACAGGTTGCCCAGAGAAGCTGTGGATGCCCCATCCCTGGAGGTGTTCAAGGCCAGGTTGGACGAGGCCCTGAGCAACCTGATCTAGTGGGAGGTGTCTCTGCCCATAGCAGGGGGTTTGGAACTAGAGGGTCTTTAAGGTCCCTTCCAACCCAAGCCATTTTGTGATTCTATGAAAAATGTCACGCCTTGTTTGGCCTGGAGTATCCTCCAACTTGGGACACTGCACTCAGAGAAGATGTGGGCCAGGGAAGAAGTCTGGAATGAGAGACCAAATGAAGAAATGCCTAGATCCCCAAATGCAGAAAATCCTACTATGGAGAGCAGAAATGTCTGCTCTTTGTGTTATATAGGGTAACAGTGAGAAAAATTAAGGTTCAAAATTAGGAGAAACTTTTTAAGGGAGATGGTATGAAGACATGGGAGCCAGCTGCTTGAGGAGGGCTTCTGGTGGAGAGAGGAAGTGAAGTGGCTTTGTGTGAGCATTGCTGCCTTCTTCATGTAAATGGAGACAAAACTACTGCTGTGTGCATGTCCACAGGAAGAAAGACCCCACGTCTTTCTTTTTTTTCTGGTCCTTCCCTTAGTCTGTGCCTGAGCTGTATTGCAGGCATTCCTGTGTGTGGCCATGGATTTTGTTGGCTCCTTGGCCAGCCCTGGGTGCCACCCCTGGATGTGCTCTGCTTGCCTTGCTGAGGTATGCTGGGCCTGTGCTGGGTTGGCACATCCTTTACTATAGAAAGTATTTGTGATAAATGGATGATAAATTAACACATTTTATAGTCCAGTAGTCCATATAGCAGAAGAAAGAACTATTACCTTAAGTACATAGACACTATATAATGAAATAATTTTTAATGCAGAATTTATGTTCATCAAGGCCTGTAGTTATTCTTGTACTGTTTTTTTCGTATACCAAGAACTGCAGCCAAACCAAGTTACGTGGTTCATCTCTGTTTTGCGATCATTTCATTTGTTCATAATTAATATGTCCTACATCCTGTGATCCCAAGCAGTAGCATCTGAGAGATTTTTTTCTTTCTCAGTAGTCAGTAAACAAGCATCTGTCTGAGACACGCTTGGCGTTGTTTAACCAATAGACTGTTGTGTTTCATGGGATTGTGGCACGCTGGGCCCAGTTCCAGTCCCACTGGAAATTCCTGGTCCTGCTCCAAGGAATTCAGTACGAGGATGGCAGAGCTGTCTGGGCCCAGTGATTTTATTTTGGTAGGTGGATCCGTCTATGCCTTGCTGACAGCTTTTTGCCGGTATAGGTGACGCCCGTCTGGAGCTGTTGGCTATCCTGCCCAGGTAGCCCTGGGTTTACGTGCTTCACGCCAAGCCGTGAGACCGACAGGCAGCAGGCTCTAGTAGCTGATCTATCAACTAGGGATGTTTTTTTGCAAAAGTTGTTTCTAAACAGCGCCCAAAGACATTTTGGCTGCCTTTGTGCTTGTTTTTTCTTGTAGCGTGTGTGATGTTTGTACCTATTTATGTGGAGAGCTGGCCAGGATTCCCTAACAAGCAGTGTCTGGTTGGAAACTGATGAGGAGGCCAACTGTGCTGTGTGCCTAACAATTTGGAACAAAGTTTCACTATTGTCTTGTCTATTTTAGTAGTTTAAAAATGAAAGAAGTAATATTATCCACCCTTTGGCATGGGTTCTGTGTTATTTGTTGCTCTCAGCAAGGCTTTATATTTCATTTAATCTTCTCAGGGTAAAATCCCCTTATCACCTACACTTACTAAATAACCTTTCCCAAATCCTTTCTCTAGAGTATTTTACCAGGCTATCATTCACAAAGCCAGTTCTCCTGTTTGAGGTGGGGAGTTATCTCTTGACCTTACAAAATGCATCTCAGGCCAGGGCTCTCTGACCGGGGAGTGCCGAGGGAGGCTGGCGGGGAGGAACAGCTCGGCCTGAGCCGCAGCTGCTGCCTCTCCTCTTCCTCCTCCTCCTCTTCCTTGCTGATGCTGCCACGGCTTCCCACGCTCCTCCAAGGGAGCGGGAGTGCCAGCTTCCAAAGATATTAATGAAACCGCTTGAAATGTCAAAGGAAATTATTTATTTATCCTCCGGAGGAGGCAGGCCAGATCTGCTTTGAATGCCCCAGAGCTCCTCAGGTTCTCCAAGGTTCATGACTCTGGTGATAGTTACATGCCAGCCAAATATTCTGCAGGCTGTAGGAACGTTCTTCTGTCAGGGCAGATGGTGCTCGACTGATAGTTAGAATAATACATGAACAGCAGAGAAGATGTGGGTTGATTAAGTAATTAGCATACTGTGACATTCGATTGCTTAGCTGTAACTTAAAGCTAGGTCAAAATGTTCATCTTTGTTGTGCCTCCCTTCCTCCTTTTCTTCTTCTGGTTGCCATTATATTCACTCCAAAGGGAAGTTTTAACACAAATTAAACCCCTTCTTGGTAGAAAAATGCAAGAATTTGTTACTTGGCCTTGCACGTTATGGAATAAAAATAATATAAAGGAAATTAAATTTTGCTAAATGAATTTAAGTTGCCAGGCAACCCGTCATATGCAGTGTTGTATCTACTCGAGCATTATTACAGGCAAACAGCTTAATATGTGGTGCAGATCAGTGTTTGGACCAAAGTGGATGATCTCAGGAAGCCAGGGCAATGGGGACTGGAGGGAGGACAGGAGGCTAGTCAGCACGTACCTGAATTGCTCTTGCCTTCATGGTTTGTTTGCGTGTCCACTACAAGCCTAATTAGTTAATCTGATCAACTCTACCCCCTCCCATCCCTCTGCTCTGTAATTGTACAATAACAATAAGCAGTTTTCCATCAACTGAGGAATAAACACAGAAAGCATGCTTCTCTCAGAAAGGGTATCATCATTCACTAACTAACTACAACCCACTGAATTACTCATCCTCCTCTCCAAACCCTGTCATCTTCTCTTGTTTTCTGGAGGGTTTCTCTGCGTAAAAATGAAAAAAATTGTCCCACTAATAAATCATTTTCCTATAAAATGTTAGTGCTGATTGAAAAGAGTCATATCTTTGGCTGTTCTATAATCACTGGCCATTGAATATGAGAGAAGCTGCCATGCTACCTCGCAGGTCCAGGTGTCTGAGCCTTTGCACAGTATTGTACTTCCACTATGTATAAAAATCACAGAGTGGCTGAGGTTGGAAGGGACCTCTGAAGATCATCTAGTCCAACCCCCTGCCGAGCAGGATCACCTACAGCACATTGCGCAGGATGGCATCCAAGCGGGTTTTGGATATCTCCAGAGAAGGAGACCCCACAACCTCTCTGGGCAGCTTGTCCCAGTGCTCTTTCACCTCACAGTAAAGAAGTGCCCCCTCATATTGAGCAGGAACCTCCTGGGCTGCAGTTTGTGCCCGGTGCCTCTCATCCTGTCACTGGTAACAACTGAAAAGAGACTGGCTCCATCCTTTCGACACCCTCCCTGCAGATATTTATACACATTGATGAGGTCTCCCCTCAGTCTTCTCTTTTTCAGGCTAAACAGGCCCAGTTCTCTCAGCCTGTCCTCGTATGACAGGTGCTCCAGTCCTCTGATCATCTTCGTAGCCCTCCTCTGGACTCACTCCAGTAATTCCATGTCCCTCTTGTACTGGGGAGCCCAGGTCTGGACGCAGTACTCCAGGTGTGGCCTCACCAGAGCTGAGTAGAGGGGGAGGATCACCTCCCTTGACCTGCTGGCAATACTCTACTGTATGTACACCAGGATACCGTTGGCCTTCTTGGCCACAAGGGCCTATTGCTTGCTCATGGTCAGCCTGCTGTCCACCAGGATTCCCAGGTCCCTCTGCAGAGCTGCTCTCCAGCAAGTCAGCTCCAAGTCTGTACTGGTGCTTGGGTTTATTCCTCCCTAGGTGCAGGACCCTGCACTTGCCCTCGTTGGACTCCATGAGGTTCCTCTCAGCCTAACCCTGCAGCCTGTCCAGGTCCCTCTGATTGGCAGCACAGCCCACTGGGGTATCAGCCACTTCTCCCAGCTTTGTGTCACCAGCAAACTTGCTGAGGGTGCACTCTGTTCTGTTGTCCAGGTCATTGATGAATAATTTGAACAACACCAGACCCAGTACTGACCCCGGGGGACATCGTTAGCTACAGGCCTCTAACTAGATTGCACCACCAAGCACAATCCTCTGAACTCTGTCATACAGCCAATTGCCAATCCACCTCATTGTCCACTCATTTAGGCCGTACTTCCCAAGTTTGTCTGTGAGGATGTTATTGGAGACGGCATCAAAAGCCTTGCTGAAGTCAAGGTAGACCACATCCACCGCTCTCTCCTCATCTACCCAACTAGTCATCCCATCACAGAAGGTAGCAGATGAAAATGAAAGACTACTACAGTGTAAAACGTTAGTGCTGTCTCCAAAGGAGGCTTCCAGATGTCACACAATGCTGCAGCTCTAGTATCTAGTAGTGTCCAGGAAGAGTCCCGCAAAGCTGCCAAATCACATTGCCTTGTTTCACTATTAAATTAATATTTTCCTTGCTGATGTCAGTTCTGGAGGTGATGAGTAAAACTTCAGGTTTGAGAAGAGTAGCAATAAACCTGACCAGACGAGGCAGTTCAGGACCTCTGCTGAGGTGGGTTGACATTGTGAAGGAAGAAAACAGCAGTGCTCCTAGAGAAGACAGAATTTCTCACTCCGTTATCCATCTGAGGAAAAAAGATTAATATTTCTGTGTCACAGTGGCACAAAACAGCAATAGCTGACTGCAAAACTATGTAAGAAATGGTTGTAAGAAATGGTAAGAAATGTGCGTGCCCTCAGAGGCTACATTTTGAAATCAAATTTCTTGAAGTGCTTTGGCTACTTTCAAGAGCAAACATTCAAAACTGGTGTTAAAACAATCCTGTAAACTCGTGTTAAAACTCTCTGAAATATGTTTTAATACAAATTCTATAGTTAAATATTTGTTTCTATGACAAATTACCAAATATTGTGTGGAAGTAAAGTGTCAACCAGAAATAATACGAAAAGAAATCATGTGCTTACAAAGATGTGTTGGGGAGGAGGAAACAGCTGCTTTTAATGCAAAGGGATTGGCAGAGTGCTCCACTGCA
The DNA here is from genome assembly GCF_013377495.2 of Cygnus atratus. Taxonomy (NCBI): domain Eukaryota; kingdom Metazoa; phylum Chordata; class Aves; order Anseriformes; family Anatidae; genus Cygnus; species Cygnus atratus. The sequence continues at coordinate 96,304,201 of NC_066364.1, forward strand.
CAGCTGACAGCTCAGCTCAAGGCTGGCTTGCCTCCTCCTAAAGCCTGCTGAACGTTTTTGCTGCTCAGGGGTGCGGTGTAAAGACCAGGTGCTGCTTCTGAAGCCACCTATGCCTTCTCGAATTCTGGATGAACCTTTGTTTGGAAATTACGTTCTTCATTTCCTGTCCTAAACTCTTCATGTGATAATTGCTTCTTGTGCTAAAAGCTTTCTTTCTTCTTCTAAGTGATTAAATACTGGAAGAAATTATTACAATATACTCCTGCCTATCCCACAAAGTATTACATAGCTTAAATGAACAACTCTAATTTCCTTATACAATTACTGCTATTATGTTTAAGTAGCTTATCAATACAAGCAGGCTCGGAGATAAGAATCATTGCCAATTTATGTGCTCCCTGCTCTTGACCTAAAGGAATGACATGATGAGGAAACTCTTGAGTACTGGGACCCACAGCTGCATTTCAAAATGTAAGATAAACTGACTTAGTTCACACACCTAAGACTCGCTTGTTTAATTTATAGAACGCACCTTGGATAAACAGCTTTGCTTAATGTAAAAGCTCAAAGTCAAATACAGAGGACTGGACTGGAAGAGAGCAACAGATTCAAAACTGGCATCCCTTTAGATCAGTCACAAGCCACAAATTGACAGCATTCCTGAAGTTCCTATTCATCAGATGAGTTATAGGATTAATTTTCTCCCTAACCTAATGGAAGGAAGAAATCCGATTACATTCAGAATCCTCCACAAGGGCAGGTATAACTTTTAATCTAGTTACTAACATTTCCAACAGTCATCAGAGGGATTGTTTGGAAATACAGCAGATTCTCCTTCCTTCCTGACCTCTGGAAGACACAATAATGCCAAGTAGGAAGCATTCTCCATCAATAAAGCATTAACAGAATTGGTCAGTTTTATAACAGGGTGCTTTGATGCAGACAGTGAAGAGGACAAGCTGTGAGTGTAAAGCAGATGGCTTTGAGTAAGAATACAGTTGGAAAAGCATTCTTATGGCCTTAAGCTGTGATTCTGAAGGTCTGCAAGGGCCGTGTATATTCAGATGACTGCAGCCTCACTTCATAATTTTGCATTTGACTTGTTGTAAGAACATGGTTTGAGGGGACACCATATTAGTGGGGTGTGAAGGTGATTTAGGACTGAATGTCTTCCCTTGGTTTGAGGGACGCTTGAGATGTGCAGTAATGCAATCATAGTCCACATAGGTAAAATGGTGGGCAACAGGCATTAAAAAACGTAAATGTTTGCTATTTGAGTGTTATAAAAGTAAAGAAGCTTGCTCACATACTGTACAAAATTTAGAAATCTTGGTCAGTTATCCTCCTTCAGTCTGGAGGAATTAATCTGAAAAAAAGCTCAATGGATGAGACTGAATAACTGGCCCACAAAGGTACCAGTTATCTTGTACATCCATTATCAGTCCTGGCCAGCCTCCATTTTTTTTCTGGTTGATCTAATGTGTTTTAAGTAAATCTGTTCTATTGGAGACCTCATCCTGAGATTGTTTCCTAGGAGTGGGGAAGAAGGACATGGACAACTGAACAAATAACAACAACAACACAAAAAAAAACACATTTGATTTCTTGAAATAAAAGCACCATTTCTGAAGCTCCTGCAATGCTTTTATACCTCTCTCTTACTTCATACAAATTATGTTTAAAAGGAGTTTATTCTTTATTGTATCTACATTTATTTGTTTTTCACCATTACCTTAAAATATTCCTGTCTAGCTACTGCAAGTGCTCATCACTTGATAATCTTTCTTATTTCCAATTAATTTTTTGTCTGAATTATGAATGGATATCTTGCCATCTCACACTCATAAATAGGTTTAACCAGAAGTATCAATAAGATTTGCTAAAAAAGCCAAGGAATTTTTGAGGTTGTGTTCTGGACTTCAGCATTTATCTTTTGATTTACTGGAAAGGTAAATGATGTATATGAAACAGACGGGTGATGTACTGTTCCAAAAGATGCTGTGACTAGACGTGCTGAAACACGAGATGCTGACTCAAAGGTGAATTTATATCTACAATTATGTTTGTTTGGGTTTGCTCCAAATAATGGTGAAATGAATTTTAAAAAGCGGTTCTTTCTGGGTGGAAGAACAAAAGCATTTAAAAATGCCTTCACCTTGCCTTTCTTCAGCATTGACAAATACTTTTTTCCAGTGAGAAATATAAAATTTCCTGATGCTTTAATCTGTGCAGTACAAAGCTATTTCTGTAACTGTTTATGTAGGAAGCAAATCCTCTTCCTCAGAACTTGCCGTGGACTTGTCTAGAAGAAGAGCGGCTGGATGGTCCTGGTGACCCAGTCCTGCTAGAGACCCCCCCCAGATAGCTATGGAAAACCCACAAAGGTAAACTTAATGCTCCCCAGTTGTCTGTCAGCTGTGCACAGGTCTGGTCCCCATAAATAATTTCGAGATGTTTTAAATTACTCTTGCTGCCAATGGTCTTGAAAAGCAAAAGAAGCACTTGGACTGGTGGGGCCCAAAAATATCCTCACTATGTTCCTGAATGTGCCTCCGTTCATTGCCTCACTGCTAGCAGGAAGCAGGATAACATGAGATGGTAAATCAGGCCTCCACATCACAGTTGTGTTTTGTGCCTGTATTGCTCTATATTGCCTATATGTGGCAATTTTTGTTTTGTGCATTTACTTATTCACACGGTACTAACCCATTTTTTGACATACGAGCTGAATTAAACACATTAAAACCTAGACATTGAAGCTTTGATGGCAGTGGGAAATTAAGTGAGAGGTGTTCCGTATTGATAAATAATATCAAAACTGATATGCTGTAGTTATTTTTCCAAGGAAAAATTATAAGTTCATTATTAACTTAAATGCAGTCTTAAGGTTAGTGTCTGCAAGTATGGAACATTTTCTTACAGGAGTTCAGAGGGGTGTGGGTTTTCCCTTTTTTAAAAACAAAACAAAACAAAAACTGTGTACGTGAGCTTGATACAAGCACTGTTCTGTAGCTAAACTGAACTTGTCAAGTGCAATTGAAAGAGACAGATCAGAGTTTTAGGGATTCACACTGTCTACAATGAAATTTTAATTCACTCATATATTGTACTTAAAACATTTCATGTCACAACCCTCAAAATTAAGTACATAGCAACAATGTCTTTCCATTTAATAAATCTCTGTTAATCAAAAAACTTGGCTTCAGATTATTTCTCATCATGATAACGAATTTCAGAAATTATTAATGACCTAACCTGTTGATTTTCAGAAAACCAGGACTGCAAACACTGCATTATTGCATGAATAAATTACCTACACAATACCTGTAGCTTTTTGTGCTTTGCATATTTGAAAAACAACAGGCTTTCCATGTCACGATAAACTGATTTCCAAAACATGGAATTTCAACCATTAGTACCTGAAGATAACTAGAAAAAAAAACTCCATGTATGTAGAGATTAATGCAATACAGGTCTGTGGAAACTGCAGTGTTTTGCAGAATACTTTGAGTTATTGAAAACTGATACAGACTTCTAGGAGATCAGTCCCCAAAAATCAATACTGAATGTCTATTGTACGACTTGTTTATTTCTTGCTCTCTATAAAGCATTTAGTAGTGATCTTTTCAGCCTGAGACAGCTCTATCATTAGTGTTACCATTAATGATACCTTGTCATGAGATATTGAAAGTAGCGGAGTGAAAGACAAGGCAGCGAACAGCTCATGACATGTGCAGGAATACGGCCACCCTTTGCGGCATCCACATGTATCAACACCTTCGATGACACTGTGAAATGCAGGTGTGGTTACTACCAAGCAGAGGGAAGCTCAGGCACAAGTGTGTATGTAATACAGCCAAAGTACAGAGGTAGGAAGCTAGAAAACTGATTTCCTTACAAATTCTTGCAGAAGATAAACCTACAGCGTACTGGAGGCAGCATCTCCTCAATATATCACCTGCACTAATTCTTCAGTGGGTTAGTTGCCTCTGTTTTAAATATGTAACTTAGATTAGAAACCATAGGAGAAGATAAAAAGGGAAAAAGCTACACTTTTCAGAGTGAAAATCCTTATCTTATGCATAAATGATATGTTGTAGCTCAGCAGGAACACATTCTCTAATTTTCTATTTTGTGTCTTAGACTTCAAGAACTGTATTGTGTTTGGAGACAATACATAATTGATAAGATGTAATACAGGCTTGATGTATTTCTGGCACTCTTTGCATACAGCTGGAAACTGAGATAAATAGTTTAACCAAGAGTTGGAAGGTGACAAGAGAATAGTGCTTGCCCTGTTCACTCTGAAGCCCCACAAAAGTTGGAAATGATATTTCCAGGTATTATTTCTGCATGTCTGGGGATGATTGACTCTGAGCAGCACACAGAAGGAAGGGTTTTCAGAAGAGACCTGTGTATGGTTCTATAATACAACACCATCTGGTCAAGTGAAAGATCCATTTCCAATCCAATATGAAGCTTTTATCTTAAATCAATATTTTAATTGGAATCATCCCAATACCTGGGAATGGTAAGAGCCTCTGGGGATCACACTGAACAGTAAGTTGCCTGTGTTACAAAATAATGTAAATCTAGCAGAGTGCTTGCAACAAGTGACATAAATGAAAGCTTTTTATACCAAAGTAAACGAGAGGAGGGTCAGATTCAGGTATGAATAACTGTATCATGTCAGGGGAACTGTCATGATTCAGGTATTTGGTGTCATTTAATTACAAGGAGGGCTGTACAGAATAACATAGCAGAGCGCCACTTTCTGGCAAAGAAGGAGGACTTGGAAGAGTTTTTCTGTGGGTGCCATATAAGCAAGCTCTTTACAGTAGACCTTTGCTTAGGTCAGGAGGGCAATGTGTCTCCTCGAACAGATGATGCTTTCTTGGAGATTGTCCTTTTATTTGCAAAACCAGTCATTGTCTTGTGATGACTTTAGTTGTGGCATTCCCTATTCTACCCATCCAGTTTGCATCTCTGGTTTGTGTTTTCCAGGGCCCAGCAGCAATTTTGGAGGTACTTGCTGTGCATGATGCTGCAGCCCTCTGCTCCTTCTTGCATGTGCCAGCTCACTGCATCCTCCACCCTGCTCTAAGGGTTTCCCATGCTGAATTGTGAGTGGGGAAATGCCAACATGAAGGACAGATCCCCAGGAAATGGGATTATTGGTGGTGGGAAAGTGACTGGAATGAAGGACAAGTAGGCGAGGGGGGATTGGTCCTGTCCCCAAAACAGTTTTCACTGGGACAGGACAGCTCTTCTGTCTGGAAAGCAGAGAATGAGGTTCTTGAAAACGCTTTCTGCCATGCCTGGTGAGCTGAAGCTTAAATGCCTTGATTTAAGTATTAAATGGCTGACTTGTTATGTATGGATAAATTTCTAACATCACGTTACAAACACTCTTATCTTGTGCAGCAGTTAGGAATTGCAAATTCATTATGCCATTCATTTTACAAATGCTATGTATTTTCCTACTGCTGTAGCCTTTGAGTGTATTAGTCTTCTCCTGGAAGTTTTCCATTAAGAAAATATTTACAATCTTAATTCTAACATAATTGCTTTCCCTGGGAATTCTCATGGTCACTAATTAGGTTAACACTGATCATTAGAACACAAACATAATTATTATCCCATAGTATTAAAATTAGTCACATGTTAAAAGCTAAATTAAATTAGTCAATGGTGAGAATGAACAATGGCTGTGCTTCTGATTATACCGTGTCAAGATTTCCTAAAGAAAACCCTCACTTAAATAATTGAGGTGGTTTGTGTGTGTGTTTCAATCACTATTTGTTGATAATAAGCAAATTAGAGGGTAAAGAAGATCCGGGGTTGACATTCTGGAAGATGTTAGGGAATCATTTAATCTCTTTTGGGATGCAGAGAGAATTTGTTCTTACTTAGAATCACAGGATCATTAAGGTTGGAAAAGACCTCCAAGATCATCTGCTCTTTTTGGCTGAACAGAAAGAAGCTACAGAGTCCAAAGAGCAAATCCCCCTTAGTTTTTGCTCTGCAAAAGAGGTTCTCTGTGCCTGTTGGCTTCCTCATGCTGTTTAGGAGTGAGAAGATAACGCTTCTGCTGACGTCTGCTGTACACAGGGATGTGGTGCAGCCTGGGCAGCCCTCTGCTGAAGGCTTAAATCAGAATTTCCATGAAGATAACAGTGTGAATCAGGATTGCCATCCTCTCTAGCAGCCTCACTGTGCTGCACCCAGCTTTTATGGCAGAGTTTGGGTCCTGGGTTATCAGTTTTGGTTGGGTCAGGTGGATGGGTCAGTGGTGCAGCTGGGCTGTCAGGCTGAAAAGGATCAGTGAAGCTCGATTACTGTTGCTACGGGACTGAACCTGCCCTGATCCTTTCAGATTCCTCAGCTTCTTAGGGCTGGGGAAAGAGGCAGGAGATCAAAAGCCACGGCTTCCTCAGGGCTTTCCCAGCAGGGGCTGGCAGGAGACAAGCTGGAGAGACCATTCTTTGCATGCAAGCCTCGCCACGTGGTTCTTCTCACTGGAGGTGGGGAAAATCACTGGATTTAATAGAAAAAGTAATTAGGGTTAACCTGAATTTAAATAATTGTTAAACTACTCAATAGCTATTAGCATGCCCTACCATTTCCTATCAGAGAAATGCAAATACGTGTCACCACATCAATTCATGGGAATGCAGGTTGGAAGCTGATAATTGTTACTGTAATTTTCCACCTAAAATCTCTTGAGAACTCCTCCTATGGATTTCCATAACAGGCCACCCAGAGACACAGGAGCTTTTTGTTCTTGTATTTTAAACCACAGCATTTGTGATAGTCTCTCTATTAGCAACAGTGAACTAAGGTGGGTGTTGTATAAAGACATATTCATTCTGCATTTGCAAAACAGATTTATGTTCAGGGATGCAAGATGGAGTATATATAGAATTAAAGCTCTCTAGATTTTTATATAGTTTTATAGTAATGACTCCATCCTGCTTCTGTTAAAGATTCAAAATTGTAATAACCGTTGAGCAAGATGCTTTGGCCTGGGTTCTAAGTGTGCACCACTGTCTAAAAAAATACACGCACGCTCGATGTCAAATGTAGCATTACGTAATTAATTTGCAGATGGACTCCCTGCACGAGTGCTTGGAAGTTATACGGATGGTAACTTTGTCTTCCCAAGCTGTAAAAGGCTCCTTCAGTGGCAGTTTGTTTCTGCTTGCCAGGCCTTGAAATTTGCTCTGTAAAGCTATGTAAAAGATGATAAAAAAGAAATATCTGAAGACAGCAGTATCTAAAGACATAGTGTTTTGTTATGTGCATTAATTACTTCTACTGAGAGCTGAGTATCAGGTGAATACAACCCATAATCTTTTTTCTATTTTTTAGATAAAAATGCGTCAGTTTCAGTGCTTCTATAAAATACTGATCCTAGGATAAAATTCAGGAGATAGGTCTAATCCATGCCTATTTTTACACAAAGCAGCCCTTCATTTCAAGAACACTGTCACAATGTATTGAAAAAATGATTTGATCTGTCTTTTTAGAATCACATTTCTTTGAATGTAGATTAAATTTCTCTTCTCAGTATTTATTCTTGTGCTACTGGTGTCAAAACAGAAACTGCAAGCGTTGTGGTAAAAGAAAAGTTATGTTATTTCCCTGCAGCTTCTGTAAGTGCCTTCGTGTCCCTTTTTGAACTGCTGCTCTGTAGCTCCTCAGAGCCACCTCCCTGGGGAGCAGGAGCTATCTGCTCTCACCTTCTGTGCCTGCAATGGCAGCAGTGCCATAAAGGGCCGTGGATGAACGTGGGCATGTTGAAGTTGTGTTATAGAGAATAAATTGATTATTTATCTTCATTCTTATTAATAGATGCTGGTTTTGGAGCTTGATTCTGTTTGCTATCCCAAGCAAAAATGGGAATGTCCAGCAGAGGCACCCTGTGTGGGTGGTAAAGTTGCCCCCGACCCGTCCCCAGGCCGTGCAGAACTGGAAGTGCTGCCTGCGCGCAGCTGCAGCCCTCAGCGTGCAGGAGCCTCTGCAACAGCTCCGCTTCCCCGAGAGGGGACTTTGCCAGAGGAATGGCACTGGCATGGATTCAGCAGCCATACGCCTCCTCTCGCTTCCTACGCACCCTTTTGTACTGTCACTGTGGATCAGCGTGGGAGCACAGCTTCACAGGTCAGAGGCTGCTTAGACGCTGCTGAACACGCTTCCCCAGTGTTGTTCTCTCTCTGTCCCCAGCTAGCAGAATCTATTTCTTTGGGCAAAATGTAAGCCATATGGGATAATGCTTTTGAAAGCTTGGAAGTCAGATCCTTTGATTTTTTTTTTTTCCTTTATGGTCTTAATTTATGCACATATGAAAGTGAAGCATGTTTTTCTTTTTCTCTCCTTGTCTCTTTCCTATCCAAACCATCAAAAAAATCAATCTTATCCAAGGAGTTTTTTTAAATTGTTTTTGAAATTGAGAAAAATTGGAAAGATAATCCCCGAAAAGCTGTTCTGACAAACAACTTTAAAACAAAACATGAGCTTTAGTTTTTCTTTCTTCTTTCAGCTCTATGAGGAATATCTGTCTAAAAATGTTGATTTGTCTAGCATAGCATCAGCAACGTGTGGTAGAGCTGGCAATAAAACACAGTTCTCCAGTGCCTGCCCAGTTCTTTATTGAGAAAACTATTCTTTCTCTCCCTAGAGCTCCTCATTTGTTATAGTGCACATCTCAGTTTCTAAAATAAAGGATATGAGTTGGACAGAGAAGACTTGCCTTAAAATTAGGATTGATTGTGATTTAAGAGCTCTGTTCTCTCTGTGCTCTGAATCAGAGAAGGCTCCAGTGAAAATGAGCATGTATCAGGAAAACAATTACCCATTTCCCACATGTTTTGGTGTCTTTGGTTACTTCAGGATAATTTGGACACATTTAATTAAATGCACTGACATTTTCAGAGCAAAATTCCAGATTCTGTTACATCAGTGGAAATGGTAGATTTCTGTGGCTTCCACAGGGTACTACAAAAGATATGGTGGATTTGGATTTTGGCTTGTTACAAGTCCCTGTACTGAACTGGGAAAGTGGTAGAGTCAGGAGTCGGTGGTAGAAGGATGTATGGTCATTCTCAGGTGGTGGTGACAATTGTTTGCTAACTTTCTTTCTAGAAGTAGGAACTTTTAAAGGGTTGGCATTTAACTTTGTTATAGCTCAGTGCATTTCTTGTATGTATTTATCAGTGGAGTCACTCAGGACCATTCTCAGCCTACTGAACATCAGCACATAATTGCATCTTTCTGTTCAATTGCATTTCGCTGTCTCATTTAGGACATAGTGGTAAATTATCTTTAAATATAAATGCCCGCTGACTGACTCTGGAGGTTAAATGATAATTTTGCTCATCTGACTGGTGTGATACAGTTGTAATATGTTGACTTGAAGCAAATGCAGACTGTTAGAAGAAAAGTATTTTTTGTGGCAAAACCTGTGAGTGGGACTTGTAGAACATGGATCTGATTTTGCACAAAGCTTTTTTTTTTTTTCCCACTGCCTTTGATCTTAATCATATCACGTGGGCATATAATTCCACTAAAATTCCCTTATGAATACCTGCAGAATAAAAGGTATAATTCACTTTGAAAGTCTGAACTGTTAAACTGTGAATCTCTACTTCTTGAAATAACTGAAACTTCTTCTGTATAAGCTGCACACTTTAGCCATTGATCACATTTGAAGCCTAGAGATCTAAGCCATGTCCAAAAGTTGCTAATTGCCAAATCAAAGTAACTGAGACAGAGACAACCTATGACTTACTCATGGTTATACAGGAAGTTAATGGTAGCTGTGGGCAAACCAAGTCTTATGACTCCAGTCTTGTGCTTGGTGCAGGAGATCAAAATGGTCTTGCTTATATGGCTGCATTTTCTCAGTTACATTTATTTATTCATTCATTTAATTAGATTCTTGTAAATTAAGTTGCTGGCTGTGAGAAATACATTTGCGTTTACAGTCTCTGGCCCAAAACCAAGTGCGCTGTTATTTTTGCAACAGGACAACGTGTTCCTCTCATTCCAAGGAAAAGTTAATTATGAATGGCAGGAAGGTATGTTGTGATTTTGTTATGACCAGTTGTCCTCTATTGCGAGACTGTTGCAAACGGTAGCTAGTTAACTAATTCCCTAATTGTTTGCTGTAACAGCATTAACTCCCCCCCCCCCCAAAAAAAAAATCAAACCCAAAAACAATGACGACAAAAACAAACAAACTAAAAAACATTGACTTCTTGTGCTTCAATTGTATATATGTGATTTGGAAAACCAATGCATTCATTAGGTTTAGCTTTTCTGCCATAAAACTCCTTATGATCTGTTCATGTTAAGATTTTACTCCTTAACTGGATGCTACAGAAAACAATGTATGAAACAAATATTTTTTCTTTTTCCTTGGTACCTTACCAAACAACTAACAGCTGAATCTATTTAGTGTGAATATTACCTAGAGACACTCAGTAGATTAGTGACTGGAGCAGAGAAACTATATGTTGGTAGTCGTTGATAGTGTGTTGCTTGATTGGTAACATGTGTAAGTGATTCGCCTGTGAATCATCTGAAATGTATTTTTATCATGCATCTTAGATACAAACTATTTCTTTTCATCAAGAGACTATTCCGTTGTCTAAAACCCATCATATCATGTAACTCACGAACGTGAGCTCCGACCTCTGTTTGCTGTGCTATCGTGGTAGCAAAAAGATTCCATTTTAATGCTGTCTAGACTTGGGCAGATTTGCCTTAACTATGAGAATTGTACTCTGTTTGTGCCATGGCAGTATCTAATAGCACTGTTCATTCAGATGGATTAAATGAAGGCACTGGTCTGCTAGACTGAATACACCAGGTTTGTTTGTTTCTGATAGCAATGTTAACATGCAGTTGAGTGGCAGAGTGTTTCCATGCAACATCAAGTCCCGTGTGTTATCTCCTCTTAGAGTTTGTGTATTAATTCATTTAACATAAATTTATGAATTTATATAAGCTCATTAATTCAGTCTGTATAGTAATTCACATCTTGTGAATTGTGGATCTTATCAACTTATTTTAATAGCTAAATGAGCAAGTACCTGTTTCCATTTCAAACCATTTAATGAAAAGCAGAGCACAAGATTGGAGTCAATGCACTTTTCATTTAAAAATAAATAAATAAACCCAATGGAACTCAGCCATGAGAAATAGTGCTGAGGATGAGATCTCTTTGACAATAAATTCCCTCACATTTTATGGGAACAACCTTTCCACAAAGAGAATGAGCAAAGCCAAATAGTTTTCTGACTGTGTCTTCTTCCACATTATGAATTGCCTGGCATCAGTGTCATTGTGCTATCCCTATTCTGAAAGACAGATTGTAGTCTGTAAGTTAACATCTTAGAGATGTGTCCTGCACTTAATCAGTGTGAGAAAAATTGACTCCATTAGATTTTCATGGCTGGGCAAAGTGTCCATAGTACATCTAGACTACTTGGTATATTTAATTAAGGGATAGAGATCCCTGCTTCAGCTCCTTAACCTCATGAAAAGCTTGTAAGCCATTTGTCACAGCAAAATTTTGCAACTGGGTAGCTCAGAAAAACCTGTACCAAGTCCCTGTGCCCTACATAGTTTTCGAACAAATTTCCAGATGACTTAATCACCTCTTTGTACCATCATAACATGCCCAATGGTATGCAACATCTACCTGTATATCCAAAAATGCCACGAATATACATTCTTATAGACTGCATGTGGCTCTTATACTATTTCAGGCATTCTGAGTAGAAAAAAAAAAAAAAAAAAAGCATGCATACAATAATAATATATCTGGACCACAGAGGCACTGCATGAGGCCAAAAAAGAATGCAGGGCCATACACGGTGGATACATCCAGGCTATAGCAAGTGACCCCAGGTCTGCAGGACAGTCCCTGGTCCTTTTTTATTGAGCAATGTAGGTGTGGCTTCTTCATCACAGTTATTTTTCTGTAGAATAAAGAAAAACTTATTTCCTTACTTTGCAGTAGTGTTGTGGAGATCAATACAGTGAAGACAGTAAAGGGTAGGCATAATATAAAGTAAGTGCAAATTTTGCTACATTTGTTTATGCAGCTACTACCTATATTTAAGGTTCAGTTAGTCTGAGATGCATCCATTCTCATCATTGTCCCATCTGATATAATCTTTTACTGATGTGCCTGTAGACTAGACATAATTCCATTTTTCTCAAATGATTTGCCACATAAGTCTTTCCTACTGTGTTTTCCACATTTTCTTTGCTTAATAGAACTAAACTTTTCCAGGCACAAAGCTCTGGATAGTCAAAGGCATTTTTCAGGATGGACGTCATTTATACCAATAAATTTATACCTTTTGTAACGAATGGAAAATGTAAGGAAATGCTGACAAAACAAGCTGTTCCTGCGTATCATTTAAGATATACACAATGCATAATCTGTGTGGTTTGGCTAGTCATTTGCCATTTTAATGACAGCAAATACAGACTTTGAGATTAAAAATAATAATAATAATTACACTGTGCTAAGGAATAAATGAAATTTAGCAGTAGTGAAAAAGCTTCGTTCAATGTCTGTAGTTATTGCAAGCTGAAGCAGCTCTTACTGAAATTTTAACTAAAGGGTCTTGATTTCTCTTCAACTAAAATATTCTGTTATGCAACAAGTGGTTAATCAGGTAAGTGTCTCTTTAAATAATTTAAAGAGGAAGCGCCAGATTCCATCTTAAACTAGAGTGATGTAATTCCAGCGGAGTACTTTTTTCTTTCAGAGAGTCAGGCAGTCTGCAGTTGGAGGAATGTCAAAGCTGAGGCTTGGGAGCAGGTTCAAATGAAACACAGAGCCAAAGAATGACCTTCCAAGGCTGGGAAGTGTACATAGAGGAGAGGGAATGAAACAAACAGATGATAACCAGCAATGAGGACCAATGACTTTGGAAGAATTGGCAAAGAAAATGGTGGTGGGGAATGCAGCTTTCACTTGGGCCACGTCTTGGACTCCGAGCAATTCTGGGAGCCAACAAGAACTGCCAAGGCAGAGCAATTGGGTAGATTGAGGTTGGCAGCGGAGTGGTCCCAGGTGTGGGGAGTAGCGTGTAGCTAGAGAGAATGAAATAGAAGCCTGGTACTGGAGAGGGACAAAAAAGGCAGAAAGTTAGAAAGGGTTATTCTAGTTGTTGCCTCACAGTTTTATCAATATTGTAATAACAGCATGGCACAGTAACTTGTTTTGAGCATCATTTAAAAAAATAGTACTTTCATAAATATTTTTCCCATTTTATTTGAATTTTCCATTACATTTTTTCCCAAAGGTATTTGCTTATTTGCCTCTCTTGGAAAAGATGTGAGCACTAGACGGACACTTAATGAATCTGAAATTAAACAGTTTTACTTCAATACATCTACTCTAAGCTTTTAGAAAAGCAGAGAAATTAAGATACATCTTTTTGTGAAAACCATTTAGATGGCTAATGTAAAGCTTAAGCTAACAAATACAAAATGGTTTTAATGAACTTTTTCAATATTTTTTATTAATTACCTTAAAGATGTAAATAAAGCCTGAGTATTTCATACTAATTATACTATAACTTCAGTTCTATAGCTCTTCTGCAGAATTCTTAATCTTACTGGGATCCTATAGAGAAGTAATATTTAGAAGAAACAGGACTGTAGTTCCAGTTTACATATAATGTGTTTTTTTCATCAGAGGTAATCTTTTAATAAGACAATACAGATATTAATCTTAAAATTTATTTAAATAGGTTTCCTGCATTTAACAATGATTTTAACAATTCTGCAGGTTGCATACATTTTTAGGAAAATGTTTCTTTAAATGCAGTAGTGTTATTAATGCATCAATAGAGTACTTGTGGTGCCATAAGAATGAATGACATATTCTGGAAGTTATTTTAAAAGTAAGAACAGAACATATGTTCAGAACGCATTAAGAACGGCTCTGTGAAGTCCAGAAATCAGTGTAGATCATATGTTGCTGTGTACCTTGGGAATATTCAAAATAATTAAGAGGCAAAGTAAAGCTTTTATTGGTAAAAGAAGCATCAGATTAGCTGGATGCAGCGTGTTGAACCCTTGTGACTTTTAAAATCAATTTTGCAATGCTGCTCCTAAGGTCTAAGTCCAATGGAAAAGGAAAGCACTGGGCACCCCACAGGCTTTTGAGCTCTCAGGAGCACGTGCCTGCTCAGTTACTGCACTTAGACAGAAATTTGATGGGCTGAGGATACCAACCAGCATCTCTTCCTTGCTGAGAACAGCCCCTGAGTGGTCTGACTGCGGCTACAGCATTGCCAGTTGCTAAGGGAACAGTGCTGGTCCAGCACTTTGTTTTGTGGATTGGTGCTGCCGCTTATGTCTGCAAAGTATGAATAATGGGAATATATATACTTTGTTTTGTTCTATGGGATTACCTTTGATCACTTTTTGAGGAAGAACATTTATTCCATAAAAATAGACATGATTTTCTGAATGGCTGCTTGTTCATACTGTCTATCTGCCTCTTTTTCACATCAGTATTGTATGCTATGTTTTCTCTAATTAGAAGCCCACAGAACTGTTCTGTAAGAAAGTACCATCATTTCAATCCACTTGTATGTTGAGAGATTTGCATGTGATACCTTTCTTTGAAAAAGCAACATTTTTCTGTTGTTGTTCATGTAACGTTTATATTAAATTGTACATACTACTTTGCTGCTGTAGCTCATTTTTTCCTATTTTGCAGGAGTTGTGTAGGCTGCTTGCTGGTCTTTGAAATGATTAGCCTGATTTTCCAGGCAAATGAGGCTTCTGTGAACATGCTTGCTTTGTGAAATGCTTCTGCCTGTCAAAGCTGAGGGGAGCCTCAGCTTTGAAACGGTTGATCAAGTTCATCAAGATCCCAGAGGTAATTAGGTTCCTTCTAGTTTCGTGGAAATGTACATCCATGTAGAGGAAGGGGAAAATGAAATTAGTGCCCCCATTGAAGAAAAGGCCAGGAGAAATGATGAAATGTCATCAATTATGGCAGTTCATTGTTACTACATTTTGGTCGGCAGCTTCTTGACTGACCAAATGTCAAATGCAAAGCTCTGGATTAATTGAATCATGTGCTGTTACCTCTGGGGATATAGCAGAGGATGTGATGGGGTGAGCTAAAGATACCCCTCTGAGGAGGGAGGGAAGTGGTGAAGGTCTACATCTGCAGGAAACCTGTCTTCTCATGGGAGAAAATGGCATGCCCACATGGGTTTTGGATTAACTTGACACAAGATTTTTTGGCACAGTTTTAGTTTACAAATTCTGTCATTTGTAAGAGGCCATGTTTTCATTGATAAGCACATTTTCTTTGGGATTGAATTTAGCAGTCCTAACTGTACCTTCATGATGCTTTTGTTTAGGAATAGTGCAGCACAGTGGAATTACGTTTACTTCAGTAACCTGAGCCACCTGAGTTCTTTGTGAGTGTACCATTAAGAGTACTTGTTGAATTTATCCAGCCCTAAAGTCTGCACACAACTTGTGTGGCTAATTGAACATCAGCGAAAACAATAAGCACCAAAATTCATATTTTTATTTACATTTTCAGATTTTATTTCTGTAGCAGACATATTACCCACAGATCAGCAATATGAAACTGAACAAAAATCTTTGCTTGCTCTTTGTCTTAGCTCACAGGACCCTTTCCAACTGTAGCCGAGTTGAAAATCTGACCTCATGGAGTCCTGTATTTGGCAGCAGGAAGGTGCTGCTGGAAATATTCTGAGCTTCTCAATCATTTATTCATGAATATGAAGTTACACGTTGAGTGGTATTTGGCCAGATAATTTGCTTCAGGAGTCGGGTTTATGATCATCATCCAATAATGGCAGACTTGATGGTATCTGGTAGATCTCTCTTACCAGATGTAGGCAGGCAATTTCTGTCAGAGGGCCCAGGCTGTCTTTCATAACCTTTTCACAAAAACTGTGAGAAGCTAAGACTGAGAGTCACAGATTGTTTGCTTAGTGCCAACAGCCTGATAATGCAAACCTTAATATTAAAAGGTCAGGCATTTAATGTCCTAGCAAAGAGCACTTTGTGTGAGAAACTAATCTGAATAGACTTAAGTTCCAAATCTGATTGGCAGCATACACAAAATTGCTGCCAGCAATTCTTAGGGAAAGATGTAAACTGATATCCCAAATCAATTAGGACAACAGCACTGTATTATAATTCTTAGCCATCTTTTCAGCTACTGGAGCAAGTATAGCTTTGAGAGCTATCTTTTGAAGACATCCCAGAGGTCAGGTTTTAACTTCAACATTCTGGGTTAGAGCATTTGGGATTGTCTCATTTGTCTTGATGTTGCTGCACGAGACATTTTTACATTGCTATAAATAATCTGCAAGGGTAGAATACCCTAGAAGTGTACATCAAGCTACTGGAACTTTATTAAAGCTCCTGGTTTAAAAAACAGGCAAACAAAATAAAACAACCAACCCACCAAAACAAACAAACAAACAAAACCACTCCACAACACCACCAAAAAAAAAAAAAAAACAACCAATTTTGGTTCCGTGGGAATTTTCATCTGTTCTTTCAAAATCTGTTTTCATTCCAGATTGGAAGACAACCAGACAAAAGGAACACACACATGCGAGTGCATGCACATGTGTACGCACACAGAAACACGTACTCTTGGAAGACCCCACTAAGTGAAATTTCAACAAATGGTTGAGTTCTCTTACAGAAACAGTTTATTTTGATAAAATTAAAATGGTTCATTTAAATTTCAATATTAAGTTAAATATGGTAAGGAGTAAAAAGACTTGAAACAAAAAGTGGTTTGGTTTTTTTTGTTTGTTTGTGGTTTTTTGAATAAAATACCTTGCATATGCTCTTCATTTCATCACTCCCAGCGGTATTTCAGTGAAACCATCATATTTCTGCATTTAACTTATTTAACTGAGCTCATTTTGTTCATGTCAGGACAATTATAGATAGCATATCTGTCTGGCATCTTAAATAGGAGGTTATTAATCTAGAGCCTCAACCTTTCTGGTTACTGCTAACCTAGGTCTTCTAACCCTTTAGTTAGGTTTTTCATTCATATATGCTATAGGTTTTGTATATTCTATGTCTTCATTAAGCATTGACTCTAATCATATCTATACATATATAAATATATACATGTATACTCATACGATAATGAGTATAGCCAAGGTGGGAGAAAAAATTCGGGTAGGTTTGGTGCAGATCTTACCTTAAACATGCAAATAATCCATTTATAACAGGGATCAGATAACTTAGAATTACAAGGTAATCTCTCATAATAAATATTTGCTGGTTTTGAGAAAAATTTTTAGAGTTCTTCTCAGAAAAATCAAACATATGTAGCAAACACATACAAATGTATGTAAATGATACTGATATGTTAGTCTTAAGATGCAATTGTGTCACTATACTATGTAGACTAAACTATGCTATATCTCATATATACACTTATATAATATTATATTACTGTTCTTGTTTTTGCAGTAACTGAGATCTTCATGATTTTTAATGTGTTTATTCTCCTGTGGCCCTCATGCCAAAGTTTTCCAGCAGCTTTCAATTTTAATCACCAAAATGGCTTCACATCTGTGCAGTGGGAGAAGATTCTTCTCTGTGTAGGTTGTTTGCTGAAAGCTTTGGGGCTTACGGGATAAAACTTATCTAGATGCATCAGTTAGTTTTATTATGGTAGTAAACTTGCTGTTGGCAAATGTGTCGTCGCAACAGATGATATTCTTCCCTTTGGTACAAAACTAGTGAGAAGCTGCAAATCATTTGTAGTCTATACTGATTTATCAGGTACTTAAGGTCTCACTTTGAGCTGTCTGTGCACAGCTGTCCTTCCATGCAGCAGGCAGACAAGTAGTTTAAGTGCCTTCAGCAAAAAGAGCTGCCCCTGGATTTAGGAGAAAGCCTCTGACATTCAGAACCGATCGGCTCTTTTCCTTTTGTGAGGAGAATGGATAAAGATACAGCCTACACTGTTGCAATCATAACATAAGAAAAAAAACAAAACAGCTGATCTTTTGAAGTTTGTCCAAGAGGTGTCCCTCCTGGTAACACTGAAAAACTTAGGCTGTTGTGGTGGTGGGCAGAAGTATATGATGTACAAATGTGCTTAGAAATTTTAAACATATCCTTATGAAAATACAGTATTCCATGATGTCAATTGCAAACATGAATCACTTAAGTGTGACAGCTTGTGAGGGTCTCAAAAAATTTAGATGATCCATTAAACGTCTTGCAAACTGCATCTCAGATTCTGCATGGGTGGGAGTTTGTGCCCTGGGACATTCTGCTGACATCCATAGCTGGTAGATCCCTTGTTCTGGGATGCTGCCTAAAAGGGAGAAAAAAAGGTTAAAAGAAAAAAAAAGAAAAAAAAAAGTTGAGAAGAATAGCTAACAACTCATACATACTTGATCCCACAGGAGTCTTCATTCCTGTGCTGAACACAGTAATGCTGTCAGAAAGATGGTGATCAAGACAAATTGTGCAGAAAATTTTAGGGCTGGAACACTTTCTAGGAAAGAATAGAAAATCATAGGGGTGATCTGAGGTAAATGTCAGTGCTGGGACAAAGAACTATATTTGCTCGTAAACTTTGGTGACATTTTCTCTTTCAAAATCCTTTTTACAGTTGCTTTAATCTGGACAAATGTCTATCATTAGGGACTCATGATTTCTGAGATGGCCATTTTGCTCAGCCTGACTTTGCTTTTCAGCTCCCAAGTTGCTTTTTCTAACTTTGGTGAGGAATGAAATTGAGAAAACGCATTGATTTTGCCATATGACAAAACATTTCTGAAGGCGGTTAGGCTGAAGGAGATTAATGTTTCCATGATTTGAACAGCAACTTATCATTTAACAGAAGGATTATATTGGTACCAAATTGGCTCCTTCTCATGATCTTGTGAAAATTTTCCTGTTTGGTCAGTTCATGTCCAAATAAACTGTTCAGGTATACAAACGTGTTCTTTTCCCTTACAGCTCCAATTGTACAAGCAGCTTTCCTACGCAGCAAAGGCATTTTACATACATGCTGCTGTCTTTCATAATATCCATAACACAGTCCTTCTGTTTGCTCTGTTAATTGTAGGAGCTCTTCACAGCCCGGCAGGACTTCTTTCTGGCTTCAAGCATCCTGTGTTAAATGCTGTAGGGCCAGGGAGCAGCAAGACTGCATACCCTTTGCTGCTTCTTTAGTAGGGGGCCTCTGGGGATGAGGAGCAGGGCGCAGAAGCAAGGCATCCCGTGGGGGACAACCTCTGTAGACCTCTAGAGATGGCTGGGAGTGCTGGAGGCAACAGAGCTCAGAAGCAGCAACGAGGGAGATGAAGGATAAAGTTCAGGAGGGAGTGTGACAGAGGAAGGAGCAAGCAGTGGGGCAGGAGCCAAAGGTGGGAGGAGGAGTGAAGGCAGCATGCAAGACACAGCAAAGGGTCTCCATAGCCAGGTTTCCACCAGACAACAACCTGCTCCCCCCAGAACAACTACGTAAAGTACCGCAGATCCATTAACCCCTTCTAATTTCTTCTAATCCCTTCTAGCATTAAATGTGCTTCAAGCATTTGTTGAAGATCATTATAAATGTGAAGGTGTCAAGCTCTTCTGAAGATACATAGCGTGCTTGTGAACATGGCTCCACGTAACAGTGTTGGTTCAGTTCTATGCCCACAAAACTAGAGGAAATTGGACGTTATGGTTACAGAATATTAAAGTTGGGAACAAAAGCTACCAAAAATGAGATTTCTGGTAACTTTGTTCACTACTGTGTCCTGATTCACTCTCAGATGCCATCTGTCTTGTGCTCCGAGTCAGTCAGAGGTACGACAGGAGGGAGCAGCGTCTGTGATCGATCGTGCAGTGGCACTGTATTGCGATGCATTGTGCAGCGGGTTACGACCACTTGGATAATTTTAATTCTGACATTTCCTGTCTTTCAATGGCTTTACTTGGCAAAAGTAGGGTGTTTTTATTATTATTTTTTTTTTTCAGCGCTTTTACTGTGATGTGCAACTCTTCAGCTGCACAAACGAGCTCTGCACACCTGACTGAGGAGTTAGGGAGGTGCTTGTGGAACCACAGTCTGACTGAAACTAACACTTCGATGGTTTTGCTGTCTGGTTCGACCAATAGCTCTGGAAAAATAATAATAAAAAAAAAAACAACAGCAGAATAAAAATATGCAAAGTGGTGCGACCTTCATCATTTTCTCCCCAAACTTGGGGGCAACAACGTTTCAAAACCGTGCCTATCCCAACGGGCTGGGAAAAAACAAACGAACAAACAAAAAAAAGCCTTATTCATCGTGAGAGGGAACCAACCTCACCCCCCTTTTAACGACAGTTGTGAGGGACAATGGACACAACCCCTCACACAGAGGCGGCTGGGCGGGGCTTCGCCTCTCGGACGGGCGAGGGGCGGGGCGGTTGGCCTCCGGCGGGCGGGGGGGTGGGGCGCGCGCCCCGCCGGTTAAACGGCCGCCGCTCGGGCACGCGCACGGCCGTTGGGCGGTGGCGGCGGGAGTGGGGCGGAGCCACGAGCCCCCGGCCCGGCCCGGCCCCGCCCCGCGCTCCCGCCCGGCAGCGCCGCGGCCGGCAGCGGCTCCGCTGCCTGCCCCCCCCTCCCGGCACGGCACGGCACGGCACGGCACGGCCCACCGCCGGGATCATGGCGATTGACGGTAAGTAGGCCAATAACGCGCTCCCCTCCTCCTCCCCCTCCGCCGCCGCCGCCTCCTCCTCCTCCTCCTCCTCCGTTCCCCTCCCCCGGGCACGGCTCCCCCCCGGCGCGGGGGCGCGCGGGAGGGCGAGGGGCGCCCCCTTCATCCCCTCCTCCTCCTCCTCCTGCAGAGGATGCCCCGGGTAAAAAAAACAAAACAAAACAAAAACAAAACGGGATGAACGGGCCCTCCTCTGCACCGACCGCTTCCCGGCCCCGGGGCTGGCGGGGCTCCAGGGAGGCTCCCCGCTCAGACAGCGGCAGAAAAAAGGAGAGGGATGCTGCGAGCACTTGTTGGTTCGCCTGGGGATGGAGGCTGCGCCCCGACGCCTCCCCTCTCCGTTCTGAGAGTAATTTTTGTGGGGAATTCCTTTAAAAAAAAAAAAAAAATCCCCGAACTTTAATGGCAGGGAAATAAGGCTGTAAGGTATGCTGCTCCCCTGGCTGCAGCGCTCGCTTCCGAAAGCGGTTGTCGTAACTTCCAGGGTAGGAAAACAGCGAGGGGAAAAACCACACAAACAGCTCTTGATTGTTTTTATGTGGGATGCTCCTGTGCTGTCGGTTTCCTTGGATTAGTAATTCAGGCCTCCGTAAGGAGAAGTTGCAGGCAAAGCCGCGGGCTCACCCTGCTGAGCTGGCCAGCCTCGAGTTGGCCGGGTCCTCTTAAAGCCCACATCATAGTAACGGGAAGACAGCAATTTTTTCAGGTGGGTCTGGACTTTTTATGCAATTCGAGCTCAGAAAAACAATTGTCGGTCCTTCAAAATCTGTCCCTGTTTCCATTTTAGGCTGCGTTATTCCAGAAAGCTGTGAGAATTTGTAATATATATATATATATATATATATATATATATAAAAGGAAAATATTCACCAAAAAATAAAATCCATGTTTGATATTTTCAGATGATTTAGGGCATCACTCCCTAAAAGTTAAAGCAAACGATCATGAATGAGTTAAGCAAATTAGCCTGTGAAAAGAATGCAACACCTCTCTCATCAAGGCCAGATGTAGAAATAGCCTGTCTTGTACGAATGTGAAATTGTTATCATGGGACTTAGTCTCTGGAAGTCTTTGAAGGCCAGGTTGGATGGGGCTTTGGGCAGCCTGATCTGCTGGGTGGTGTGGTGTCCCTGCCCATGGCAGGCGGCTGGAACTGAGTGGTCTTTAAGGTCCCTTCCAGCCCAAACCATTCTATGAATCTAGAATTTGCTCAGTAATTTACAATTAAAGGGGAGGCAGGGTAAAAATATCCAATCATGAAACTGACCTACTAGGTTTTTCACTTAGTTCTCTGCCTGAAGACAGAAAACAAAATGCATTTTTCTGGTGTAGTCTGTAGCAGGAATGTGGCATCGTCTTTGTTCACAACCAAATAGCTGATTCCTGTAGATTTGTTAGTAGGTGTTCCAATTTTTATTCCTCATCTTGGTGAACTCCTCCTCCTCCTGTTTGTGTTGCAGTATCCTGCTTTGAACAACATGATTTCCTGGTCAGCAGTGTTTAAAAGTATGGATTTTGTCTGGGTGAATACTGACTCTTGAAGACAGGATGAATCCCCAGGACTTATAGCCCAAAGGGACAAAACACAGAATTTGCATCATGTCCAAGCAAATTTGTAAATGTTTGTAATTAAGTTAACAGAAAAAAAATGCTTTGTTTGGTTTAAAAGACTTCGCAGTTGCACAGATTTTTGAGGGGTGGTAAAGTCATATGCAATAAGCAAGGCTAATAACTTTTGACTGAAGAATAAATGTAAAATAGTTCAAAACTCCCTTGAAGCAGGTTATATATAGTTATATGTGCAAAGTGCAGAAAATTAAAATAGGATTTGTTAGCTGCAAGAAATTTAGTCTATTGACTGCTTTTAAAAATCTCTAAGTGCTGTTTCTAGCGTCACTCTGTCAGCTTACAAGTTTACATCAGTTCTACTGTTAACACTCATTTTTTGTTTAAAAAACAAAAAGAAAGCTTTTTGTATGAAGTGGTATAGAGAACCAAGGAGCCAGTGGCCATGGGCAGTGATCATTGCTGTTTTGGTCAGTGCCAACACTTAGTTACTTTTTTTGCATTGTGGTTACTGCTGGACCTTTTAAAAAAAAACAAACGATATTCTTCATGTGACCAAGTTCAAAGCCCTAATTTAGTGATTGCAGGAACAGTTAAACCTTTCTCTTTAAAAGTTCATGTCATCTTAAAAGATGTTTCTATTTGTTTGTTAGGTGTTTTGTTTTATACAGGCATCAGGTATATAGTTTGCATAGTTCGGGCAATCAGTTTTGCTAGGAAACAACAGCAGGGAACCTATTGGGAAAAAGTTTTGCCTTAAATAGGATTAAAGAATTTTATCTGCAGTTCTTATTTCTGTCATATTTTTCTTCTTAAGCAAAATGAGTGTTAGTATTTAGTAGCAGCTCTATTTTGAGATGCAAGGTTATTAATTGTGTAATGTTTCCACATAATGTAGAAGAATGCTAAATTCATTCAGTACGGAGAATGCTGGGATGGGGGGGATGGCAGATACGGAGGATAGTCAGGCAAAACTGAGGAGAGCGGTAAGACCAGCACAGTGGGCAGCCTGGGATTTGGATCTTCCCGATGGTGGCTGCCTCGGCATGGGGTCTGGTGGCCATTTGCCGGGGATGGGAAGAGCGAGAGTGGAGGAGCCGTTTCTGAGAGTCCTTCAGCATCACCATGGTAATGTTCCTCATGACAGCGTTAATTTGGTTTCTGTAAGCTGCTTTTGCTCTTCTGAGCAGTCGCAAGACTTAGGCACCTGCCTCAAGAGTTGGGATTTGAGGTCTGGGTGAGGAGCTAGCAATGGAAATCATATTGCAGGGAGGAGGGAAGAGAAAGGTAAAGGTCACAGTGGGAGGCTTTATAACCTGAGGCAGAACTGCGTATCCTCGTGGATCTGCTTGTGCCAGGTTTGTGGGCTGCACTTGAACGTGCTGTAATGTGGTGCAGGCTATACAAAGCTGTGCATTTCTCAAGGAAGGGAATGTGTTCGGGGGTGAGCTGTTCCAGACCGAGTTATCTTGCATTGTGAGGAGTTCAGTGCTAAGAATTCAGAAGCAGTGTTAAAGAGAGTAGTGAGTTGTACAGATAAAATGAATGTAGCGGAGAAGGAGTTATAGCATAGTGCTGTCATTTACTAAATTATTGATTGAGTAATGAGACTAATGAACCTGGCTTCCCATATTTTCCCCTTCTGATCTCACCAGTGTAACCGTTTCCCGTTACAGTTTCCTGTTACACTCCTGTTGTACTCTGAGGTCCTCTTTATACGTGTAGGCTTTTTTGAGCGCTTTTCTTTTTGTCCCTGGGTCTCCGGAGTGTCTCTGGCGTGTACTCAGATCTCTGATCTCAGATCAGTTTCTGACAAGCTTGTTTCTCCCTTCCAACCCTTGTCTGCCAGCTGTTTGTTTGGCAGCTGTTTGCATGGATTTATCGGCTGGCTGGACGTCCCTGGGTTTGGTGAGATTGGTGGCTGTCTTGTGTTTGGCTGCTGATGTTCATGAAGCTTTGAATCCTAAAAGTATTAAGTTCTGACAACTTTGTGTCAATTTTAATGTAAATTAGCCCCTGAATTCATTGGCACTAGATTGTTAAGTTATATAACCCTCACTTCATTGGGAAACAAAGCCAAAATTGCTAAATGAACCTACTTTTTATTTCTGGAAATAAGAAGAGAGGGGAGTTAGAACACTGCTTCATATGGGTTACGTGAAAACCATTCCTAGGAGCAAACTTCGTAATCCGAAGGAGAAACCAAGGAACGAGCTACATACAGTGCCTAGGTGGGAGTATCGTATGTGTAGCCTGTGGGTTGAATCTGGCCTAGGGAGCAGTTTTACCTTGACTCCAGGTTACCCCGGATATTCTGTGCTGCCGGGCAGGAGGTGACACGGAGGTGCAGTTGGTGCTGACCTGAATAAGCTGTGGTGCTTCTGGACCCACGCTGCTGCAGCCAGGGTGCATGTCGAGGAGCAGCAACAGTGTAGAATAAAGCCTAAACATAAGAAGCCCTATTTTGTACCTAGGCCCACTTTCAACACATTTGTTAAATGTGGGGTGGATCAAGCGTCAGGATATTGGATTTGATCAGCCACACAGAATCTGTTTAATACTGTTTTATGCTCGTTCACCGTCTGTAGTGGAAACTATTCAGTGGGTGTTATCTGGTATTATTTTTTTGTTGTTGTTGTCATTGTAAGTATGATTCCCTGCATTATTTGCTGATGACAGTAAAGCCTTGCCGTGTGCAAAAGTAACAATTTGCTGGATGGGTTTGCATTACATCATCATCACTGGAGTGTTACGGAGCTGCTGAAATAAAAAAGCCATTAGTTCTCTGCCTCCTTTATGGTAATAGAGTGGGGTGCCTTTTAAAAACATCTAACCTCTAATGCTCTACAGACATCTAAGTGACAAGATCCCTGTGGGCTGAGTTGAAGTTATCATACTTCATATAAGAAGAGGTGATCTGTTCAGAGCGAAATTCTGGAATCTGGTTCATTTTGAATGCTTAGCACTATTGCAAATGGGAACTCTTGGCATTCAGGATGGGCACACAAGAAAGCAAACACCCAGTGGCTGCCTGATTAAAAATGTTGGCTTATATTGCCCATCAAAATGCAGGAGATTTATGAATAAAAGGAAAGTCTAGCTGTTTTCTGGAAAACTTTCAACTGCTGTGACTGTTGGGTCATATTTTCTCTTCACCTTATTCACAGGCTGACCCCGTAGGTTTCTTCCAGCTTCTGCACTGACTTATGTGAGGGACCCACAGTTGACAGTCCCTGGCTTTTTTCTGAATATTGTCAAGTCTCACACTGAAAAAGGCAAAGGTCTTATATGCCAAGCTAAATGTGCACCTGGCGATTGCAGTGGGGATTTCAAGTCAGCTTTTAATCCTTGCACTTTCTAATCTTTGAGTATTTAACTCTTGGAGGTGGGAGAAGCTTTCTGTGTAAAACCATCTCTGGAGTGAGATGGAGAAACTTTGGCATGGTTTTGAAAGTTATTTGTAAGACAGCAAATGAAAGTTGAATGTGTTGGCAAATATACCTCATGCTGCAGAGGAACATAATCTTCAATGTGAAAAATGATAGGTTCAGTGTGATTGACACATTTTACAAGTATTTTTGTTTTGTAGTCTAAAATGAGCATTCTTCCTACTATCTGGGATCTTTCAAAATACAAATTCTTGGTGTAATTTCTTTTTGTATCATAACCTTACTGCTTTATCTGAAATACGAGAGCTGTTTACATGTACTATTTCCATGTATTATTTCTTCTCGCAATTTCTTTGATTAAAATTTTTAAAACATACACTTCTAAAATAAATTGTACGCAAGTCCATAGATCATTAATCATAAAAAAAAATAAATCCTGTTTCTTGGCTTACTTTCTGTTGTGAAATTTTGCTCTCGAGTGTTGACTCAGTGGTATTAGCTAAAAACTGTAGGAATTAGTCAAGAGTTGTACTGAATTTTTTATCTCTTTGTTACTATCAGTTTTTGTTGTTGACATCTTCTTTCTTAGTTCCAGAGCATTTGATAGAGTATACACCCCCAGTCAATATGCACTACTATCTTCTTGTCATTTGCAGTGAGATAACCATTCTTACTGTAGCTGCTGGTTCTCTTTCTACTCATATTTAAAGAAAAATACTGCACAGGTCTTAGGTCAGGTTCAAACCATTTATACTGTTTCTGGTGCTACTGATATATACTGTACCTCTTCATTTCCACTAATAAGACTTATTTGAAGAAGTACTTGACTGAAAACAAGGTAAAATTGTATTTCAGTTGTCAGAAGAGTGAGGAAAGATAAGTGTCTTGTGATTCTGGGTAGAAAGGAAACTGAGATGATATTTTCATGGTGGGGGAAGATGGTCCCTGAGAACCTCCCAACTTTGTGATATAATCTGTTTATACAATCTGTCTAACCTCCTTTTTTCTTGGCTTCTAAAACTCAGTGGAGATGCTTCCATTTATTTAATTGTGGATAGGATTGGACCCAACATTTGTTTGAGAAACAGAAATGGCTATGCTATTCTTGGTTAATTGTCACTGATTGCTAATTCATTAGTCAGTGGCATCAGTGCTGTTGAATATAAATATAATTAAAACTGAAGTATTTTATGTGTCAGAAAAGTTCTAATGTTTGTCACTACTTTTGTGGTCAGATAACAAACAAAATATTCTTAAATTAATTCAGGACAGATTAGATGATTTTATAGGCTAAGGAATTATTAGATAGTTATATGGTGCAAGCATATTAAATGGTGCAAGCAGAGGAGATGGTCTTTACAGTGGAAGTTGGAAATCAATCTTATGTTTTTATAACCCTCATTTACTCTTGAAAACTGTTTGCCTTGAACACATCTGCTGCTAATTTAATCAGATACTTATTTCTCTTATTAGTGGGTTAGACAGTGAATAACTCTTCTTTATTTACCTGCTTATGTATGCCATCTGTTGTGTCTTTTTTCCAGAGTCCAAGAGTCTATTAAATAACTCCTCCTATGAAAACCACTGTGTATTTTTATGGACTTTTCTCCCCCTTTCTTTGTGCCTTCTGTAGTTCTGTTTTATTCTTTGGGATGGAAGGACAGAGAGGAGTCCCAACCACACAAAATGTGCAGGATACATAATAAGAACATAAAGTAGCATTTTTTTTTTAACTTGCTGTCTATTTAGTAATAAATTCTAATGTTGTTTGCTTTTTGACCACTAGTGAGCATTCAACTGTAAACATTTCAGTTTTTACATATGCAATATTGTTTACAGACTAAAATTGTAACAAGTGTATTGCAGGAATACAAAGTTAATTTTACACCAAGTGTGAGGATGCACTGATGAGTGTATGTAACCTTTTAGGAAAAAATACCATACTGATACTGGCTATAGAGTTGCTGTTCTGTGGAAGTGTTTCCAGTGTTGTTTTTCTTTTAGTTAGCAGTCCTTTTTTCTGAAATCAGATTCTTTTTTAAGATCAGTTCACAATCTGAGACAATTTTTCAAGAAGTAGATTTGTTGGTATGCATAAGCCAGAACACTCTCCTTATAGTTGTATTTTAGTATAAATTTGGTATATGTTATGAGACAGCATAATTCTTCTCAGAATGGATTTCCTAAGTATCTTGCATTTCATACCCAAAGCACTGGTATTTTCCATGTGCACCAGGAAAGTTAGCCCATCACACAACTGATTAGGCTTTTTCGCTTGTCCCATTCTCCATTTCTGTGGCGCAGCAAGGGGGGCTCTTGTGGGTCGTAGTGCTGCCACTTGCTCTTTTCATGCCACACAGCGCCTTTGGTGTTGGCATTCTGCACTGAGACTTTGCGGGTTAGTCAAGGGAAGAGAGCTAACGCTGAATACAACATTAAGTGCATGTTTGTTGAATGTAGTCCAAACTTATCAAAATGCTAATTAAAATACAAAACTCAGTAGGAAAGCAATGTATCACATAAAAAGTGTGCCCCTGAAGTTACACCTGCTGACAAAGACTTCAGTGGTACAGCGTAATGTTGTGTTGCAAGTAGTAATGTGTGGATTTGCTGCTAAACTGAGGAAGTATGTGTTGCATACACAGTGCCCTAAGCTGTACCATGGTCTCAATTCTGGCACCAAGACTTGGATGTGTTTGTCAGAGGGATGGAGCGCACCCTCACTGAGCTGTGGGTGACAGCAGGGAGGGGAGCAGTTCATATGCAGGAGGGCAGGGCTGACGGGAACCGTGTGAACTTCGACAAGAACAAATGTCAAGTCCCACACCAGGGGTGGCAAGCCCATGCAGCACTGCAAGCTTGGGACAGGCTGGCAGGAGCACAAGTCCTGTGAGGAGCGGCTGAGGGAACTGGGGTTGTTTAGTCTGGAGAAGAGGAGGCTCAGGGGAGACCCCATTGCTCTCTGCAACTACCTGAAAGGAACCTGTGGGGAGCTGGGGGTTGGCCTCTTCTCCCAGGTAACTAGTGACAGGACTAGAGGGAATGGCCTCAAGTTGTGCCAGGGGAGGTTCAGGTTGGAAATGAGGAGACATTTCTTCTCAGAAAGAGCAGTCAGGCACTGGAACAGGTTGCCCAGGGAGGTGGCGGAGTCACCGTCCCTGAGGGTGTTCAAGGAAAGGATGGACATGGTTTAGTGGGTGATATTGATAGTAGAGGGATGGTTAGACCAGATGACCTTGGAAGGCTTTTCCAACCTTAATGATTCTAGGATTCTGCACAAAAGAGCCCCGAGGTCCTGGTGGTCAGCAAGTTGGAAGTGGATCAGCCGCATGCCTCAGCAGCAGTGTGGGCTGTTAACCCAGTGTGAGACAGATCGCCACACGAGGGATTCCAGAAGAGAGCTGCGAAGCTGGTGGCGGGCTGTAGTACTTGGCATATCAGGAGGGGCTTGGGAAAGGGAGGTGGATTCTTTGAGTGTGCAGTGAATGCACGTGAGGTAGCAGGCGTGGGCTAAAATGGGAAATCCTGACTGGGTATAGGGAAGACATGTTGTTGTGGTTTAGCCCGGCTGGCAACCAAACACCACACAGCCGTTCGCTCACCCTCCCCCCTCCCTCTCCGGGATGGGGGAGAGAAACGGGAAAGTGAAGCCTGTGAGTTGAGATAAGGACAGTTTATTAAGACAGGGAAAATAATAACAATAATAATAATAATAATAATAATAATAATAGTAATAATGTGTACAAAGTGATGCACAATGCAATTGCTCACCACCCGCTGACCGATGCCCAGCCTATCCCCGAGCAGCCGGCCCCCCCACCCCGGCTAGCCACCCCTATATATTGTTCAGCATGACGTCAGATGGTATGGAATACCCCTTTGGCCAGTTTGGGTCAGCTGTCCTGGGTCTGTCCCCTCCCAGCTCCTGCTGCACCCCCAGCCTGCTCGCTAGCAGGACAGAGCGAGAAGCTGAAAAGTCCTTGGCTTGGTGTAAGCATTGCTCTACAACAATTAAAACATCAGCATGTTATCAGCGCTCTTCTCATCCTAATCCAAAACATAGCACCCTGCCAGCTACTAGGAGGAAAATTAACTCTGTCCTACCTGAAACCAGGACACATGTTCACAGTGGCACCACTGTGAACCAGCTCTCAGAATTTCTGTCCTTGCAGATCTTGGTTGGTTGAGGCCCTGAGAAACCTCCTTCGAGGATGATCGTGCTCTGGAGTCTCTCAGGGAGCCACAGGTTGCTCCCAGTTTTCTAGCTGATTACTTTCAGCACCTAGTAATGGAGTTTCAACTCGAGTCTAAACATAGACCTTTGAAACTAGTACAATTCAAAATTCAGAAGGAAATGAAATGTTACAATATAATCAATACAAAACTGAGGTGTAGTTTTTTTCTTTGGTGAACAACTTTACATGTTTTTGGTGCAATAAATTGTGATAGTCATCCCCACAGATAGAGACTCGGGGTACAAAATCTTCATTTTTAATTTTCTCAATTTAAATTCTCAATTTAACTTTGTCAAATGTTTCAGCAGCTGCCTTTTGTTGTAAGTAAAGCCTCTGTCTGTTCAGTTTGTGCTAAATGTTTGAATGATGTAGATCTTAGGGCCACTAGATGGTCAGTCTAGCTCAAGAAAACTGAAGTGTTTGAACGTATAATTATAAAATTAATTCATCTTTCATTATTACTCTTTTTGCCTCCATTATCTGAAAAGATATGAAAAGCGTCATTCCCAGTTTTTCTCATATCCTCAGTTTTTATTCTTCAGCATTTTGGGTACAGTACTACTTCATCTTATATGCAAAACCACTTAAAACTTTAAACTGTTAAATAGAGAAGATGTTCACAGTCAAGATGAAATAGAATTAATAATAACTTACATCTAAATCAGACTATTAACTATAAAAGCATGGTGACCCACCACTATATTAAAATTAATTACTTTAACATTTGAAGACTGAAAAATTTTAGAGGGTCATACCAGTGAACCTTTGGGATTTGTGGGCTAACAGACACAAAGCCGGCCTTTCCAGCCTGCAGGAGTGCTGGGTTAATAGTTGACACCTTGCTGTCATGCAGAATGTTTTCGTATTTACACTGTAGTTTCTTTCAATGACAAGGTTATTCAAAGCTGAGAGCCTTCTCGGGAGTTGGAAGGACAGGAAAACTTGTGTTCATTTGTTAAACTGTGAGTAAAAGCAAGGTGTGAGAAATGTATTAATTCCGCGATTTTGAAGAGCACTAGGGAAAACAAAATGTGCCAGAGTCACTTGAGGATAATATTTTGTGTTTAATAAATTGGTTAAATATCAAAGATGCTTTCTTCAACTTTGCTTTCAGAACATGTAGTTCATGATGTATTTTTATTCAACAGTCAGTTTCCATTCAAAAGTGGTTTTGAAAGAGTAAAAGATTAGTTGCCCATTAAATAAGACATATAATTTGGGAGCTTCCGGGACAATAAAAAGACAAAATTTAAATCCTGAACGAATGTATGTTAAGTTTTGTACATTTGCTGTATAGTGTTGTAGTGGATTAAAAAACAGTAGAAGGCGTAATATGAAGGCTTTATTTAGTAGAACATTACAATGTCTTAAATGGCTTTTTCAATCATTTACATGTATTCTTGAAAACATAAGGTACCAATGCAAAATGCACAACTAACATTAATTTGTAATGAGATTTCATGCTTGTTGAAGTCACTGAGTGCAAAGTAAAGTCTAATGCTGCTCACTGGTCTTCTCACAGTCATTTCTATGTGAATCTTTATTTTTAACTGCCTAGCACTTGTGGAATAACAAAATGTTTTTTTTTTTTTCAGTAACTTTTTCTTCACTTCTGAATTTAAGTCTATCGGGAGGAGAAAATCTAGAGACAAGTGTTACAGTCACTCTGAATTTCTCTTTTGTAGCCTGAGGATGACTGCACTGACTTGAAAGAAGATTGTAATCTTCTCCCCAGATCTGATTTTTTTTAATGCATTTGTGTCATAAAAACAGTTTCTTTTAAACCCATTTTTTCTTACTCAGGAAAGATGTTGAAAGCAAAACATAAGAATGATACTGGTCAGTTCCTAGAAGAGCACTCTTTGCTATCTAGAAGAGCACTCTTACGTTGCTGTGTTCTGTAATGATGGTGGCTGTAAAGAAGTTCTGGGATAATCAGGGTCATTGATTTTTGATTTCCCATTCAAGAGTATCTTTGAGGCTTGTGTTTCAGATTGCTGAGTATTAAAAACAATAGTTGCGTTGTATGCTCAAAATGAGGATGCTTTCTGACTTCATATCTCACAGACATTTAATTTTGTTGTAGAAGTTGTTTTATTCCACTTATTTGGTCCTTTTTATCCTTCTTTCTCTAATATGTGCATTTCCTACCATTAT
Source organism: Cygnus atratus (assembly GCF_013377495.2). Taxonomy (NCBI): domain Eukaryota; kingdom Metazoa; phylum Chordata; class Aves; order Anseriformes; family Anatidae; genus Cygnus; species Cygnus atratus. Next base: position 96,336,318 of record NC_066364.1, read on the forward strand.
TTATTTAGAATGTAAGTTTCACTACAAATATATGCATCGTCTTAAAACATTAATAACAGCAGCTGGCAATGTTATCAGTTATGAGTTTTAAATATCAGCTGATATTGTATCGTAACATCCTTTACTATATGACATAGTTCCTTTATTATGGAATGAAGAAGAGTAGTAAGTGCTGTATGACAGATTTCCATGTTTTTTTGTTGTTTTTTTTTTTTTGAGATGGAAAGAATTTTATTATCTGGAGTTTGTTTTAGAGTGTTGTGAAGTGTTTGGAATCCTATAGCGATTGACGTATATGGCTTGTGGTTTTTTGGAACAGTTTTGTATTTTCATGAAGTTTCAGAGCACCATGTATGGTGATCTGTGTGATCAGAGCCCTTCAGTTCTGTGTTCTGTTCAGACAAACATGGACCTTTGTCAGTGGCAAAAGGCTTAGTGGGCATTAGGGTTCAGTTAAGGCAGGCCACAGCTTGGTGTTGCTAAAGGTTTGACCGTGGGGAATATCATTCCAAAATGTTTTACTTAAAAGAGAACAAGATGATGAATACTGTAAATTCATTCAATATAAAGTCATGATGATAAAAATCATCTCTTCCAACAGTTTCTCAATACCATTAAAAGAATCTCTTCAATGGCTTGTAACTGCCTGTTCCTCTGGCTGCGGGGCTCAGTAGTAGGTCCCTACAGGCCCCCCAGTATCACACTTTCCTATTTCAATTCAGTTGACTTCTTGTATTCTTCTTCTATTGTGGTTCTTTCAGTGTCCTCACTGGGTATGTTATCCATTAGTCTTTTCTTCGCTAGCTGTAGTTATAACATTAAAATGTTTTTCTCTTGAAATTTAAAGTATAATATTTCTACCAACAACTTTGTTATTCCCTTATTTTCTCAAATTCTGTACAGCTGTTTAAAAGCTTAAATAAAACCCCAACAAGACTCTTGAAGATAAATTCCAGATAAACCCAGCCTTTAGTTACAGGCTTCCTTTTTTTTTTTTTTTTTTTTTCCTCTGCCTCAAAACAGTATTTTGGTGTTCTATTGTGTTACCAATATTTCTGATGTTTTGAGAAATCTTTTGTAGATAATGGTTCCCTCAGAACAGGAAATCAAGCTTTATATTTGGGAAATAGTTTTAGTATGGTTTCAGTTAATTTGCTTGCGTTTTTTTGTCAGTATAAATTCTCTGTAAAACTCTTCAAATTGCACTGTTGCTAGCAATGTTAAGCCAAAGATACATTTATTAATTTAGCAAGTTTTCAATTTATTCAGGATATCCTTTGGAGAAAACAGTCTTTTGCATTTTTATTAAATATTATGTTTTGCAGCTTTTTCTTTCACGCTGTTTGTAAGTCTTATTAAGAAGCCAAGTACATTTTAATTGCTAATATTTTCTAATGATTTATTTCCAAATAGGTGGTGAACGAACTTGTGGTGTACATGAGTTAATCTGCATTAGAAAAGGTAAGCAATGATTTGTGAAAGTTAACTTCTTAGCTTGTGAATAGTACTGCTGAGATATCTGCTACCTAATGTTAATGTCTCACATTTTCTGGATCTTAATGTTGCACGTTTGCATTGTAAAATCTTTTGATGCTGACACTGTCACTTAAAAAAAAATAAAATGAAAATTCGAAATTTGCGAAATAAAAAATGATTTTTCATGAAAAGATAAACTTTTCTTCCAATATTCCCTGAGTTACATGGAAGTTGTTAATGTTGTTCATCTGTGATAGGAAACCACAAAATACATGATCTTTGATCTTTGCCCTGTACTTTCAGATTTTTGTAGGTTGATTTGATTTCAAGTAGTGATTGATTGTTGTGAGGGTATTTTAAATAAGTGATATAGTGGACTGGCAATTTCTTCCTATGTGTTCTTGAGGTCCTCATGACACAGACTTCTTTGAAAATGACTCTATCAGAAATAACGCCAGGAATGGGTAGAGTATGAAACAGAACTGTGCTCAAGAGAGGGCTTTCATAGGTTTAAAGCTGAGTTACAGTGGCTGAAGTTGCAGTTTGATGGTACAGTTCAGGTGATACAGTGACAAGATACAATTCTGTCTTCTGCCCTCTCCTTTTGCCAGCCCTACACTCATTTCTTCTTCCCTTGCAGTGGTGTTGCTGAGTGTCTGTGTTCTGATTTGATGGCTAATCTTACCAAAAAAAGTATAATTTCTTCAAGGCTTAGTTCCTTGAATTGACTCACCATTAGAATCAGAGAATCATTTAGGTTGGAAAAGACCTTTAAGATCACCAAGTCCAACTGTTAACCTAGCACTGTCAAGTCTACCACAAAAGCACGTCCCTAAGCACCACATTTACGCGTCTTAGGTCAGAAGAGTGTTCAGTGCTTTCAAAAAGTAAAGAGTAAGAAAGTGTGGCAGAAGAGGATGAGGAGGGCTGCTAGACATGACAACAGCTAACTGTTAGACAGACTCCCTGGTATTGTTAAATTCCTACTACATCATTCGTGGTAGGAAGAAATTTTGTTTGGCCTGTGAATAAACCTTAGTTCCCATTGCAACAATTTAGGTTTTAATATATTTTTAAAATATATATGTACTATCTGCTAGTGTCAAAATTTAGTGTACCAGTGCAAGTGAAAAATAGCTTTATGGCCAAAAGTTCTTTTCCAAATAACTTATTGAAAGAATAATTGAGACTTGTATGTTATTTGACAGTATTGTAATTAAAAAGACTTCTCTGCTTTTTTAAAACTAAATCATTCCATTCTTGCTTTCTTTAACTTCTTTCTCATTTGAGGGGGAGCTTGTTCTTTCTTTTTTTTTTAATTTTTTTTATTTTTTTTAAGCTCTTTATTGCTGTCTCTGTCTTTCCCTTGATGGATAAGTCAGTGCCCACAGTGCTCTGTATTCTTTCCGTAATAGGCTCTGGTTTTCTTTCTGAATTATGAAACTCATTGAACTAGAAAGTTCAGGAAGCCTACTGATGATGTTGCAAAGTCCATTAATCTCGCTAGCCCCTTTTTATTTCAGGGTATTGTACTGATTTTAAGAAAAAAGCATGCATTCTTGGAGGCAGCACTTTGTTTTTGTTATTGCTGGGAAGCTCAAATGAAGAGAGGTGTATCTTTTTAAGGTTCTGTGTGATATTTGGACATTGGAGTCTAATCTGCTTTAGTGATTGATCAGATACTATAAACGAATTTTTAATAGTTGCATGGAGTGTGTTTTAGCATTAGTTATAAATTAGCCTAGGGATAAGTGTGATTAAAAGGGAAGTATCCTCTTAGTGCCATTTATACCTGTAGTTTGTTGGGTTCCTTTTTCCTTTAGATGAGTTTCCATGTGTATTCTTGTAACCTTGTGTGCTCCATATGTCCTGCCATGTCACTGATACATTTCTGCTTGTAGTGTGTGGAGCGGGTGCATTTTTGTCTGTCCTCTCTCTGCTTGACGTGCGTATAAAGCAGAATGTGCTTGCCATTGTACTACAAGTCTTCCAGTTGTGTAGTGCTCTGATTCCTTGCATTTAATATATTGATTACTTTATCTAAGACTTCACAACATCTGATGTGTTCTGGTGCATTCAAGATTTTTTTTTTTTTTTTTTTTTTGGTCTGACCAAGGGCCAGGCTCCTAAGGATTACTTTGTGCCAGGTGTCCAGGCTTGCTTGTTTGCCAGGATCTGGGTGCATGATCTGGATCCGTATTTACCTGCTCAGAATATGAAGTCCTTTCCAATCTGAGAATTCCTGGCCACCAGGAATCTGGAGCTGGTCCAATCAGGACCTCCCAGCCCTGTTCCTAATGCCCCTGAATACTCATTTCAACCTTACATAGGAGCAAGCTGAAAAGTTTTGTGGCATAGAGACCTTCACCTTTGCCATCTCTTGACTGTGCCATGAAAACAAAGGCTTCTTTGGCTCATGAAGTCACTGTGGAAGCTCAATGGACAAATGAAGTATTCACATTGACACATGGAAAATTCCACGTACTCTTGACTTGTTTGGTGCGAGGTGCACTGTCCCCCTCTTGCTCTTCACTGGCATCCGCGTGGCTGTGGGTACCAGGGGAATGCACTTGCACACTCCTAGCATTTATTCATTCATTTTCATCAAGGTGTTTGACAAAATGGTTCTGCTTTTGATAGTCGCTTGAAAGCCTACGATACCTTCTGCCAGATGGCAGTAGGTGACTGCCTGGTGACTGTAGTTAGAGTGCTCACGTGGAATCTTTGAAAGAAAGTTAGTGGTAAGTAACCAGAGTAAGTAACCAGAGTTAGTCAAGATATCCAGTGCACATCTCTGCTTTGCTTGTCCATCTTTCTCACAGTCCTTCCAAATATGTTGTCTCTGAGAAGCAGCTAATAAGGTAAACAGGGATGTTCCTTCTCACTTCTCCTGTGCTAAATAGGGAAAAGAGTAAAGCAAGGAGGCGTGTGTCTTCTATGGATAATGTAACAGAAAACTTCTGGTTTTGAGTGATGGCATATAACTAGATAACCCATACACAAGGGTTATAAAACTTGAAGAACATCTGTTGGTGATCAATTTTTCTTTCTGGTTAGCAAATGAACTAATTCGTAAATTATCTTTCTTGTCTGCTCACTCATTTTTGCTAAGGAAGTAAGAACCTTGGGATCCCTGATGCCGAAATGGAGAAAAGGACCAGAAAGGTCTACAAGGCTCTGTGTGGCCTCACCATTGAGCTCACATTATTAAATAGCTGTATGAAGGCATAACTGTAAAAATAAAATGCAAAACTGAAATTTCTGCTATGGAATATATTCAGCTGTTAAAATCATATGAAATTTCATTTTTCATTTATTTATTTAATTGTTTTTTTTATCCTAAGTTGTAGATGCCTCATTGCTGAAAGTGTTCAAGGCCAGGCTGGATGGGGCTTTGGGCAGCCTGGTCTAGTGGGAGGTGTCCCTGCCCATGGCAGGGGGTGTGGAACGAGGAGATCTTTAAGGTCCCTTTCAACCCAAACCCTTCTGTGATTTTCTTATGTACTCCATGCTGCAGTGCCAGGACTACAAACGATGCAGAAGAGTTGAGTTTTCATTTAAAAGCATCATTAAAGTTTCTTTGAAGTTATCAATGCTTCCGCTGAAATGAATAAAACTAATTTGAGTTGTAGATTTATTTTTTAACTTTCTAAGACTCAAAGGTGTGCCAGTACTGGTTGTAATGCTTACTGAATATCTGAGATAGTCTGAATTCATGTGAATGATATCGATACAGTACCAATACAGAACTCAGACCTGCTAACCAAAGGTGATGCCAGGTAGGGCCTGCTCCCACTTCACATAATGTCGTGGCTTCACAGAAGTGCAAGGTAGACTGTGGTGGGTCTACTTCTAATCTGTACATGAAGGACTGCATATATCTGTGGTGTCTTGCTTGTACAGTTTCCTTTTGCAGATTCGTACAGGTTTGTGAACCATGTCTAAAAAGTTGATTAGGGGTAAGAAGACTGATAGACTTTTTTTTGCAAAACCTTAAAAACTAATTTATATATATTTAAATAAAAGCTTCTTATAATTACATAAATATACTACACGTCTTGAAAAATGTGCATATATTAAGGCAATTATATAACATCTGGTGATTGCAAAATACAGAACAAGACACTTCCCAGCTAAAGAAAATAAAATACTTTAGGGAAGTACAATCAATTACTCAAGAAATTTGGTAATACAGCATTGAAATATGTCATTTCTGTGTGTAATGTAGCATAGTGGTTGAACTGTTTGTATGGTTTTGTATTTACACATTGTTGAAATCTGGAAATTGAAAATGGAAAAAGATTTTTCCTTGTGTTACAGGTGAACTTCTTGCTTGCTTCTATTTTCACTTACTGCAAGTTTGGAAATGTGCTTATTTTCTAATTTATACCTGTTGTCTGACAATTCAAGTTCAAGACATGTCTAAGGAAGGAGTAGCCCTGCTTAGTTTAGTTCAGTCCCTTTGGGTTCTTAACATAACAAAAGAGCAGGACAGGGTTTTCTGAAATGTACTTCTGCTGCTTATTCTACTCTGGTAAAGGTCTGCCTTTTTTCTGGCTGGTAACACCCACATGTTTTTGAGAGAATCATGAGAATTATGTAAGCTGTTCCTCTGCTTATTTGCTATGGGCATAACAGAATTTAGGGGACTTGAGAACAGACCAGAAACATACATCTTTGGCTGTGTAGTGCACTGTAGCTAGGCTGCTAGTCTAACTTGGAGTTAGCTGTTGTTAGATGTACTAATATCTTAATTAAGGCTGTTTTTCAGGTTCTGTTTGTACAGATGAGCTAGACAGGTGATGAGTGTTTATCATATTGAACTATAACTGAAGAACTCCTATCTTTAATGCATTCTGATATGTATAATATTCACTGTATGATATGAAAGTCTCATTAACATGATCATGCATTTTATACTTTATTTTCAGGTCTCTTTCACCTTTCATTGTTCATTTGTGTATTTTTGAAGTAATGTAAAGTGATACTTCCAACTCGGCAATGTGTTTTGTATTTAATTCATGGAAATGTAGATCGAGTATCTGACTGAGGTCTGAGTTGCTCAGATTTTTTACAACTATTTTTATAAGACCTTTTTTCTTTGCAAGATGTTCTTTCTATTGTAGCAGTCTTACAAACAAAGGAAATTATTCAGCAAACTGTGACTAATAATGGAACAGAAGTGGTCTTTAATATGCAAAAGAAAGAAGTTGCAAGGAGACAATGTCTTTGGCTGATAATGTAAAATGTCACTTCTAATAATAATTTTGAAAAGATAAGAAGGTATGAATTTTTGTTTTGTCAGAAGTATATTCTAAGTAGAACTATGTCCTTTTTAACTTTGTGGTCAACTATCCTCATCTATTTGCATGTATCTGAATGTTAAGTTGCCAGTTGCATTTCACTGAAGTGGTAATAAATACTTATTCATGAGCTTCCTGTTACAACTACAAACATTTTTATGTTTTTTATTTTAAAGTTAACTGCATCTGACATTCAAGTTATATTGAAGTTTTTGGTAGTTTACACTAAATAAGTGCTACTGAAAAAGAAACAAAATTTTTCCTTCATCTTGGTCATCATCCAGTTGGTAGAGCTTCTTGTGCTAATAGTTCTTTGTCATGAGAAATATGAGACCACAGATGGTAGCAAATTTCTTTAATTTATGTAAGCTCACAGTAATGTTTTACATTACAAATAAATACATGTTGTTTCTACTCATTTTAAGGTTCAGATAGGAAAAGCACCAAGTTAACAGCATTTTCGCTTTTTACAGAGATAGGAATAAAACTTTTATTAAAACTCTATGCAATTCAAGCTACTTCTTTAATATACTCAGAAAATAGTAACTCATCTATTCATAGTTGTGCAGTAATTAACTTTAAATAGAGAAATACATGTATTTTGTTTTAGTTTAGAAACACACGAAACTTTATGCATTTTGTTCTGAGAATACCAAACTTAATAGATTTGGGTGATACTTTCATTGGAAAAATAAAAGTAATCAAGCAGGATTAACAACATTAGAGTAAATACTAAATCTTACTCTCTGTTAGAAAGCTAGTCTGGGTTGATACATTTTGGACTAGCGAAAGTATAATATGAAACAAGTACTTTTCCTTCTGGTGATTGATACCCGTTCAGGAAGCAAAGTACACCTCTGTTTGCTCTCCTGTGTTTTGTAGTCCTTTGGAAAGCAGCATCTGCTGGGGTCTTGTAGTTCCAACTGTTTCAGTTCCCTTTCTTAAACACAAAGCTTGCTAAGAACTTTGCAATATCCAAACTTTGATTTCCTGGCATTTCTTCACTTAAAATGTTTGTATTGAAATTTCTACGGCACAATACTTTGCTACATATGCTAGTTAATCATGGTGCTGTTTAGCAATTCTGGCTTGTCCAGCACTTTTTTCCAATTAGCCATTACAATTAATAGCAATGTGATAATAAAGGATTTTTATTACGTGGATTTTTTCCTGGTATCGGAGGGCAACTTTGTAGTAATTATGGATTTAGACAGCACAAGCCTCTAGGTCTGTGCAGGTCTCTAACGCCTTTGCACTGGGAGGATTATCTGAGTTAAATATCCATTAAATATCTATGATCACTGCTGTTCTCTCACCCACCATGTGGAGAATACAGGCATGTGACATGCTATATGATTGCAACAGATTATTGGGAAGGTAATCAAGAGTATCCCCTGATCTATGTCTATTCTAAGTAGAAATGCAATGTTTCCTTTGCTGTTTTCTTTCAGAGATTTCTGTTGTGAGTTACTACTTACAAGGAGACGTGTTCGGTATTAGAGAGAGAAGACATCGAGGGACTGGTAAATCAGCAGGGGTGGCAGGCTGAGAACATCCTGAGCTCACAAGGATTTACGAATTTAAAGATTTCTGTCAGAAGTTTAAATCTTCATTTCAGACTATGGCTTCTGTTACTCCTAAATTCTTTCTTAGTTCAGTGATTATTCGGAGCCCAAGGTCCTCCTTTTCATATAATTACATTTATCTCTAAAAGACAATTTTAGCTTGGTATCTTAAGAAAAGGGAAGAAATCCTGTAAATGACGATCTGCAGCAGCAGTATGAAAGTTGCTACAAGTATTCTGTGCAGTTACGTATGTGAATAGTTAACTTGCTGAACCAAGGCCTTTTTAACACTAATTTACAAATTATGTTGAACTCTGTTTGAAGTAAATAATTAGTCAAGTAATTTAAGTGCTCATAATAAAATTAAATAAACTAGTACTTGTAAAAAGAAAAAACAAAACAAAAAAGGGGTGATGGTGGTGTCTGGCTTTATCTCTATAGCAGTGCAGATACCCTTCAGCCAGGATGAAGAGACATAACCCAAATGGTGAAAAAAAACTGCTGTTATTCCAGATAGCTTTCAACTAGAATAAAGGCAACAGTGGCATTATGGCAGGGTAGCTGTTGTCATGCAGTAATTTTTTTCATGTAAGCAAGCACATTTATTTTTTTACTTAATGTTGTGTATGACTTTTTTTTTTAATAAATTACCCTTTAAATGGCATCATGTATCGCTTCAGATAATGTCAGTTTTCTTTTTTCCACAGTATTACTTTGAAAGGTATATAAATAGAAATTTTTGAAGGGCATTGCTATTCCAGATAGAAAGTTAAATAAGTACTTTCATCCTGATTTCATTCTGTCAGTCTTTCAAACTTCAGAAAGGTTCATGTTACTAGAAATTGTTAATAATTTTCTTATTTAGGAAATGCTCTTTTCAGTACTGCATTGAAATTCAATTGTAATTTCCTGTTTATATTCACTTAAAACTGCATGTCTCAAGCTAATATACTGGATATAGATATTTAAAGTGTTGAAAGTGTAAACTAAATTCTTTTCAGTTGTGAACTTTGTGTATTGAAATCACCTTTTTTTTTTTAAAAAAAAAAAGTTTAGAAACAGGTTCAGTTACTTAAAGAAGAGACCATATTATGTAATTATTCATAATAGGAAAAATATTTACTTGTAAACCAGCACACATGGAAGTGCAGTTCTTACTCCTGTTGAATAAACAGTCAGACAGGTATTTTACTTCAAAATTGTCTCAGAGGCACAGGGGTTTGTGTTTGGTTGTTTTTTTCCCCATTATGTCATGACTAGTTTGTGAGAAATAAACATGTGCTATGTCGAGATAAGTAATTTAAACATTGACAAAAGGCAATCAAGGTATAAATGTTATTTTGTGGTTCAGTAACCTGTTTTCTGAAGATATGTTAATTTCTCTTGCAAGTCAGAAAGGTGGTATGAAGCGATGTGGCAATAAATAGTGTTTGAATTAAAAATATTTCTGAGCTGGACATTACAGGTTAATTTCACGTAATGTCAGCGATGGATCTAATAATGAATAATGTCAAATTAGTGGATCTAATAACTATGTAATGCTTCTGCAGGACAAAATGCAAATAGCAGTGCTCCTCTATATTTAAGAGAATTGAAAAAAGGCTGAAATATTTTAGATCAAGTTGTATAAAAAAAATAAAAATAAAAATAAGCTTTGAGATGAAAAATGAACTACCTTCATAGGTTGTAAAAGCAATTGAATTACTTCGGATTGTTCCCCTAGTTACTTAATTTGTGCACAGAAGAGATAGTATTGCATTTGTAAATGAATAATTAAAACATCACTGAGGTAAATGTGTGGCTTCATACTTTACTGGCTAAGTAAGCCGTAAGATGTGCAGTGAAAGCTCCAAAAATACTTGACTGGACAATACAGATATTATATACAGTATAGGTTTGTGTATGTGGATACATATTTTAAAAAGTACTTTTTAATACATCTGAGGATTTTTGTTTGGTTATATTTATTTGAAGATGCAAATATTTTCTGAAGAGTTTAAAATCTGTTTTGGAAAAGAAAAAATTGTTTAATAACAAGAAAGCTGTATTAGAGAAGGATGCTAATTTGATATTTAAGATGAAGGGATGGTAAGTTTCTGTGTTCTAATAATTCTAATTTTAGTGATAATAACAAGGCTAATTCACTTTTGTTAATTTAATAATTCTGTAGTGAATATAACTTTCTATGTCATTTCCATAGGCAGCAATTCAATTAGTTCTAATAGCTTTGTAGTAAGTCATTTGTTCTTTTCGTGTTTCTAAAACTGTTATAGTATTATAAATTACAAACATTCCGTGTTGTTTTTCCATAGGAGCTGAGGATAATTGTGAAGTTCATTAAAATAGGACATTTGAATTTGAAGTATGACTATTGAAGTATTGCCCTTCTGCCAGTTTGTGATTCTAGAAAAAAGCATTGGGAATCTTTGAGAGTTTTTAAAATGCTTTTCACGGTACAATTAATGCCAAAACAAATTAGAATTTATGTTAATATGTTTTGGATGAAAGTAATTCCTGTGCTGAATGTGGCACAGAAGGGTTTTGTATGGAAAACAGTACATAACTTTATTTCAGTCTACAAAGTATACCTGGTTAACACTTTAGCTATGCAAAATTAATTGAAGGATTAATGTGATACATAAAACCTTCATTCATAGATGGGAATCTGTATGCATTTATGTGTGGAAAATTGACATACAACTTTTTTTTCTGGCTTTATAATGATATTATATTAAAGTCTTTGAACTTGATAACATATTTAATCTGTGAACAAGCATTCTAAAATTCTTTACATCGATGCAAATTTATACTAAAATATAATTTTCAAGTCCGATGTTCACACTGAATTACATAAATAATTAGTCTTGCTTCAGCTAAAGTTTCATTCTTTTATAAGTTATTAGCCAATGTTTTTTATTCCAGAAAGATGTCATCAGATACTGCGTTTCCATAGAGAGAGCTGTACTAAGTCTCTTTTAACTAATTAGTATCCAGAAAGTACTGGAAAAATCACAAGTGTTTTCAAGCTACTTCTAGGTTGTAGGTTCCTAAAGTGCATATTTTGTTGGATCAAAGCAAATTTGAATGCTGAACAATATAAAAAAAAGTTATATGTATTACATTGCAATATATTAAAAAAAAAAAAAAGTTTTAAAAGATCAAATGTGAAATAATTTATTTTTTTTCTCATAAAGTATTGTACAGTTAATCTATTTAAAGAAAACATGCAGCGTCCTCCTTTATTTTGAACTACAGAGTTGTAGGATGACTGGATTGCAACTCAGTCTCTTGCTCAAAGCAGCGTTGATGTTAAATTTGGGCAAAGTTGCTTAGGACAGCCTGCTCCCATAAAAAAAAAAGCAATTGTCCTCAGATAAATTTGTGTGGTTTCACTTGCTTTATCTGCCTGTTCCTCCTAATTTGTCATCTTTTTCTGTTTTTTTTTTCACTTTCCAACTTTTTCTGTGCATTCTGTCCCCATGGGACAGAATTTTTGTGCTTTTGTGCTTTTTTCCAGCACATTCTTGGTCACGGCTTAACTACTTTTCTTGAAAATTAAATATAAAGACCTTCAGTGTGAGGCAGAGTTGCCATAAATTTCAGCTACAGCAAGTGATTTTAATAAAATCATAAGCATTTCCAAACAGACTTCTGAAGAGAATATCAGGTAATCGGAGTAGCATGTGCAACCAAGAACTTGCATAAGCCAAGGCGTTTTTCTTTCTATTCGTTCATGTTAATGAAAACAATTAACAAAATATATAATAATAATGTTATAACCTTCTTTCGTCTATGGACAGAAATCCCACTTTTCTCACCTTGTTGCTCTACGTGACAGCAGGTTGTCTCATCCTGAAGGACTGATGGGGAGCTCTAACTATATGGGTCTCTGTACATTGTCTGAAATTGAAAATTAGGCTCACCCGCTCTACCCCATTGGACTATTTTTTTTTTTTTTAATTCTGTTTCTATTCAGTAGTTGTACTGCGTTTTTATATTTCTTGTTTTGTCTTGGACTTCAGTGGTTTGGAAGGTGAAGGTGAGATCTTGAAGGCTTTCAATCATTTCTAGCTTTGCCTTTGGTTCTTCATAAGACAGAGTTTCTAGCTTAACTGAGTTAATTAAAAATTGCTCATGCTTTTCCCAACTTTTCTGATATAATCTAATAAAACATGAAAAAAAAAATAACTGAAGCTTATCTAAATACAAGCTTCTAATCTAATGGTGGTTTCTATTTCATTTCTTTGAGTCTTCTTTGGTTGACATTTTGGTATTTCTTCAGTAATTTTGTCAGGATGGATGGTTCAAAGCCATTGGGAAGTTCATTTTCTTCTGAAAGTTGTAGGGGGAGAGGTGAGGGTTTTAAGCACAATATTACATGATGTCTTGGTCAGAGGTAAAAGTGGAGTGAAAATTATTTGCACTGTTTCAGATAGGTCTGGATGTCCAGCTCAGGATGGAAGTGCAAATCAGAGCAGTTCCTTTTAGAAAGGTGCATTTCTTTGCTGTATAGCTTTTTTTAGGAAAGAGCACCTTGATTTTACCCTGCTGGGCAGCTAAACTGCACCACAACTGCTCTCTCACTCCCAGTCCTCAAAAGAAAAGGGGGAGAAAATATGATGAAAAGGACTCAAGGTTTGAGATGAGGACTAGGAGATCACTCACCAATTATTCTGAGCAAAACAGACACAAAATATATGAATGTAATTTATTGCCTATTACTAACAGACTAATGCAGTGATAAACTAAAAGCAAACTAAAAACACATTTTCCCCCATCCACCCTCTTCTACCTCCTCCCACTAAGCAGTGCAGGGGGATGGTAGTTGTGGTCAGTCTCTAACACTTTTTCTCTGCCACTCCTTCATGGTCACTCCCTGCCCCTACTCCCTGTGGGGTCCCTCCCATGGGATGCCGTCCTTCCCGAACTGATCCTCTGTAGGCTTCCCACAGGCAGCAGCTCTTCAAGAACTGCTCCCACATGGCTCCATACCACGGGGTCCATCCCCCAGGAGCAAACTGCTCCAGCACGGGTCCCCCACGGGCAGCAGCCCCCCCCCAGACCCCCTGCTCCTGCGTGGGCTCCTCTCCACGGGCTGCAGCTCCGGCCCGGGGCCTGCTCCTGCGGGGGCTCTCCATGGGCCGCAGCCTCCTCCAGGCCACATCCACCTGCTCCACCGGGGGCTCCTCCACGGGCTGCAGCGTGGAGATCTGCTCCATGTGGGACCCCTGGGCTGCAGGGGGACAATCTAGGCAGTATATTCGAGTGCTTAACCCCTCTTATTCTGAATTCCACCCCTCGTTGCCCCCATATCCAACTGGGATTTTCCTTGCTGCTACTTCTGGCTGTTGCTTCTTGTCTTTCTGTATTGCATCTCCACAAACCCAGAGTCTGCTGGCAACTTTTCTTTTATCCTGCTCTGTTTTATGTAGTGGGAGATGTTGCCACACAATATTACACTCCTAATGTAAAATGCCAAGGGTTTTGCAAATGGTATTAATGAATCCAATAAATCTTTATAAATCATCTGTAAATAGAAGAACACATCTCAAATAATAAAGCTGCCCCTAATTACTTTTTCCTCATTGGTCCCATTTCATATATCTATTCCCAGGTTCTGTATTTCTAAAACAATTTCCTAAATAATCTTGGCCTTATATGGTATTATGGCTGTGAATACTTAGGTTCTGATGGACTTGCAAGATTCTGTTCCCACAAAAGATGCCCCAAAATCCCTTTCAGTTATCTGCTTTGTGGTGATTACATATTCTTTATTTTATACACTGAGACAAATCAGTCTACTTAAGCCTTGGTTCCTCTACAAGGTTTCAGTTAAGTATGCTTTATCTCACATAGCTTTCTTGTTTTATATGCAAGCGGTACAAATACCAGGGTAAGGAACATACAGTCATGTGCTTTTTCTTTCAGTTTTGTTGCTCACACAGAATCCTGTTTGTTAAGGAGTGGCAAGGGCCAGCTGGTCCCTAAGGAAGGAGGAGCCAGAAGCTGAGCATAGCAAGGCTGGCAGAGGCAATGTCCTCACCAGCGAAGGCCCAGTCCCTCCCCAGCAGTGCTGTCTCTGAGTTGGCCCTGAGCCCAGGTAGCCAAACCTCCTGCCCCTTCTGGAAAGGGGAGATGCTCTGAGGCATTCCATCAAAAGTCATCAGCCTTAGTGCATGCTGATAATCCCCCCATTTTCTGCAGAGGTCCTGTCTCATTATGGGGTCCAGTATTACAGCAGAACCTCTCACTTACAATGTCAGTCATCCCTTACTAGAACCAGATACTTTCTGTTCTTTGAAAAGATGATCGGAGGAGAAAAAACTGATGAAATTCAACACTGTTAAACATTAACTCTAATGAAGAAGCCGATGTATATTATATCTTACTTATACTTGAAGCTTTAGTAGTGTTTATTAATGACCAATCCTGATAGGTAATAAAACTTTTACAAGTTTTATTTTTACAAGACTGTTTTTTTGTATGTGTCTTTCTCTGTTTCTTTTAGTATCTCCTGAAGCAATTGGATTCCTGTCTGCTGTCGGGGTATTCATTATCCTCATGCTGCTGCTCTTCCTATATATTAATAAGAAGATGTGTTTTGAAAATGTTGGTGGCTTCCCAGATCTTGATTCTGGATACACTACAAGAACAAATTCACGAGATAAACTTTGTAAGTATCTGAAATATAACGTTAAACTTCAAGTTACAAGAATCTGTATTTTTACAAGGAGGTGTAGAAATACTCAGATAATCATTTTACTCAAGTGATGAAAACATACAGCGTTGACTCTTTACTGTGATTCTACATTATGTGGAAAGGAAGAAACTTTTGTATTCACAAGCTGCAGAAATTCAAGCACTGTGCAACTAAAGAGTTGACATTTACTTATGTAGATATTTCTCTTGCACTGTGTGAATACTCCTGAACGTACTTTAATCACCCTATAATTGTGTACAATTAAATCTTCTCAAGTAAATTTGTGAGTGGAATTTTTGAGTTTTCACTCAGCCTTTTGAAACCTTTCACTGACATTTTGGATCAGGTATTGTATTTACTCACTTGGAAAATAATCTTAAAGAAGTAAAACATCAGAAGCTAAGTAGATCTTTGTAATTGGCTAACAAGTTATCTCTACAGTTTTTTAATAATGTCTTTAAGGATGGTATTTATAAACAAAAAAGCAGACCTCCTAAAAGATATTGAGGCTTAGTTAAAACAAAAGAAAACTTTCAGTACTTCTGAGGTGCAGGTATTGAATGCACTTTGTTAGCTGCCTTGAGAGAAGAGACAAACACCAGAGGACAGAATAGGCAATTTGAGACTTTCTTTCCTTCTGCCTTTTTAAAAAGTGCGGCTAAATTTTCAGTTTTTTTGGAGACAGAAAAAATTATTGCTTCTGGAAATCAAGTCTTCCTTCTTAACATTCTTTTTGCTACAGAAGAAGTCTTCGTGTTTTGAAATATGTTACGTTATGTAAAATACAACACATATTTGGGGCTCAGGAATTCTCCATTATATGTGTGTTTGTGCAGTTAGTATGTTAAAAACTTATTGTAGTGACATTCATGAAAGGTCATAATTTAAATGTCTTACAACTTCTTCTTTGCAGGTTAGAATAAAAATACATATTCGTTCCTCACACAGTTATCTTATTTTTGAAAATAATGAATTTTATTATGGCTAGTTGATGCTGCAGTTGATAGAAGACTGTCATTTTGCTGGTTGATTGTGGCTTCATTTCAAGATATTTATTTTTGATACTTAACTTATTATTTTCAATGAATGTTGAATGGAAAGAGCAAAGCTGCAGCCTCCCCTGGTAAATGTATCGAGTTTGAGGTAGCAAAAGCAAATAGCTATGAAATAGAACTTGAAGAAATGATGTTGACCTGTTTGTGAAATGGAAGATCTTTCCGTATAAAATTTTGTTTTGCTGCTGAATAGATTGGACAAATGGCATTTTTCAGAAACTTCCACCAAAATCTGAGTCTTCCCTCTGTGTCTTCTCTGGTGGACACTCTCAGCAATGCTGTAGATGATCTGACTAGTGTTGTTGGAGAAGTCAGCTACAGCGTAGCTGATACAGTAACTGAACAAGTAACAAGCATGATAAATGGCCTTCGTGCAGAAGATGAAAGCTCCAAAATACAGAATGATAAACCCGTGCAAGGTGGTAAAGAGGAAAATACACCATCATTAACTCAGCCTAAGGAAATTTATATGAAAGCAAAGAATGGTATTGCTGAGACTCATTATTCCAATTCATTAGATCTTGTAAAAAAAGGTACAAATGAAGATGGAGTATCTGACCATGTCATGGGCAAAAACCAGTGCCAGTTGAAAGGCAGAGATAGTAATGGTCATTTAGATGATACGGAAGTACCTTGGGATTTGAAGAATGTAGGAAGATCTTTCAAAAGGGAAGCAGTAGGAGAAAATGAGTATTTTGCAAATGATAAGTTACTGAAGGATGGTAGCCTGAAAAGTAATAAACTTACAGTGGAGGAATCTACTGAGAAACAAGGTAGTTGCCTATATGCAGTATCAGATAATTCTAAGAATCGATTGAATAAAAAAAACAAACAACAATCTCCTGGAATCAAATGTAATGATTCTGAAGAAGTGCACAGTATGACTGTTCTGCAAGATTTAGAAACAAAATGTGTTGATGTACAGAAGCAAAAATTATCAAACTCCAGCTTGAGGAAGATGCACAATGAACATCCCAATTGCATTAATGAAATCAAAGAAAAGAAATCTGAAACCTTTTTTGACAGAAAAGGAAAATCTATAACAAAGAGTGAAGGTGATGCATCAGCTACAATTGTAAAAATAGGTAAAAAGAAATACTCAGAGAAATCAGAAAATAAATCAGGAGAGCTATGTAATAAGAAGACAGCAGGAAAAGGTGAGAAGTCTGTCAGCACACTGCATTCTGCAACCTTTCCTGAAACTTATGATACTTCCTACTTCTTTCATATAATTTACACGTTTCACTTAAATAATAGTGTTTCCTGTCAATGAAAGTAGGTCTGTTTTGTCAGGGCTTTGTTTTATAATTATGTTGATATTTCTTGGAAGTTAATTACTTTTAAAGTATTAGTTAAAGGAACTGATTAATAAATGTCTTTCCTATGTTCAAACTTTTCTTTTTCTATATACAGTTTTCCTTACCTTTTCTCAAGTGTCTTTTGTGGCTTCTGTTGAAGACTAGAAATTAATTAATACTGGAAATTAAGACTTGTTCTGCTTAAGTATTTTTTTGATTTTGCGTATTTTAAAACCATTGCATAAAATGTGAAAAGATGACGGAGGGGAAAAATGAACTTCTGTTACATTGGCATTATAGCGGATCTTCAGAATGTGTTTCCAGGATATGTAAGGTAATTTCAAGACAGAATGAATGACAAGTGGCAATTAATGCTTTTAAGTATAGAAAGAACTGTCTTTTAAGTATAGAAAGAACAAGGCTTGTCTTAAAGAAAGTTGTAGTCTTACAGAGGAAATCTTTGTGTTGTTGATATGGGTGCTGTGTGTACTGTCTTCAACATCCAGTTTTAAACAATATGACAAAGGTATTGCAATAAAAGTTTGTGAACAAGAAGTGAAATCTGGCGTTTTTACAAAGTTGTGTTGCAGGCTGTGTAGTGAATTTTTAAAAAGCAACAGGCTTTTCTGGAGATGCTGCTTCTGTAGAGAAATGAATAATCTGATAAAGGAAATTAGGTTTAGTTTTTTTTTTTTTTTCAGGGTGTGTTTCCTTATCTGAAAATTTCAGCTAAGTTTTTTAAAATTTGATTTAGTAGGTGATTACTATGTTTGTATCATAAAATGTGATCTTATCTGTTATTTCCTCATGTGATACAATATTTGTAAAGTATATTCTCTATCAAAAGTTGCATTTTCTCTGCTATAATAAGTAAATAAATAGGTTTCAATAGGTTAATAATGCTATATGAACAGTATTAGCCAAATAAACAGAAGTCTTTAAGAAGAAAATGAATTCTCTTTACGTAGGCTTCCGACTAAGATATAAACATTAAAAGAGAAGTGGCAAGGAAAGGCATAAAATCCTTAGGGATATATTTTTTTTCAATATTGGAGGAAGGTGTTTGTTGTTGTTGTTGTTTTTTCAAAGAAACTGAAACAGATTTATATTGTTCATTTAAAAAATCTTTCCATGGACAGCTTGTGTTTTAACTCTAAACAGGTCCTCTGAAGAGGTCGTTTCATGACTTGTATTAGTAGTGTACATCCTTTCTTTCTTGTTCTTTTATGCTACGAACTGGACAAAAAATGTGCGCTATCACTGAGAACTTCTGGCTGCTTACAAACTTCAGTGTATTCTTAGAGGCCTAACTTTCAGCACTTGTTTCAAACATGCTGCTTCCATGATTTATGCTGTTCTGTTTTTGATAATTTATGCAGACTGATTAATTAACCTAATTTCATATTTGCAAATACATTCCTTGTAAATGACATATTAGTGCTGATGTCTAGCATTGTCTTTTGAATCCTGGCTTGCCCTGTTTTATTTATGGAAGTTTCCCAGGTGACAGTTTTCAACCTGCTGAGGGCCATGTAAGATGCAAAATTTTACTATGTGTAGCAGTGAAGGAGACTGCTTCTTCTGAGCAGCCTCTTGTAGTGAGTCTGCTAACCAGAATATATCCTGCTTAGTGTAACATTCTTAACAGGTGAACAGTGGAATTGAATTTGCTTTAGAGCCATCCATACAATGGGAAGCACTGTGTCTGTTGGATGTGAATTAAAATTGATAGCCTAGAGCTGGAAGATCTAGTTGCTCATTAGCAGTCTATTAAGGCAACAGTTTTCCTACAAATACTAAATTAAGATTATGTATGCATCGCGTGTGGAAATGGTAGCACCATCTGCAGATAAGGTTTCCTGACATTTTCCATTACAAGACCTTACTTTCAGCTGCTTTTAACAGGGTGCCAAATTTGAAATAATTGGGAATAATTGGGAAATTTGACATGCTTTCTGTCTGAGGTTTTTGTTTTTTTTAAGTTTAAAAATTTTAGCTGTTTCCAGTATGGGGAAAAACGCTTTAGCACTTCTGTATATTGGAGTATGTACTTTAAATGTAGGAAAGCTCTTCTCCAATGTCAGATACTCCTAGAAGCTTACCTAAAAGTGGGAAGAAAGGACCTTTGTAGTAGGAAGAGACAAAAACTTGACTGTAAAAGAGACTTAGATGGTTAGTATGGGTTGAATTACTCAAATTTCCTATGGCTGATTTCTGAGTAAGCTGAATTCCTTCTTTAGTCAGAATGCCCAAGCAGAGGAGTGAGACTGGCTGGGTGTGAAATGAAAACTAATAGGAGCTGAAATCATGGAATCACAGAATCATTAACGTTAGAAAAGCCCTCCAAGATCATCCGGCCCTACCATTCCCCTACCACCACTATCACCCACTAAACCGTGTCCCTAAGCACCATGTCCAGCCTTTCCTTAAACACCCCCAGGGACGGTGACTCCACCACCTCCCTGGGCAACCCGTCCCAATGCCCGACTGCTCTTTCTGAGGAGAAATGTCTCCTCATTTCCAAACTGAACCTCTCCTGGTGCAACTTGAGGCCATTCCCTCCAGTCCTATCACTAGTTATTGGCGAGAACAGGCCAACCCCCAGCTCCCCACAGGTTACTTTCAGGGAGCTGTAGAGAGCAATGAGGTCTCCCCTGAGCCTCCCCTTCTCCAGACTAAACAACCCCAGTTCCCTCAGCTCCTCCTCACAGGACTTGTGCTCCAGGCCCTTCACCAGCTTCGTAGCCCCTCTCTGGACACACTCCAGGACCTCGATGTCCTTCTTGTACTGAGGGGCCCAAATGCAGAGCTAGAGCTAGGCCAGAGGCTAGGATGAGGGCATGAAAGGGAGGAGAAGAGGCTCAGCTAGTCTGGGTCATGTGTTAAGACAATGTTCACCAGCAGAATAAAGAGCGTAACAACAGTGTTATGGGCATCTTGGAGTTCTGCTTTCAGTAGGCAAATTATATACTGTAGGCTTTCTCACATAGAGTAGTGGTAATGCTGACCTTTTTTAAGTTTACGTGAACTCATTTAATGCCTGTTAGAATATGAGATCTACAAAACATCTGCATAGCATATTAAATATGGATGGAAGCCATGTTTGGAAAGGGAGGGGGGAAACTTTCCTTTTACAGAAGTAAAAATGCAGCTGATTCTTTGACTTGTGGGGGAAGTCATACTTGAGAGATTAGTTGGATCAAGTTGGCCACAGGAGTGGGCATTGCAGAGGAACTGGAATAAGAGAATTAACTAGTTAGGTTGTTCTGTGCACCTTTGGCTGTTGCCAGGTGTCTGTAATGAGAATCTGTATTAATTTGAGTTATTGAACAAGGGGCTGTTTATTCTAAGTTAAACAGAATTCTGCATGTAAACATCCATTACTGACGTTTTTCCGTTTGTTGTTGTGAGTTTAAGCACTACTAACACAAATATCCTAAAATGATTTTGTCGTAGGCTTGTTCTTATAAATCAGGTTAATTTCTTTATTTTGCATGCTTGCAGCAAAAATCAGTTGGAAGTGGAGCATCAGGAGTTGCCTTTTTGTGACATGTTAGGTATCCAAGTGTGATAGTGAAGCAGCGTTGACTTTACTTCACATAAAATACTTCGAGCATTTTCTTCCTTAATGAAGCGTTTCAAGAACTTCAGTGTGTGCTGCTTACAAAGATGGATCAATTCTCTATTGAATAAGTTTTAGAATGTTTTGGAGGCTTAACCATCTTTCAGTTTTTGTCCAAAATAAAATTAGCTCTCAAATAACAAAATCACAATAACAGAAAGATGGTATTTAAAAATATTACAGAAATCTTAGTTGAAGTAGCTTAAATATCTTCAATGATAACCTCTTATGGTTATTTTCTTGTATTCTATTTTGAGCTGTAGTCGATTTGCTTTATTTTATTCAAACAGACAACTCTTATATGAGTAAAGATCAGCATGGTTCATCATCTGAGAGTGAAGATGAAGCACTGGGTAAATATCATGAGGCCTTGTCTAGAACCCAGAGTTCCAGGCTGCCAGTGGTGGATGGCAGACAGCAAAAAAACTATGTATGGGAAACCAGACAAAAATATAGTCCCCTGTCTGCAGAATATGATGGATACAGTAGTGAAGCCTCAATAGATGAAGGTAAGATTGATTTAAAAGCATTCCTTTTATTCCAAATTTCAGAGTTATGTTGTGGATAAGTAAGTTGTAGACAGGAATAGCTTGACTTGCAAATAATCAATGTCAGCAAGAAATATCCAGATATGTGTGCATGCTCCAAAAAAAATGGCACGGAATTTTTTGCGTGTTCTTCCAGAAATGCTGCAAATGATAAAATATCTTGTTATATTAAATTCCATACAGTTTTATCATTACTCATTTCATTCTTTGCGGAATTTACCTTAAACTGTTTTGATTTACGAGGGAAATGTGGCAATGTTTGATGAATTCAGTGGTATTGGAAATGCAAATAAAACCCGTTATGCCTTTATTGATAACCTGTCATAACAGCAAAGTAAATGGAATCAGTTATTGGTTCTCAGTGCTTATGGTTGTTGCAGTTTGCATTACTAGAATGTTCTGCACTTTCTCTTTTGAAATCAGAAAAAGAAATTATTAGATTAATCTGAACTTTCCATGGAGGTAAAAGTTGGATGTAAACAATGGGATGATTTCCTTTTGTGGTATATATCTCTTGATTTTTGACTAAGGGTGACAGCAGCTGCCTGATGTAGAGGCTGAGAATTCTGCAATCAATATTTCATCAATATGCTTTTTGTGCTTGAAAATAACTGCATGTGAGAACTGTATCTGTAGTCATTTTTCTAACATGAAAAATGAGCTCAATTGAAGTTATGTAAAAGTCAGGTTCTAATATAGATGCTGTATTACAGTAAGATATTTGTTGGATGCATTTTAATATATTGAAGTGCAGGGTTTTTTTGATACTGGATTTTTCTAATAAGCATTGGACACCTGTAATTAAAATATGTCTATACTTAAATGTTGTATATGGTCCAGAAGAGCTAGAAAACTTTAGTCTTTCTGTTATGTGACGTAATTCAATTATATGAAAGTCTGCTTGTCACTACAATTTGAAATTAGTGCATGCGTCCTGTGGTAAGACACAAAGGACGTGAAAGTAAGTTGCAGAGTAAGAGGAGTATTTTCTGATCATGAGAATGTTCAGTTCCTGCCTTTGCTGTTAAACTGAAGGAAGGCTGGGAGATGAGTTCTAGCAAACAGGGAAGGAGACACAAAAGAGGTCAGGTGGTAATAAGGTCACATGGACAACAACAAGGAGGGGATAGTAAACATAACCAAAGTATCCTGTGGGGTGTGTGTTTATATATTTATACATATATATGTATGTATATATGCATATACACACTGAACTTTATCAACAGCATTGTTGGGGGGGAATAAGATAAGATACTATGACTGATGACACTGTTCGGATGGAATGTTGATGTATATTAACAGGAAATGGAAAACTGAATTGTATTTCTAAAATTCTATAAGAACACTACTTCTAGATACCCAGAATAATGTATTTGTCTCTTTTCAAACTGTTGAGGCCACTTTTTGAAGTAGTCATGGAATAATTCATATTGGAAGGAACACATGACATTCCTTTTTCTATTTCACAGTTCAGATTTTTGATCTTAGTTATCTTTTCAGTGAAGAGTTCTCAGTTCATCTGAGCATTTCACTTTGGCCTTGTAAGTGTTAAGCTTCAATGTCATTATTTTAGCTTGTATCTACCTTTTGTTTCTTTAATAATTGTCTTTTGTCATCCTATCACATAGTCAAAAGTCATACTAGCTGACTTTAATCTTCTTCTGAGCATTGAGAACTCCAGTATTGAAATCTTTATCATGGTTAGAATGAGAGACAAAAGAACCCTGTTGGCAAGTCCAAGCATTGCAGCAGGAAAGTAATGCTTGTGTCCCTCCCTCCTTTTTTTTTTTTTTTCCTTAATTCTCTTGCTAAAGATAGCTGTCACCAGCTGCTATCCTTTCTCAACACTTCTTCCATTCAGGAAGCTGGCTGGATGTAAAACTCATTTTTATATATGCACACACACACATGCTCTAAAATTAGTATGTAAATTGAATTTATTATAATGAAAGAACACTCAAGAGTTTGGGAGGGGAAAAAAAGCAAAAGCTATCAAAACATTCTAACTTAGAAAACTGTACGTTTTTAACCACATACTTCTACTTGCAAAAAGCTTTAGTGCTGTCAGTGTTCTGCTTTTGCTGCTGCTTGTGAGAGCATTCTCTTCCAGCATTTTACAAGTGGAGAATCAGCATGGTTGTTTATTTGATAACCTGCAATCATTCCATGCTTGCAAAAAGTCATGCAAAGTAGCTTTCAAATGCTTGCAAGTTAGACTGATTTTAACTATTTTTTTTTAATCAATTGATCTCAAACAAGTATGTTCAATTGTATTAAAAATATTTTTTACGGAATTGGACGTGGCAACAAATTAGCCTAGTATTTTACACATTTTTGTGTCCTGAAGGTGGCACACTAGAGTAATTAGTGTTAGTAATTTTTTGTTGCTCTTCATATTGAACAAGAATCTTTGCACAATGTAAAAATGTGTTTGACCAGAGAAGAGCCCAGAGTATGCCTCATTATATTATGCTCGTTACGAAGGGAAAGATGCTCAACCAAGAACTTTGATAAAAAGAGAAGGTGGAAACCTCATATGAAAGTCTGCAGTCAAAAGTTGAGAGAGAGAGAGACTGGCCAACACTACCAAACAGTTCATATGTTTTCAGAGCAATGATTTACTGAACAGGTGAGGTTAAAAATCATCTGTTGCAAGTGGAATAGGATCAACATTCTTGATGTTTCAGTTTAATTTTTAAAATTTCAAAGCTTTACTGTTCCTTAAGGTTGTGGCATACATATATAAGAGACCTAATGCCATGGGAACCCTGAAACTTGTTGTAAAATAATTGGTTTATATGATATTGACTTATTTTTATAAGAAGTTTAAAGACAAAAGATAGAACTGTGTCTTGATTCTTTGTAATGGAAGGGGAGCAAGCAGTGTTTTCCTATGTACATTATTAAACATGAGAAACAATTGTCAATATATTTGGTGTCTGTAGTCTTCTGTTTCCTCGTATGTATGTTATCATTTCTACTTCTGAGAAGTAAACATTTCAGCAGCACTTCCAGCCTAAGGCACCAGTCAATGCATACGTTGACCAGGGATTGATAGTATTGCAGTGCAGTGATGAGAAGAGAGAACTCATTTTTGTCTCATCTCTGTTTTCCTCCTGCTCATTTCTGGTAAATCAGCCTCTGATGATATCATTAAAAATTCCATCAGAGGTAGAGTAATGAGTGATGAAAATGGGATGTTTCATTTTCAGAAAAACCTGTGTTACTTTGTCTTAGAGCAGTTAATCTCTATCACGTTATATCTTGTGACAGAGTGCTGTGTGTTTTCAAAGGAGTCAATAAATGGTTTTCCTAATAAGTATTTACTCTGCACTACACTTTAATCTTCACTTTTAAAATTTGTTTGTTTAGACATGTCTGCACTTAACATTGCACAAAAATTCCGCAAGAGACAAAAATATAGTCTTGTCTGTATTAATACATCTTGTAAACTTTGCACTGCTAAAAACATGTGCGACATATTGTTTGCTTTACCACAATCACCAAAATGTCTGATCATATTATTTTAAAAACCACTTATTATCAATTACTGAATTACGTATATTTTCTGTCAGCCTGTCTCTAAAAATGTCTTATTCTGAAGTCTGAAAATGTGTGGCATGTTTTCACAACATTCTTTTCTCCTCTAGATGGCCATATTAATCTTCCTTTTCAATATATTTATGTAGAACTGACATAGAATTTTGTATAATGTTTTTAATCATTAAATGAGGAAAACAAGATATTTTATGGATTTTTTGGGTATATTTTGATGATGGAAGGTTCTAGTTACTCTTTTGTTTGTTCTATGAAATTTAGTTTTTAAAATTTTGATTCACAGATACCAGCTCATGGACAGATTCTGATCTACTTTATATATTTATATAGTGCATTGGGTGCATTTAGATTCTGATGAGTTTTAATATATATTTTAAATGGAAAAAAAAAGTGCTTAGATGCAAGCATTTCTGCAGGCTCCAAGCTTTTGAAAATACTTTTTTTTTTTTTTTTTTCTCCCAGTGAGCTCCTCGCGGACAGACTTGATTCTAGAGTTATCTCTAAAAGAAAATCTATTTCATTAGAAAAGCAAGTTGATGAGAAATAGAAGTAAAATAGTACAGAATGGCAATGTAAATGGTTCAGAAGATGCTTGACTATTGTACAAATGACTCAAAACTATTAACCATGGAAAAGAGAGAAACCTGTATAATTACAATATTTCTTGGTATGTAGACTATATGTATTATATGTAGACTAAGTCCAGTCTTTGTGCTTAGGCCCAGATTCCTAGGGTCAGCTCAGTCTGAAACCTTATTTCTCTCAAATATTCTTTGTGTTCTTTCCCTTATTATCCAATAAAGTATGGATACTTACTTGAAGTGACCTTTTCTCCTTTTTCCTGATACATATCCTGATATAACTTCCCTTTCATTTTTGGCAACATGCATCCTATTTTTTATTCCCTACCCTTTCAAATGCTGTTATTATCATGTTCAGTAGGTAGTATAGGATTAGTGTAGGCTGTGGTATTACACATTAGTTTCAGAAAGTAAAGAACAAAAATAGGAAGGAAAAAAAAGCCTAAATAACACAGTAAGATATTTCTGCTAACCAGGAGACTATTGTGAAGTGGTGATCTAAATAAGTGCATTTGGTTACAGACAACATTTAAAGTTGACATTATTCTTTTGCATTTTGGTAATTGAAGTGTTTTTTAGTATCTGTATTGGTTGTGATCTTAAATGGGCCCCGCTTTCTTAATAATTTCAATTTCCAAAACATTTACAGTATGATATTAATTTAGCCTCTTCATCTCCAAAGCAGTGGCTACTTCATGAACTTTAAAAACTCAACCTCATACAGGCAGGTTGTTGTGTCTTTGTCTCTGAAAGCTTCATAGGCAAATACAATATATCTTCTTTAATGAAGCAGTCTGAATTCTGGAAAGTGGAGGTTCTTAAGCTTAAGTGTTAGGGTAAATGTATTGAAATCAGTGTTTTGCAGGCAAATGTCAAAAGCTGTAGGTTCTTCTTTGCTTTTGCAATCAGGATTCTCTGAATCTTTTATCAGAAATGAAAGGGAGAAGAGGGGGAGAAAAGATTCTGTTTTTTTTTTTATAGTTTATGCTGTTCTTAAAGCATGTCTTGCTTTTTAACAGCTGTGCAAAATTCCAGATGTTAGCAAGCAAATCGAGGAAACTGATCCCAATTCTGGAGTAAGTGGCATCATACTGGAAAAAGTAGAAAACTTACTTAGCATACTCAAATATGCTTTACTTATGATTACTAGCTTGGTACGGCCACAGGTTCCATCTCCAACCTGTTTTAAAGTCTTTCTAACATCTCAATTGGTAAAGCCCTGCGGCTGAAGACATGTTTGTTCAGAGGCTCTATTTCTGAGATTGGCCCAAGTGCCTTACATTTCACAAGGTTTTTTGGAAACATATGGAAGCACTAAAAGACTGCAGTGAGAAAACATAAGTTCTCTTAAATGAGAATCTGCTGCACTAGCAGGCATATGCTACTGGATTTTGTCCATCTTTTCCATATTGTGAAGGTAGAATATGATGTTATTTTTGTAGTTTATCTTCTCCACTTTTATTCTTCTCTAGGCTTTCGGCACTTTATGTTGATATGTCTGTTGGACATATGTTTGCCTTGCTCCTCAGTGTCAATCTTTGCACGTGAAGGCGACTGTTCTTCTGGAATGTCTTGGATCTGATTCTTTTTGCAGCTTTTTGCCTTTTCTTTCTCTCTTGTTAGTTTTCATTTATCGGGAAAAGTGTCTTCACTGCACAACTTGAGTGTATAGAGTGATTTTATGTCAGTATCTTCCCAACATAACCAAAAGCTCTTTCATAAGCACCTCAAAATTGGTATACAGATGAATCTCCCCATTTTGTTAAAGCCCTTCCTCAGACTTGTCAAGCAAAGGTGAAA
This sequence comes from Cygnus atratus, assembly GCF_013377495.2. Classification (NCBI taxonomy): domain Eukaryota; kingdom Metazoa; phylum Chordata; class Aves; order Anseriformes; family Anatidae; genus Cygnus; species Cygnus atratus. The sequence goes on from NC_066364.1 coordinate 96,363,824, forward strand.
GCCACTGTACAGGCTGAGAGAGGAAGAATGGATCCCTCAGTGAATCCCCTGATAATCACATGGTTTCCAGTTTAGTTTCTGTCATTGTTCCTTACATACAAGCAGATCTATTTTCAAGCCAAGTCTGAATGAAGACTTACTGTTGGAAAATTGTGAAGTGCCACAGTATAGTTGTATCATGTTAAGTAAAATATAGCCATAAAGTTCTCTCAAAATTGGCCTATCTGTATGTTTCAGATGCAAAGAATTACAGGCCAAGAAAATGTTTTTGGTGGAGTAAGAACTTTGAACTAGTATTGAGACTAGAAGAGTGAAACTCAGTTGAATAATTTGTCATGTTGTGATGTTAACTTAAATGGTCACTTCTTTTTTTTTTTCCTCCATGTGCTTTAAGGGAATAAATATAATGGAAAGAATATTTAGGAAGAGGATGAACACACATTTTTCTCTGTGTCTTTATCAGATTATCTGTGAAATTGCTTTGGTGTAATATCTGTTGGAAGAAAATATTCTTTTTGCTCTGTGGCTTTGGGTAGACACAGTGCTTCAAACAGTACATTCATCATGATACTTTTGAAAGGGTCTTATGTAACTACACTTAAAAAGTCATGGGTAACCTTCAGAGCAGTAATTTCCAAATGTTTCAGAGTTTTGGGGACTGAGTCACGTTACAGCTATGAGGTATTCTACTACTCATACTCACGTACCTTAGCTGATAGTATACTTGTATACTATTAGTTTTTATGGTTCTTGATGCACTTCTTACAGATTTTTCGGAGAGAAAAAGGTGTTCTGTTTTTTTATTATTATATCATTTCTTTATTTGATCTAGCTTATTCGTGCTTCCGGTTTTTATTACGTCGATATCTACTCTTGAAAATATTTATCTTAGGAGTAATTTGAAATTGTTATGTAGTACAGAAGAAAGGGCAATGATGCAATGCTAATGATACAAAAATTCTGGTCTCTGATTATTGTGTGTCTGCCTCCTATGCATTGGTAAATCAAAGTGAGTCTTCATTGGCTTCAATGCCCTTACGAGAGAATTTCATGTGGTTTTTAAGCCTTGGGGTGTGTGGCAGTTCAATCCATATCTGTAACAAGCGCTATATAGAGCTTGCTATAGTAATCTATATCCATGTTTTAGGGGTAGTTTTGTGTAGTGCATGATACTTTTGAAATTCAAGGATCTACGGAGAATTGTCCAGGAATACTTCATTTGCCGTGCTTTCTATTTCGTTTCTCTTATATTGTGTTTTTTTAAGAGTTTTGAAGTAGCTTCCTGGTGCATTATGACAGTCCTCTATTATTCTTCTATAATAGTGGAAGACAGTCAATTCTGTTAAGTGTTTGAAATTATGATGCCTGTTTCTGAAAAGATATAGTGAACTGAGCACTGTGAAGACTAAAGTTATTTAAAGATTAACTTTTGCTTTGCTTTTTCTTCAGTTTTATGGAATTTATATACTTTTTGTTTCCCAAGAAAATAATACTCTTTGTGTTTTGAAAAGTTCCCGATAGTAAAGAAATATTATTCACTTATTAGAATATGATCATGTTGTGGTTATGGTTCTTTAACCACATGAATGGCAGATAAGTATGTTGTTTACAAATAGAGTCAAGAGATATAGAATGGATGGAGTCCATAAATAGAGATAGGAAATACATGTGTAATTCAATATTTTTCTTGTAATTTTCTTGGGGAATATTATGGAGCTGTTGAGGTAAATAGGGGAGGTAAGTGCAAAGGAGATTCAGGGATGAATTTACATACAGTTTGGAAGAGAAAAGAGTTACACTGAGAAATTTAAGTTGAAAAGTCGTATAGATGACATCCAAGTTGTGCACATTAGGTATTTTGTCAACCAAATGAAACACACAGGATGGCTCAATAGAATTAATTTTAATAATTCTGAAATCATGGATTTACTGTGTGATTAACAGAAGAGATGCTGGAAAAAGATATTAAAGCATGCATGTCATCTACTGCTGAGAGAAGAAAACTAGTAATAAAAATTAGTCAGTGATGATGATAAAATTTTCAACATGAAAATTCCTTTTCCACCTAGATCAACTCTAAAAGGGGGTAAAAAACAACCAACCAACCAAACAAAAACACAATAACAACAACGAAAAAACAACTGCCCTCCAATGGAAAAGGACTTTTTTCTGATGTGTGCAAGTGAGAAAAGCAATCTCACAAAATAGGTTCCTCCTGCCAGCATTTTGAAGTCTTTGAAGAAATACCCTTTGCAGTGATGTGAAGGCTTTGAAGAAAGTCTCCCTTAGCAATGTGATGTCTCTGAAGTGACGTAAATCATACATTAATAATTACAGGAAAGTTTCTATTTTATTTTAAACTTACTATTTTAATAAGTTGCTGATCTGTTTGCATCTGGGATTCATGAAAGGACTCAGATCAGTCATTAAGTGGGAAAAGATTACATATACAGTTGTGGCTGAAATAATTCCATGTGGCATTTTAGTTGACACAGGTGTTCCACGTTAGTGAAATGATTGGTCATATAGATGCAAGAGGTATTACTATATCAGCAAGAAAGATCACTTCTGCAATGAACCTTGCACTTTTGCTAATCTGAGAGCTCACATTGAAAATTTGGCATTTCTTTTATTAAGCTTCTGGGTATGGGCATTTTGTTCCCTGGAATTAAGGTAATATCTAGTGATAGAGGGAACCAGTTTCTTTTCCCCTCAGTTAAAGACTAGTTATCATTAGGACTGTTTTTTGTTTATTTGTTTGTTTGTTTTAAATAATCCAGTCTTATCAAAAGAAGAACATGTTGATTTTATAATTGAACTCTTTGTTTTGTTGTCTGTTCAGAGTAGATCATTTTCCTTACGCACATATGTATTAATTTCATAGGTGTATGCTCTAACTATATCATAAGTATTCCCTTGGAATTATTCCATGACTATTTTGTCTGTGTAAAAGATGAACCATTTTTGTCTAGTAATATGTATTTTATTGTTAGGATATAATTTATTTAAAGGTGTTTTTATTAATTCTTACTTCCCTGATAGACTTTTTTTCATAGCTACTTTAATTGCATATGTTATTTACTGGGACTTTAATGCATCTGAGTAGATGACATGAAATTCATGTGGTGGCAAAAATCTGCCCTCTTTTTTATTTTTCCCCGTGTTGAGATAAGCTCTCTTGTTAAAGTAAGTGCTATTTACAACATTTTTGTGATGTAGAATTACCTTAACTTTGAGGACTTGTTGGGTTATTCTTGGGGAAAAAGATGAGGATTTTATATCATGCAGTGTGAAAGTCCCATCCTGTACTGTCCGTTTTGTGTCCCCTTCATTTCTTCTTTTTTTCCTCCAGTTACTTTTCATCTGGTTTATTTGGGAGTAACCTGGAAATAGATCCTTAGCCGGTATAACAGCCATGCTTCTGGTCATTTCAGCGTGTTTGAAGGTTATCCGCTGTGATGGTATGAATCACGGTCTCATGGAAGCACATGGGAATACTTGAAGGCAAAATTATTTTATTACTGAAATTCTGATTCTGGTCCTTAGAGAGAAGCTAGCAGACGTGTTTAGCTGGGTATAGGATTTCCAGTGTGGAATCGCCTATGCCCAATTCAATTAAAGCTTGATCTTTAAATTTGTAAATAGGAAATCCTGCTGTGTTCACCTTCTGTGCCATTTAGTATTCTGCTACCATTTGTTTTCACATATACATTTGTACATTTTTTAAAAGAAATATATATAATAATTACCCTCCTCTTTATTTTTAACCTTCGTGCTGTCTTATTGAAAGTTCTAAATTTTGTCCTTAAAAATGTTTCTTAAAAGGTGTTATCCTGATTTTCTATTTGTTTCAATTTTTAAAGCGGATTTATGACATCCCTCTGCAAATATATCAATTTGTCAGGTAAAGGTTAAAAATTAGATACATTTTATTCATGTTAAAGTCACACCCAGCTTATTTAAAGGCAGCTTTGACTTAGAGTTGCAAGCCTGAGGATATTGATTTGAATTATGCATGACTGTCTGGTATGCAGTTCCATTAGCCTGCTGGGTGGATAATGTAAACATGTTCAGAATTTTAAGTATCCTATATGAGCGGCAGGTTAAAAATAGAGCTGATAAGAGCATGTGTCTTTGGAAAATCCAAATCTTGGAGAATAAAACTACAAAATGTTTGTCTCTTCCAGAAGATGACTTCAGGTGTGGTTTTCTTTCCTTTGAAAATGCTCAGCCCAGGCAAATATTGCTTACATATGTGACTTGAGCAGGTGACATGGTTGCTGTTGTTTACTGCAAAGAGCTGATGTTTGTACCGGAAAACATGATGGTAACCGAAAGGTCAGGGCTAACCTTACATCTTTGGGCAAAAAAAGAGGGACAGCCTCTGTTCTTGTTTAAATTGCTCAAGATTAATGCTAGTAATTAGACTCATTTCTTCTTATATTCAGGGAATCTTTTACTTGAATTTGCTCAAACTTGTGTGGCTTCCAGTATTTTGTAGTTCCTGTTTTTGTTATATCTACTTGGTTTTCCCTGTATTTCAGCAATCTGTAGTTTGGTAGTACGTGCAGTGACTTCTGTAACTTTATTTTGAAATCCTCAGCACTAAAAACACTATTTTAATGAATTTTCAAACAGCTAGTATATTTCAGATTTTTTTCAAGGTTCCTGTGAGTTTTAATAGAACAAAAGACAACTCTGAAATGAAAAATACAGTGCCATCTAAGTTATATTTTATTAACATCTATTATACTTTGAAGTGTTTATATTGTATTTATGTTGTAAATGTGGCATCTGTGGCAATCTGAGTAGAAATAAAAAAATTCTACAAATACATTGTACTTATTTTAAAGTGATGGATACAAAACAAAACTAGTCTATTTTTTTATTAATTTACAACTACATTTTCAAAATTACTTTGCTTGAAATACTTCATATGTGATTATGTTAAATTCTGCATGTAATGCCAGAATGGAACCATTTTTAGATCATAATGAGAATAATGAGAGAGAATAATGATGTATTTTCCACAAACTTTAGAGTGCTTATTTGCTTACTTCTTAGTATAGAAATAATCACATGAAAATTATCAAGTAAATGTGTTGCTGAAAAGCTCTTCGTGAAGATGAAGTCGATTGTTCTGCCCTGAGATCTGTTCCTGTCACATTTAGAATCGTGTTGTTGGTCCACACAAAATTCAGTCAATAGGTAGGTGACTCTTGAGTAGATCTGGTAAAGTTTGAAAAGACAGTTTGAGTTGATGGTCATTTTCTGAGAAATGGAGAAATAACTCAGCTGTTAAGGGACTAGTGTCTAATGCTCTCCATCAGAGAAACTCATCATCATGTTTCATGATGGCTGTTATCAGAGCAAAATTCCTTTCCCTGGCAATGAGAGAGACTGCTCTGAATCATCTGCTTTTATCTGGTGCTGTTTCCTACCTGTTGACCAAAAAAAGAAAAAAAAAAAAAAGGCTTTAAAAGAACAACATCTTTGCGAATAAAAACTTTAGTTGTCCTTAGTGTCAAGGGCAATCTCATGGCCTCAAAGATGCAGGAAACAGCAGTGGCTACTTCTTGAAATCTTTGAGGTTCACTGAAGGAAGAGCTTAACCTTTTTTTACGAAGGATGGTAACTGTGTTAGTCTTATTATTTCTTAAAAGAAAAGTAGCAGTTTGCACTATATTTACCTGAGGAGGAATGGATGATCTCTTTTGTGATTTTGTGCACAATGCAGATAACCCAGGAGAGTATTATAAACAGACAAAATGATAAGCAGGAGTAGAGGTGAGTGCGATGGCAGGAGAACAGAGCCATTGTGCAAATACCACTGCTGTTCCAGAAGCTTTTTTGTTTTGTTTTTAGAAGAGGTTCCACATTAAACTAACGATTTAATAATATTTTGATAATACAGATGACTTATTATCAATGCCAAAGTAGCAGTCAACTTTAAGTTCCTTTTTATTGTACACTAGCTCTAAATTATTTTTAAAATAATTTTTTCAGGGAAAAAAAAAAGTGAGGCTTAATTATGGTTGTGTTCACAGTAAAAGCGCTGTGGAAATGTTTTTCATCCCCAAATGGAAGTAACATGACCTGAGAAAGTTCAAAGTCAAATTTAAAAGTTAAAAGAAATGAATCTTATGACGTCCAGCCAAACACGAGGCTAACCTACAGTGATACTGTTAAAAAAAATGAAAATGTGCAATATGTCTTAAGTATATATCTGTTTGTGGAAAACAAATGTATCAGAATGATACAGTTAATTCATAATGCTAGTAGAAACAAGAGTAAGTGTCTGTGTCTTTTATACTTCAGTGTCTCTAGCTCAGATACTATGCTTTGAAATCTGTGGATTTTAAAGCAAGGCTGAGCTTATGGATATGAACAAGTCAGGTAAGTTTTTGTGGAGTATTTTGCTCTAATACTTAAAGAAGTTTAGATAACTGAGAAAAAGGACAAGAGGAGTATTGTGTTTATCCCTTCTTCTATGGCTCTCAAATACTCATCTGCCTTTTTGGCACTTACATGTAGCCATTGACTTACCATAAACGGAGTCAGAGCTGAGTGATGGTTCTGAATGTGTTTGTATTGATTTCATATTACAATATTTTTTCCTTCTGGATATTCCCTTTTATTTCTCATATATTCATTCAGATTATGTTAGTGTCAGCACTTTGGTTTTGAATCCATTGTTAATTTTGCTGTCTGAGTGGAGAGGATCTTTTGTTTTCAAGAACAGGTCAGACTAGGGAAATAAAATGGGAAAATCAGTTTACTAACTGCCCTCTTCTTTGCTGATTAGTACAAATTATTCACAGCTTGTTGGAATGCAATTTACATTTGAAAATGCCCATAATAAATTGGTATAAAGAGGCCTAACAATTTCTATTTAAGGGAGTTTTATTTACTCAAGTTTATGCATAATCTCAGAGTTGAATACAATGTTTCTGCAACTCTTTTATGAAATGCTTGCTGAGATTTGCTACGTTTTACATCTTCAGTGGATCTGTTGATCTAGAAACACTTAAACTCTGTCAACTCAAGATAGCAAACTCAGCAGTATTCTGTGTACTTCTGTTTTCATTTTATTGCTGTTTCAGAATTGATCAGACTAAATTGTTTGATGTCTGCATCTTTTTCATTTTGCTTTCCTTGTGATAGAAAAGAACCTGCTTGTTTCTTTCGTTACAAGTGCTGTTTATGGTATACCTCAATTCTTTGGGGGGGGGGGGGGGGGGGGGGGATACTTCCAAGAGGTTTGATATTCATCCTGTATAGATGGCTCAGATTCCTACTGTGTCAGTTTTCTGGTGTTTGATAAGGCACACAAAGCAGTTGTGGGAGAAAGCGTATCACTTGTATCCATGGTAACTCGAAAGATACTTTGGAACTCAAAGGGATCGAATAAGCCAGAGTAATAGGTCTCATTATAAGGGCAAAATACATAAAAGGTTCATGCATATGCTTTTAATTAGTTGCCAAAAATAGCTAGAATCAGAGATGATGCAATGGAACAATAATTCGCAGTGCTAGAAATGGGCAACATTTGGAATCTAAAGATGTGCTCAACTGAAAGGCTTTATCTTACCATCTTATGGGCATTCAGACCATGAATACCAATGGATTTGCTATGGTTTCTTAATCATGCTTAGGACATGAGAGTGCACACTGATAAAAAGCTCGTGTAGGTCTCCTATGACCACAAGTTTTAGAAGTTCCATAGTGATGTTCATTCACATGGCAGTGATGCAGCTTCTTATAAATAGCACATGCAAAGCAAAAGGATTCTGTAATATTTTACAAGTGCACTGCTGGAAAAATAAACACAGTGAGTGCTTCTATATAGGAGTAATAAAAGATAAATATTGAAAATGCAGATTAGTTTGAGATTGAAGTTCCACTATATTCCAGAATAAGTCACTTTAGTTTTAAAATAGGGAGGTAAGCATTGGGGGAAAAGTGTGACAATGTAATATAAAACTTGAATAGATGCAGTAGAATTGAATTGTGGAGAACCAAAACAGAACAATGTACGGGGTGCAAGGTATAGGATATTTGAATAACCATTTTAATACATTGAATAATTTTAAAGTTTTCTATCTGAACAGCAGTGTTTGTAAGGAATCCATCTTGTATTGCAGTGCAATTCTCCACATTATTTCCACTGTTGCTATAGAAACTAATTCTAGTGCAGCTGTGATCGCTTATCAAAATTCTAATGTTTCAATACCAATTTCTTATTTTGAGTTATTTAAATAGCCTTGTCTTACTTTGAATCAAACTGCATATTTCATTGCTACCGAATTGTTGACTGGTCAAAATGTTAATGCAAAGTGATAGCAAATACTGGTTTTTTCCTCTTTCTGCCATCTAAGCTATCATACTTATTGTTAAAGTTTGAATAGTGAGCAAATTGAGGCTTTTTCACTTGATAAATTATAGAGGTCAATATTTGCTTTCTAACATTGGCATTTTGTTATGGATATTACTTCCTCAGTGTAATCTTAATTATATTTAATATTTCATAAACCTTGAATTTTTCTTGTTTCTTATATGTGGCCTTGGCGTATGTGTGTATGTATATATTTGTGTTTACAAGTATGTGTTTAACAACAGTTTTATATTACTTGCAGAATTTAAATTTTGGTTGGTTGGTTGGTTTTTACCTAAAACCAGTATGTTGACATGTTCATTTTATCAAAGTAAAAATGTCAGTGATGCTGAATTGTCTAAGACTCGTCAGCTGCAAGGTGTACTGCAGTAGAAAAGCACCAGATAACAAAGTATTCTGAATCTCTTTCACTTCCTGTTTTGCTTTATGTAGTTTTATTTTTTTATATGATGAAAGGTTATGCTGATAAGGTATATGTATTTAAATCAGAATACAGCAGTGTAATTAGTATATCTTATATTTATATATATATGTAGCTATAAGGAGCTATATGTTACTATAAATTATTAAATTACTGTATTATAGAAGTGGCTTTATAGAATTTGAGGTGTCTATATTTGAGATAGTCCCGTGCTAGATAATCAGGGATGGGGATCATGTTTTTCCAATATATACTGTAGAATCAATAAATCACAGGTTGAAAAGAACCTGTGGAATTTATCTGGTCTGATCTGGAAGAGAGCTAACTTCAAAGTTAGAACAGGCTGCTCTGGGTCTTAGTTGGTAGACCTTTTAAAGCTTTCCAGGCAGTGGATAACACAGAGTCTGTGGGTAAACTCTTCCGGTCTATAAACGATCTCATTCCAAAGTTGTTTTTTTTCCTTACATTTAATGAGAATTTTCTTTGTTGCATTGTGTATGTACATCAGTTGCATATACTGGCTTTATATATAGTTTAATAAAGTAGTTCAAACTATAAGTGCTAAGATTTAAAAAAAGAAAAGAAAGGGGAAAAAAAAAAAGGTGTTCTGGTTGTGAACTCTGTTAAACATCGTTCTGCTGAGTATGTTTTCAGTTGTGATGTCAAGATCTAAAGACCATGTTTACACCAAATCATGAGAACGGGTATAATGGTAATAGGTCTGGAGAAATATGTTGTATGCTTTCTGATGTTGTAGCAAATCTACTGAAATCTTCCAGTAATACTTTTCAAGATAATCACTCGCTTTCTAATGAGTGTACACTAATTTCATGTAGAGTGAAATAAATAATTTTCAATTTTGAAATTATCATACAAACATTTTGCAGCTGTAGCTGTCAGACTTTGATTGCTAATTAACTGCTGTGTATCACCTTTAAGTCTCTTATTTAACAAGCAGCTTCAAACAGCAGTTTCAGGTTAGATACATACATTTTACTTTATTCTTTTAAGTGATATAAGAAAGGTTTATGAGAAAAAATTTTGTTGGATATGCATGTTTTTACTCAGTGTCACAGCCCCTAATAAGCTTAATATGTTAAGTATAGAACTGTGCTCATGACAACACAATTTTTCAGTTAGTGTTTTGGGAAATTAAAAGGTTTGAGAATAATATGCTGCACTCTGATCCTTGTTTGTTTAGCATTATTGTTTCTTTGGGTGGATAACAGGGAAGAACAATTTGTCTCCTACTGTTTGATGAGACCTTATGAGCCCTCTGTATGCAATATGCAGCTTGGCCACTGTTCTCTGACTCTCACAAGCTCACCCAAAGATCTTGTGACTTCATGGTATGGCTGAATGAAAATATCTTCACCAGCCAGACATATATTCATCTAGTGCTGTCAGAATTCAGCAAATTACCTGTTTTGTGAATTATATGACTATGGAAACATAGCAACAGCTGCATCGTATATACGAGCCTAGTAAAGCAACTTGTCTGTGACAGTGGGAGGTCTCAGAATCACCACAAAGAAGTGTAAAAACTCAGTTTTCAGTAGTCATGTTTTTGTATACCCTGAGAAATTAGTTTGAGGCTTTGCTGGAGTGAGTGGAGCAGACTCATGTGCTCCCTGCTACTTAATCCATGTCTTTTTTTTTGTCTATTCTTAGTCCTTTTACTGGATGTGTGAAGGAAAGATACCTTAGTTTGAAAGCATACTCGTTTTCTCTGACTTAATAATGTCTCTTTCTCCTTTCTTTTTCTGGATGGTTGTGCACAGAAGTGGTATTTGTGCCATTATTTCTAAGCATACTTTCTACAGGCGTGAGCATATATACAGTTCATGAGCATATATAGACAATTCTCTGCTGTTGTTGAACTATTAGGGTCTCTTGCAAACTAAGATGGTCCTTAATTTTTCTGGCACATAGCTTCTAGCAGCTTATTATTTGGTAAAGCTATAGGATCTGTTTAAAAATAAATAAAAAAACAAACAACTGAGTTTTCTAGAATTGGTTTTACAGGAATATTCTATATTATATGGTAGGAAATACCATCCATTTTTACTAAAGGATGTCACTGAGCCAGTGTCAAAAAAAAAAAGAAGGGAAAAAAGTGCCTGAACAGACAGGAGAAATTGAGATCCTTTTGAATCTCAAAATCTGAATAATTACTACTGTCTCTTCCCCATAAGTTAAAAAAAAAAAAAAAAAAAAAGGAAAAAAAAGATTTGAAATATAAATATAAAAACAAGCCTATTCTGAGAAGCCTATTACTTCTGCTGGAATGTAGCTGGCTGTGTTCTCTAGGTTGTGTAGATTTTCACCTACAAATACAAATATTTCCACCCATCAGGTATCTCTAATTTCTCTTTTATGTCTTTGCTCTGTTGACATTCCTTTTTTCTCAGATCTGAACCACTTTTTTTGCATGTCATGCGTTGTTTTATTTTCCTCTTTCCTTCACCTTCCTTTCTCTGTCATTTTTTGCTTTGTTATTTTAGGTGTTTGTAATTTTTTTTTGTTCCTGCTTGCATCTTTTCTGTTCTTTTTTTTTTTCTCCTGTTTGCTCTTTTTCTCATTTTCTTTACAGATCTACTAAATTTCTCTCCCTTTATTTCTCCTCATTCCTTTGTTGATTTACCAACAAGTTATCGCTTTTTTTCTGAATCATCATGCCTACCTTTTCTTTTTGCCTTTTTCTTCTTCTTCCTTTTTCTCCCACACTAATGTTGTAATTTTTTAATTTTCTTTTCCTTATTTTTCAATGCAAAGCTGATAATGGAAAGTTCTGTGGGGTTCTCTCTCTTAAGCTAGTGGCTTGGAGGTTTACCTGGTAGTGGTAAACTATTCAGTTGTATTCTTAGATTAGTAATAATTTAGAAGGCTTGAAGTAAAAATAAACAAATAAAACCCAGGAGAGATGGCTAGGGTACTAGACGTCAAAGACTTGGTTTCAATTCCACACTTCATTGAAAGCTTTCTGTGTGATTATGAGTACTTCAGAGCTAGATTCACAACAATCTTTATTGCCTCTCGTTTAAATCTGTACTTCAGTTTTCCGTCTGTAAAATGCCAAATACATTAACTTCTACTCTTTCACCACAATATTTGTATGTATCAGCAGTTATGAGATGCCTAAATCAGCATCACATAAATATCTTAAGTGGATGGACAGAAAATTTAACACATGCTCTTCTGAAGAGGTTCATGTAGAATCATTGTAGTGCAGCTCTGTGGTAGCGACTCACTCCAGCAGAGTATTATATCATAAAATTGCAATAAAAATAAGGCAAAGGAATTAAAGCCAGCTTTGTGTTTCTATTCTGGAAGCAGTTCTTGATGGAAAATATCTTTCCTGTTTCATTTTAACCAATCAAGGTAGCAATAAATAGAGAGCTAAAATACATGGGAGCTTTACAGAATTTTTAGTAAAAAGTTACAAAATACAGCTACTGAGGTGAAGTTATTTTTTTAAGAAACTGAAGTTGTAGTATTTTAAGCTGCAGGAGGAGTTCTCATTAAAGGTACTTACTTGCATCTTATTTAAATTCAAAGTATGAATAAATGGAATTTTGGTGATTCAGGAACACATTTAAGTGCAGTGTATACTGCTGCATGGATCTTATTTGTGTCATTAAATTAATAACTTACAACTTGGAGGTCTTTTTTGTAATATTTGGAAAACTTTGCATTTTTTTTTGTCAAATCAGAAATGAATGTGCCTGAAATAAACCAAAAATATTAAAATGTTCAAGAACATTATATATATAAAACACATTGATCTTGTTTACAAATCATACTTTTTTCCTCACTTGAGACCAAATACAATGAGAGGCAGAACAGTACAGGAATATTAGCTGTGTGTTACAATATTTTACTGGGAGTTGATTTTGTATCTCATTGGGGTCTTTTTCACCTTTCCAGCACCTCATCCTCCTACATGACTCCTGTATTGGAGGTATAGTAGTATTAAATGGGACTGGAACGTGAGCTGTAATTTAAAATGGTAAATGTACACAACTGAAGTATAGCAATGACAAGAAAAGTTTTTCTACAGTCCCCATCCAGCTGCTACAGTCTACAGATTGGTCAGAAATTGGGTTTTTCAGGGTCTTGAGGTTGTTTACAGTGGGTGGATTCTTCAGAGCTTTTTAGCTGTTAAACTTGAAATTTTCTCTCATGCATCCATAAATGCTGGAGAGAGATGGATTTGGATACATTTTCAGAGATGATGAAAGGCATTTCCTTGTCACCAAGGCACTCTTAAGATTTCAAAGCTGGTTGTCAATCTCCTTCAGCAAGTAAGACTTCCAGTGTATTTTAAAAGGAGGGGAAAAAAAAGGGAAAGTTTTATGATTTAATATCTCTTTTTGAAAGTGGTGTTTTTTTCTATCAGTTTTGCTAATTTGGAAAAAGTTAACAGTGATCAAATGTGCAGAGTAATAGCTATTATTTAGGAAGTTAGTCAACAGTGTGGTCTGAAAAGTAGTGTAAAAAGTTGGCTAAAAGGTGAAACCAACATCTGAATTGAACAGAAAATAAGTTTTTGTTTTTAGGATGCTGAATGAACATGTTACAAATATTTTACCTAAGGAAATATAATTGTGGAAGTAAAGGCAAACAATTTTATAATTTCACTTCTTAAAGGTCTCTGCTTCAAAAAAGTTTTGCAGAGTTGGATCTAAGCTCACAAAAGTGGAGTTTTTAAAACCTCCTTTTAAAAGATCCCCAAAAAAATCTTCCAGAGAGAAGTTTTGTTGATATTTGCATCAATAAAAGTCACATTTTTAACCAATAGTTTTATACGGTATTTAGATATATTTTGGACAGCTGTTCAAAAAGAACTAGGTTGAACTATTTTCTAGTCAAATTAATAAAAATACTGTATAAGTAATTGAGAATGATACTTAAATTGTAAGGAAATGAATTCAAGAGATGCTAATATGTAATTTTCATTGAAAGACAACCAAAATATTTGGGAAGGAAACAAAAGAATGTCTTTGACAGTTAGTTCACTATAATGTTTTAATAATGCATTTGTAGTTTAAATGTTCTAATTTAGGCTAATTTTGGAAAGAGAAAGCTTGGAGTTTTTCACCAGTGTAGCAGTGTTCCATATTCTTTATAACAGAATGAATATTTCTTCTTGTCACTAGACAAGAAGAAAGGTCTTACAAATCAGAAGTGGTCTAGAAAGTGCAAAAAAGTGCTTTTTTTTTTTTTTTTTCCAGCAACCAAAACCAAGCTGTAGTTCTGCAGGCTCATGATGTAAACAGGCAAATTATAATAATAAATTTACTATGCAAGTATCAGTAGTGTCAATAGGTCTTAGACCTTTCTTGAGGAAGAAAATTGAAAGTAGCTTAAGAACTTTTTAAGTCCTTAAACACTGTTTTAATTTCCATGTGTCTGGGATCAAGCTTGTAGCATATGTAAATTTTCTAAATATTAGGAAACAAAGGATTTTTTTTCCAAAAAATTGTATGTGATTGCTTTCTTGTTTAAGGGTGAATTGCTTAATGTAGACAGTAGTTTTATTATGAATAAAAGTCTAAAATATGGCAAATGGAAGAAGAGAGCTGATAAGAATTTTTTCACTTGCCCATAATCACTCAGAACCAATCCTATATTCCCCTTATTTCATTAAGCAAGACTTATGCCATAACTCTTTTGGAACAGAAATAGCGTAATGCTGAGATAATTTGTTTTATTGTGAAATAATAAGGTTTTTTTTCCTCACAAAGATGCATGTAAGATTTTCATTTTAAGGGAAGGAGAGCCCTGAGGTTTCATTCAATATTTAATGTTTATATTTTATACTCCTCGTAGTGTGGGGTAATTCAGTCAACGTAATGTTTTAGATGGTAGAAAAGTTCAAACATGAAAATTCCATTTGGACTGTCTGCTGCATATCAGAAATCTCTAAGGGTATTTAATCATTCAGAATAAGAAAGGTTTCTTTAATTTTTAATCAAGTATTTCATTTTATGTTTTATTTAAATTGTCTTAACATTTACATAGAACCCCTTGAAGGCTTGAAAACTTGAAATTTATGTTAGATTAAAAAAAAAAATTGAAATATGGTGTATGTGGAGACATAGGAGGAAAAGATACTGTTTGAGTATGAAGATATTCTTGGTAATTACAAAATATGACTTGCAAAATTATTAATTTATATAGTGATTATTTGTTTTGAAGTAACTGGAAACCAGATTTCCAAATAGGTTTTCTGTTAATGCTGCCTCCCACAATAGCATGAATATTTAAAAAGTAATATATATGAGAAACTAAAATTTGCAAAAGTGTAGTTAATTATTGCTTATGAGACATGGCAATTACAACCATGGGGATAATTTCTTTATCTTGAGATGGACAGTCATGGAATTAGGAAGTACAGGCTAAAGAAAGCTTGGTTTCTGATGCTGTTTCTGACAACCTTTGGGAAAATTAATGAAGATAGCAAAGTCTAAACATTGTAAACATGGAAAGGAACATTGCCAGCTTCATGGTAAAATGTTGTACAGCCTAGTGTGGTCCACAAGGGACCAGGGCGGAGAGGAGAAATGAAGAACATTGGGAGTAGAAAGATCAAACAGTAACTGAAAACCTAAAAGAAAAACATTTCGTATAGAAAGTTCATATATCTTTAAATTGGAATTCCACATGGAAAAATGACTTTGAAAAAGTCCATGTGTTTTCTCATAGTTATAAATTGTGTGTTCTAGGAATACTCTAGTCTTAATCACAAATGTAATCGCTGAGTCAGATTTATTGACAGTCTCTTGAGGCTGATGGCAAGATATGTATCATGTCCCCTCGGCTTTCAATCAATCCCACGTAAAGAGATTTAGGAAAACAGATTAACCTTGGTTGTTTGACAAACAGTACTAAAAAGAAAGCATTTATTTACTTCTGACTTAAATGTGCTAATGACAGTTTATGTGCTCTAATTTCTGAGCGTACCAGCAAAATGCTAATCTGACTTTGTCAGGTATTTTGCTTGTAATGTCTGCTTTCTTCAGCTGTTGAGCTAGTATTATACTGTTAAAATTATCTGAGTATTTTTCCAGCCCACTAAAGGAAGAAATTTTTAATTAAAGCAGTTAACACCTAAGATTGATTATGCAAATCTGTTTATCGAGAGCAATACACTATATTCTCAAGTTAGAGTTTACTCAATATTTGTTACTAAACAACTTTGTTTCATTCACGTTATGACAATATCCACTTATTTTGGGTGGAAAACTGGATGTTGGATCTTTATCTGTAAATTTATTTTTTCCTTTTTGTTCTTTCCTCCCTGTTCTTGCATTTCCTGTATAGGAGGAACCTCAGGCTATACAAGGTTTGGTTTGTCTGTGATTAATCATGTCTTCCGGATTTGGGATATATGTTGGCTTGTTTTTCACACTGACTGGTCCAAAATGTTATGATAACTTAATATGCTGAAGTTTACTGGGGGAATTGGTAAAATTTATTTTATATGTTGTTTAAGAGCAGAAAAATTCATGGTAAACTTGCATAGAAGGGATGCTCCAATTAATTTTGGATTATCACTGTAACCATTTGCTTAAGAATAACTCTTCAGCAAATCTTATTAGCCACATTCAGAGGTCTTTGAAAGGCATTCTTTGTGTCACAGTATACAAGTATGCACAAATGTAACCGCATATAAGTTTACACTTTAAAGGTACAAGGTGTATTTATAGATCCCATCTGTAAATAGACATTTCAGAACATGCTTTTTTTTCAGATCCAAACATTTTTCTTTAATATAACCAGGGGTAGGCCAGCATGCATTAGCACTGTTTTCTTATTTTAAACTTTGATACATATGCAAAGTGTTGTTGATTGATTGATTATTTTAGTTACTACTTCTATGTAATTTTTAAGGAAAATACCTGGTATCAGACATTATTCAGTATTCTTGTATTCACTTCTGTATGTGATACTGTTTATTTTTGATATCATCAATAATTATGTAATCATGTAGTTCAAATTACATCACAGTATTTTCAGAGAACTGTAACATGAAATCATCATTTTAGCAAATCATTTACTGTGGGGAAGGGGAAATTAATTTAAGATGAGATTTGTTCACTTAAAAAGGTCATTTAAAAATGTCTTTTTATTTAGAGAAACCCTTTCTTCAAAAACAGTATATGCCTGTTGATAAAGATGTCCTTAGACTTTTAAACCTGATATGGGTTATTTGTTTTAAGTGTTTACACATTATTTCTGTTTGGTAACTAAACTTTCAGAAATAAGTAGGTAAAACCTGCCCCAGTGTTCTGCTTTGCTGAGATTTTTAAATCACAACTGGTTAATAAGAATTTTCTTTTCTTCACTTCTTCCCCACCTACATTAAAAGTATGTTTTCTGTCATGCAGCCTGTGCAGTTTTCCCGTAGGGAAATATAATGGAGTTCATCAAAGTGGAAAAAAAGTGAGTCATAGAGCCTTTTATTTACTAATGTAAGACAATAATGGTGTTTTTAGTTACCCAGACACATTTTTGTTTCTTTAGATTGTGAAAAAGCTGGGGGTTAAAAAGGCATTGCAGACTACAAGTAAAAAAGAATGACATTTAGTCATAGTTGCATGATATTTACTGTATCTTTAAGGCTGTTATTGCCTTTGAGCAACTATGAACAGAAATTTTGTTGCTCTAAGTTTAAATGCATACTTAATTATTTAAGTAGTGAAAAGGTAGTCCTGTTTTGATCGTATAGAAAGTCAAAGGATATTTATTATTTTATTATGATTAAAATATCAGTTTAGAATCTAAAATGGTGCCTATCTAGTTTCACAGGCATGAGTTATCTGATGTCCAAAAAAAAAAGTGCTTTCCCACATCTCTCAGTTTTCTGCAGTTTAGATCTTTCCCATTGTTCCTGCATGGTGATTTCAAGATTCTGATCCTACCTGAGAACTCGGTTTCACGTGTAAGGCTCTATGTACATCTGCAGGACCAATGGCTGCAGGTGGAGTGTAGGATTCCCTGCCTGCTATTTTTTTCCTTTCCAGTTCTCTGGGACTGGCATTTCGGGAGTTAGTGGCGCTGGGCTAGCTAACAGCAAAGGAGCTTTACTTGGGATCACTCAGAATGGAGGCTGCCTCTGATGGGTTTATCAGAGGAGAGAGGATTCCTGACTCCAGGATCATTTGCTAGGAGCACTTTGCATTGTTGTAATCACTCTTTTGTCTTAGCTAAAACTCAGAGAAGTTCCATTAGGAGCCCGGTGGTAGAGCCCTGCATTCCCCAAAAGAGATGAACTTTGAGGCCTGTAAATGTTGGTGCCGTAGATATGCTCCATAATGAGCTGTGCTGTTCCTGTCCCTCCATTGCCCAACTTTGGCGATCGCAATGGACTGTGGCTCTCTTCTAGCCAATGTGTCTGGGTTTGCTTCCCATGAATGGTGAGACTTCTTGTTGCCTGA
The DNA here is from genome assembly GCF_013377495.2 of Cygnus atratus. Taxonomy (NCBI): domain Eukaryota; kingdom Metazoa; phylum Chordata; class Aves; order Anseriformes; family Anatidae; genus Cygnus; species Cygnus atratus. The sequence continues at coordinate 96,382,083 of NC_066364.1, forward strand.
GAGTGCCGCGTTACTGTTTTCAACTTTGATCCATAAAGGGGTAACTCTTAGGCATAGTCTGTTTGTTCAAGTGATACATTGAAAAACTGGTTATGGCCTCTGAAGTAATTAAAAGGTTTATATACTTGGTGAGAATTTAGGACATAGGCAGGGCAATCCCTTACGCAAAAAATTGATGGTGAAATTAAAATATACCACCTCTGTCATGTAGGAAAGAAAATAATTTTCTTTCTTAGCAGGATCTGAAATCAAAACTTGTGTCATACTAATGCTCGTACTTTTGTTAACTTCCTTTTTTTTGATAGATTTTTCCTTTGTGTGAAAGTGGTATGTCTGAAATTTTTGTGTTTAAGTTATTCTTATATGTGAGGGGCATTGAAACCTTCATTAAAACCTCTATAGCTGACAGAAATGATATGTGAAACAGGTTTTACGTGTCCTTAGAACTACTTTCATTTCAGCTACAGCATACCTTACTGTCTCTTCCCAACTCTGTAACACTGCATGGTGTAAAACATGAGACCAAAATTGAAATGTAATTGTTTGTAATTAACTTTCTGTATTCATAGCCATGCATCCTGGGTTTATTTTCTGAGGGCATGTATAACCACAGTTCCATCTATCATCTATCTGGTTTCATATGTCTGTATGAAACAAAGATGTTAAGCATCAAGCATTCACCCCCAGGCACCCAATTGCTCGTGGTACTTTTTCTGCTATTTTCGGTGGCTGGGCCCAGCATCTACGTTCTTAGACACTGGGTATGTAACCTGTAGCCATTCTAAATAAGTAGAAAGGAATCTGTCTCTGAGATACTGCTTCTTTTGTTAAATTCACAGGTGAGCAGAGTTCACTTGTGTGAAAAGGCTTGTGTCAGCATTTATTACTACTTATTTGTCCTCAGAGTTTAATTTACTATCTCCCTGACTGAGCAACTACGTGTGAGGTAATCAGAAGTTTGATATCATGGCTTTAGGGAGTGTATTTTGTTTCCTTAATTGGTCTACATTCCACCTGTGCAGAATGTGACTCAAGATACCCAAAGGTTTTTGCAAGGTAAGCATTACCGAAATTCAAACCTAGACTTATTGTCATGTCATATTTGTGCTATATTTATTTATATATGGTTTACACAGTTCATTTTGACTATATATTTAATCCTTTGCTTTTCTCCACATCTTTCATCTGAGAGATCATTTGTTTCCATTTTGAATGAATATTTTTTGGTAGTATTTGTTAAGAACAATTTTAAATATGCTGTCCAGAATTGGACTTACTGTTTTCTACAGAACTTTGAACAGTAAATAATCAGAAAGTGAGTAAAGAATTTTCATTATTCTCAGCTAACTGCATTCAGAGGATGAGAAGGACACCTCCGCTAGATGAACTGCAGCCACCTCCATACCAGGATGATAGTGGTTCTCCTCATCTTTCATGTACGCCTTCTGAAGTTGGAGACAGTAAATGTGAATTTTCCCAGTGTAGCAACAGTCCAAGATGTTCATATAAGTGTCCGAGTGAGGGAAGCACAGGACACGAAATAGAAAGTTTTCATAACAAAGGATATGAAGAGGATGTGCCAAGTGATAGCACAGCTGTCCTGAGTCCAGAGGTAAATGAACATAGTTGAATATTCTGAAGTATCGTGCAATGCAACCTTTTAAGAGCTTTTTTCTAAAGACCAGTGTACAGAAATATGAACACACATATTACAGCTCATCATTTAAAAAAAATTAAGAAAATATTACAATGGGATTTCAGATTGTTCTTTATAGTTATTGTTAAGTTTTAATTTTCAAACAACTTCCCAATAAGAGCGAATTATTTTTTGTTTTTCTTCCATATATTTTTCCTATGAATCTGTTAACACTTTACAAGTTGAACATCTCATAATATATCTTTAATGGTGGGAAAAAGAAAATTAGAAAGTTTTTTTTTATTATTGTTGATAGTTTAATAGAGATTTGGTCCACTTAATTTTCCTTTTTTCCATTACAAACTATAATGATATCTATTTAGTATTACTACAAAGAATTCATCTTTTATTGACATTTCCTTGATATATCTTTAACAACCAATTACTGCACTGGTATGTAATGGGTAAGTCTGTTTTACTGATGCAATGTGCAGAAGAGTCTTTTTTTGGTACAGTTTGTCTTTTGTCTTTAACTGAAGTTTTGAAGTACATATTAAGGAGCAGTCCTGATGTGCCAACAGCTGTTTCTGTCTTAGTAAACCCCATGGTAATTTGGTGCATTCTGAGGTGTTGGTGCAACATCTGGAAGGCCCACCTGCTGTATGAATGCAAGGTCCTCCAGTACCTAGCTGTCTGCATGTGTCTGGCCCTCAGCTAGGACCACAGTCAGCACGAATTTCATTGCTGAAAAAGGCGTAGTGTGTACATATGATCCTCAAACCATAACAAAGTACAGGAGATCTAACCCTGGTTCTTCCCATTACATGTCACACCAGGCAATAGTGTAAGTGTACACAATAAGAACGGAGAATATTGTCAGCGTATTTTTATAACCTCTCAACTTGTAGAATGAAGTTGTCAGAGGAAGGAATTCCCATAGCTATGTAGCATCCAGTTTAAAATAAGAACATAACATTCTTAGATTGGAAAGGCTATATTGTAGTATCTACTTATATAAGCAAGTATATCTTTGATAGTATGAAAACACACGGAATATGTTTATTTTACCTATTTGGGATAACTTATGTAAATATTATGTTGACCCCTTTTAAATATTGTTTCAGTATCATTATCAAACTAGCTGTTTTAAAAACATAGTGGATGAATATTTTATTCAAAAATTGAAGTGACAATAAGCAGTTTTAAAATTAAGTTTACAGTGTAGTTTTAGGAATGATGCTGTTTATGGAAAGTTCAGAACGGACTCACTTTACACAGTTCTGGTAAAATTGCATTAATAAAGCCATGATAATTTTTGGCACATCTATAGAATCTTTGTTCACTGCAGCAAGAGCTGCATGTGCAAATAGGTATTGTAATTCCTGTGTTCTTTGCTGGCTTCTCACTGTGCTCTCAATCACCAGCCAGGTCTTAAAGCACTACAAAACGTTAACTTAAAATGTGTGTATACTCACACCAAAGTAAGGTAATTATATCTTGTAACATATGTGTATGCATTTTAACATGTGGGGCAGAGAAGAAGAGATCATAAATACAGCCTAATTTAATCCAAGCTCTGTCTGATTGGCTCCTGGCTTTTGGCAGTATTGGCCAGGTAAAATCTTTTGATTTTTTTTCTTGGCTGCTAGTCAGCCATCTCTTCAGGCTTTCAGTGTTTAATTACTTTGTTTATGAAATGAACAAAAAGATCACAGTCGGTTCATGTTACTTAGAGAAAGCTATATAGTTCCATGCTAGGCTTAATAATATAATACAATAAATAAATAAATAAAAGCTTTTTTCTTCTTCTTCAGGATATGTCAGCCCGAGGATCATCTTCACAGCTTCCTAAACCTTTTGATCCTGAGCCAGTAGCTAAATATGGCACACTGGATGTGACTTTTGACTATGACTCACAGGAACAGAAGCTTTTGGTGACAGTGACAGCTGTCACAGATATTCCTACATACAGCAGGACAGGTGGAAGCTCATGGCAAGTACACCTAGTTCTTCTCCCTATAAAGAAACAGAGAGCAAAAACCAGCATCCAGCGGGGACCATGCCCTGTCTTCACAGAGACATTCAAATTTAATCACGTTGAGTCTGAGATGATTGGGAATTATGCAGTTCGCTTTAGACTGTACAGCGTACGTCGCATGAAAAAAGAGAGGATTGTGGGAGAAAAGATTTTTTACTTAACAAAATTGAATCTTCAAGGGAAGATGTCAGTGCCAGTGATATTGGAACCTTCTTACAGTCTGTCTGTGAGTATTAAATGAAGCGGAATAACAATGCAGTGATATACATTGTCCTGAATTTTGTAAGAATGGTGTGTATATTTATAGTCATCACATTCATTGGATTTTTTCGACAGTCATAGCACCGTATTAACACAGAGATGTTTTCCTTAAAGCTTCTGTAAATACATTCAATTTCCACCTGCAAAAGCTGCCTGTATTTTTCCTTTTAATTACTTAGAATTTCCAATTTATAAATAGGCACATAGTGGTGAATATATGCATGTATGTATACATGCATGCTACATATGTACGTATTTAATTGTATAATCTTTACCCTGCCACCCACAGCACTTCAATTAAAAAATAAGAAAGAAAAAAAAAAGCTATACTAGCCAGTGCCCTCCATCTGTTGCAATTAAATCTTGGTTGCAATAGTTATTTTCTTTTCATGAAGGAAAGATAGGAAAGAGGAATTCTGAGAGTGCAAAGACATTTTAATAACTTCAGTTTAGAATCTGGTAAATAATTGATTTCTGATTCAGTCTGAAGTGAAAAATAGTGTGAAAAGTAGTGCAAACTACTAGTGTAGTATTTTTTGAAGGAAAAAAGCTTACCTGTCTGATGGACAATTTTTTGTCCCCCCAAAATAATTTATCTATACTAATTTAAATAAAGCAAAGCAACTGTAATTAGAGATAAACTTAGTTATCACTATCAAAAAACACTGGAGTTAGCTGTATCTGTATTATCCAGCTGTCCAATGGTGAGGGTGGGTACCAATAGTACAGCAGATTCCAGATAAACTTCCCTTTTTCCCATGGGATCTTTAGCTTGCATCTCCTGTCGTTCAGAAGGTTGGTTTTCAGATGCATATTAATGATTATAGCATCATTGTCTGGGCAGTGTATCTCCTTTTTGTTTTTGTAAGTATTTAAATATGCTTCTGTCCAAAAAGAGAATGTTTGTAATGTTCTAGTCAGGGCTTCCTAGACAAGGAGGGTTGGTTGCTTAAGATATGCCTATTTTTTAAATAATAGATTTCTTGGAGAAACAGAATGTGACTTAGCAAGGGAATCCGCCCCCCGCTTTTTTTTTTTTTTAACAAAAAGGAAAAGAGGAGGAGAAGGAAAAGAAAGTAAAAGACTTTTTCAGGTAGAAAATGTGTTCTGCATTTGCCAAAAAAAAGTGTATCAACTAAAATGGCATTTCTATCAAACATGAGTATTACAAAGGCATTCAAAATAAAATGCAATTGTATTTCATGATTAAAAATAAATTACATAAAATCAGTAAAAACTGAGACTAAAATGTGGATCTGATGGAGCATCAGCTGATGATGAAACAGCTTTTTTTTTTTTTTTTGATACCTTAAGATGTATGAATCAGTCTGTTCCAAGGATGAAGTAGTTCACTTACCTACTGTGAACTTTAAAAATGCCAAGTTTGCTAGTTTAGTAGCTAGGGAAAAAAATGCCCCATGAAAAAAAGCACTGAATATTCTAAATGTACTGCTAAATTTGTGTGTATTCTTAGTAGGGTCTGGTTTAAAAAAAAAAAAAAAAAGGAAAAAGAAAAAGAAAAAAATTACCGAAGTCAGTGAAAGAGGCCAGTGTTTTTGATTGGTGTATCCCATATGTGCATTGGGCCAGGCTTTTGACTGGTATATCCCATATGCACTTTGGTCATTATTCTTTGTTATTTTGGGGGGGTTTTGTAGCAGGGAAAGTAGAAACAAATTCCAAAAAGAATCAAAGATAATAAGATTGTTATTCATTTTCTGTAAAGTTGCCATGTCTGCATTGTTCTCTCGTCCTTATTTTTGGGTGGAAAGGAATGCAAATAAGTAATATTGGTAGGAAGCGAAATGGTCTAGAGATCGTTGCTGTAATGGTGCTTAGGCAGATTTCTGTTAGCCTTGCCTATTGCTTGAAAGGAACCCTCATAGTCCTGATAGCTTGAATAAGCATCCATGGGTTGTGTTTGTTGTTTTATTTAACTATGCAAATATGCAAATCAATTTTTAAACCTTTAGAAATTCATTCACATCTGAGTATCTATTTTTGTATTATTTATAACCTATATCATGCTTTTTCAGTGAGCAGTTCTATTATAGGATTTAACATAGTTATTTTACAAGAATGTTAAAATTTGTCATGTTTTTAGAGTATCTGATTGGAAGTGGGAGGACATGCTGGACCATTGAGTTCAAGCCCTGGGTATTATAGACAGCCAAGTCATCCTGTTTTTGTTTTTTTTTTTTTTAAATAATGAATTGAATTTTCATCTGAAAACATCAGGTTGTTTCATTTCCAACCTGAATTTCTTTGGGCCAATTTATAACCATTTGTTCTTAGCTTAATTAGTTCTCAGGTGTTCGCCTCCGGGTGCATTTATACACATTGGTTGTATTCCTTCTCAGCTGTCCTTTTGCTAGAATAAGCCAACAACAATCTTTATGCCCTTCTAATCATAAGCCATTTAGGAGTTACTGAGCAGGAGAAGGTAAGTGTTGTTTCAATTTGGAGAGATCCATCTGTTCAGGAATATTTGTAACTATAAAATCCATGATGAGGGTACATCATAAATTCTGAATTAAATATACTTTGCTCAGTTGTAGAACATTTTGTTGCTGAGAAATGTTTGTGTTTGACAGCTTTTTATGAAGATATTTGGACACATGACAATTGCCCTTTTTTTTCCCACTGATTATTATATGGATTTTATATATTAAATATACTTTCTGTCACTGAAATTCTTAACCCATTGACACATCTATGCTAATCTCTTCTGCAGAAATGTATTTTATTTGCTCTGATAGTATATTAATGTATTTTATTAGCTAATCATCTGCCTTATAATCTTATAAGAACAATTCATATGCTGTGAAGTTTAGCATTTTTTCAGTTATATACTAAAGCTCTTCATAATAGAATCTGCGTAAAAGTGGACCAGCGAGTTCAGTGCCTTTGAAACATAGTGGTATGCTTCCATGAGCTGTTCCTGCAGCTTTCTCTGCTTATTTTTAAAGTGTGGACAAGTACCTGACATAGTGAATACACAATACTAGTATGTTCCTTAAATAGGTTTCAAAGCTACAAGTGGCTTCAGATTCATATGTTCACAAACCATCTTCCTCAACGAAGATTTCAGCCTATTCCTCACGTTACCATGCTTCAAATAATGCTTGCATAGTACCTGTTGTCCACAGTCATATCGCCATTTATCTTTAGGTATGTTGCCATATATTATTTCCTCCTCAACAGACTCCTTTCTTCCTCAGAACATACCAAATTTTGCATGAGCAGTTAAATTGTCGAGGCATGATTTCCTTTGGATTTATCCTACCCCATGTCTGCCCCTGTAGTTTCAACTCTTCCATCACATTCCCTAAGACCACTTTGTTATGAGTTGCTGTAATTCTCCTATGTAACCAGGGATTTCCTCTTCACACAGTATTCTCAGGCCCCATATTTATCACATGTTGAGTAAAATTTCTCTAGCTGCCTTCCATGTATGCTTGACTGAGCAAGAAGCAACAGAACTAATATGACTATTTATGTCACTGTTATCTGAGACTCCCTGTCCCTTTCGGTTTTAATAGAATTGGCCATTGCATCAAAAGTTAATAGCAGGGATGGACACTGTTGTTTTGTCTGTGTATAATTTGTTTAGGAAGACCTGATGCTCTTAAAGATATTCGAGTTCTAATACAGTATTTGACAATTTTTATTCTCTTCTTTTGGAGTTCAGAATCCATTACAATGTTGTTTATTTTTCTTCAAGAAGTCCCCATGGCCGTCTTCAGTTGTTCTTTGCTCTTCATACACAAAGAAGTTTTTCTGACAGTGAACAACAGCCTCCAGTACATGATAATAAAATCATATAAGCATTTTATTCAGATAATTTGTTTGGAAAGTATATATATGTGTATATAAATACATATATATGTGTGTGTATATATATATATAAAGAACAAAAACAAAGAAAAAAGCATAGTCATCTTCACCATCCCACAGGTTGCTTTTCTGGTGTAGAATATAAACAAACAATTGTTTTATATTTTTTGATTGATTTTCTAAGTAGAGTTTAGAAGATACAAACATACTTCTTCCTGCTAAGCAAATCTAGTAATCTTTCATCATTGTCAATAACAAGATGTTTGCTGTGGATAATTAAATTAAATTTTCTTACTTTCTAAAACATTCTCCACTTCTAACATACTGAACTCCCAGATGTGACCCTTACAGCAAAGCATGGATGGCATATGCAATCATATGTGCATAAAGGATTATTTTGTATATCTTTACTAGAGAAATATTTTAATTACATTTTTTGAGTGATGTAAGACATTTCTGTGTGCAGTGTATAGAAATGTGCTCTCAGTTTTGAGGACAATGGTTAGTTATCTCGTATGTACTTATTTGTGTCAATCACCTAATATGCACTTGTTTATGTGTTGTGCTTATAGTATTCATTTCATGTTACCCTTTGTGTGGCATATCTTTAGTATTCCTTCTCATGGTTGTTATCAGTTCATAAACTCAGGAAAAAGGTTTTCAGAATAGCATTTATTTTTTGGAAATTCTTGGCCCACCTACAGTTGAGCTGTCAGGTTTTGTGCAAATCCTAGCATTTTAAGCCTACTGATGACGTTACTGCTATATGCTTATGGTATGATCTATTCAGGATTTTATTTGTAAGACTAAATACTGAAGTTTGCATGTATACGTGTATTTTATGAAACAGTAGCTACAATTATGATACTTTAAATCAGCTAAGAAAATGATGGTTTAGACTTGCCTAGGCAAAAAGATTCAAATAGAAAATTTTGTTCATAGGATTTTATTTAACTCGAATTCTACCAAAAAGACTTGGTTCCTATGTGATGGTGCATAAATGCTTTTACTTAGCTTATAAAAATTCTGTGTATCAAAGTAAGGGGCAATTATCTTTAAATACCAAACACATTCTTATCAGGGGCATAGCTGGCTGAATTCATTTGAGTTCGCGGAGTAAAACATGGAAGATCAGAATTAGTCCTTTAACACCAAAAAAGATGGCTCTAGCACTTTCTTTGAAGGAAATTAAGTGATTGGGAAGCGGTGATCGTGTTGCTGCGGCTACAGGAGAACTTGATTTGGTAAACGAAGTGGCCTCCCTGTGTTTGCCTGGTTGTTCAGCATTTTGAGGCAGTATCCTATGGGAGGACCCTGCAGGCAGCAGCCATTTTCTTCTCAGTGCCATGGTTGCCTCAGCTGGTGTACCTGGTGCCCCCCAGCACTGCTCCTGTCAGCTGAGAACCTAAGCATTAGCCCATGGCTTCCTCCCCTCAGGTCTTCTGGGTATAGGAGAAAACCCAAAGACTGGTGGCCGTGCTCTGAGAAACAATTGTCTGCAGTGCACCAACAGATGCAAGTTTCAAGAACTCAAATGGAATCTGACCGGATTACAAGGACCTGCCACTAAATGAGTTCAGTGGTAACAGTTAAAAATTGATTAGCTTTTAAAATCCATGCTGTTTGCTTTTCCTGATTTTTCTGTAAATACACCTAATCTTTCGTGGCAAATTGTGACATATAACTTAGTCTATTCAACCAAGAAGCACTTGACTAGGCATTGAGATTGTGAGACCATTTGAGTCCCATATAGAATAGCTTTCGTTTGTTACCATGACCCTGAAAATAAGAAGGATACTTGGAGAATTCTTTGAATTTCATTTGTATGTCAAAATCCTAAATTGGTCACGTGGCCAGAGAAAAAAAAAATAATAAAAAAAAAAAAATAAGATTGCTGCTTGTGTTTCTATCTTAATATATGTGCCCTGAATAAAATAGCAATTAAAAACTTGTATACTTTGGCTTTTAATTATCAAGTTGCTTGAAAAAAACTTTACTCAGTTTGATCCCCACAATCTTTGATATTTCTATATATCAGCAAATAACTACATTTCAGACACAGCATTGCTATTTTGAGTGTTATGAAGGTGATTTTGTGTTTCTGAAATGTCCCAGGCAAACGACAGCAGGCCGTGAACAACTTCTATATTAAATCAAAGTAAACCACTTACGCAAAATTCATATCTTCTCAGAAGGCCAGTCTGCCATTGACAAACATTATCTGATATGGTGTGTCTAGTTTTAATCACTTTTTTTTTAATCTACATAAAGCTAGAATACATCTAGAATAAATCAATACATAAAGCTAGAAAAAAAATGTGAATTTGACCAAGTATCTGTGAGATTCTCAGACTATCATTCTCTGTGGCATAAATATGATTTACCAACCTAGAGAACAGTTTCAAAGGGCAGTAAGCAAAATAGGCTGCAAAAACATACTGTAAATTTCACAGAAGTAGCTTTTGAGAAGGAGTTTATAAGCCAATATTAACAAGGTTGTCACTGGCATGAAATTCTCACTTTTGAAGACTTCAAGCTGCTGTTTAAGTCCTCCTTGAGCAGTTCTTCCAGCTTTGAATCTAGAACTTTCTTTCCCTTAGATACTAACTTTCCTAACTATTCTGTTTTCTCATGATTTGAATTCTTTCTTGTTTGTCTGTATGCCTATACACAAAAATCTACTCAGTTTTGTTACTGTCTTTCAAGGGGAAAAAAAAAAAAAAGGAAAAAGAAACAGTTACCATTTGCAGCTTTGAGCACCCTTCAGCAAGAGCATCTACACTCTTTTCCTCCAATTTGTTTCCACTGGGAGAAACCCTGATCAGATATATTGCACAAATAGGTGAAATTACCTAGTCTGCAAATGTATAATTTAAACGTTTGTGGGACTTTTAATGTTACTTTTGAGTTTACTTACTGACTGATTCTTCTTCTCCTGGGCTTTGCAGTATAATGTAAGCGTCCTACATTAGCGTCCTTCATTTCAGACTGTAGTATTTCTAGATAATCACTTTTTTGGTGTATTGAAGCTTCCTGTATTCAGCATCAGATAAACATTTCTCTTCATAGGGTGTCTTTTGCAAGGGATCCTTTTTGTCTCAGCATGTTAGCCTCTTGTCAGGATGGCCCTCGTTGTCTGCCCTTGAGCTGCATCTTTCACTTTACAGTCTCTGTCTTTTGTGCTCAGTTAGCTGTCAGCTGGCCCCCAGAGAACCCAGCTTGTTTCCACTTCTTGCCCTTCTTTGTAGTCTGTATGAGAGCTCTAAGAACTAAAGCAGATCCATTCCAACTGCAAACACCTAGTGATCATCACATTGTGGGATTAAACATGACCTGAATAAATCAAGAGGTACCACTAGCAGGCTTAATTAGAGCCAGGTGAACTATTAAAAGGAAATAATTTAATTGACAAATGCATCATAAACATGCCTTTTATGTTATGGATTTGCTTATTGTGAAAAATAATTGCATGACTTTTTGTTCAATCAGATACTGGTCCATAGATTGACTTTTCATAAATTATGCGTACTGTTTGATCACTGAATCTTTTTCTCCCTTCCCAATTTGAAAGAGTGTAATCAAGAGAGAAAAGGGAAGAATCAAACTACTTGCCATTGCGTTCCCCACTGAGCATATTCTATGGAATATCTTACAAGACTAAGGTGCTCGGTGGTTTTTCAGAGAAACAGGTAGTAAGGAGGCAGATCTGAGAGCTGTGTAATGAGCCTGGGTGCTCTGAAAGTGGCTTTGGATCTATAAATGTATCTCTGTCTGATACTGCTAATTACATAGTCTGGTCTTGGACTCTGTCGCACAATAACATCTCCGTGGTCACGTTTGGCAGGGAGTAAAGAGAGGAGATGTGGAAGTGAGTCTGGGCAGGAGCTGTTAGCATAGCTTTGTCAGGAGTGCAGGTGAAATGTCTGCATTTTATGTAAGGTATTCTTACCTGAATTGCTAGTACAAACTCTAACAGCTTTTAGTGCTTCAGTGTTTCTTTGTGTTGAGTGTCTTTTACCTAAGAAAACCGAGTTCAGTTTCTCTCCCTCACATATGGCTATATAAGCAGCGAGTAGACTTTTCTGCAATGTAAAGACAAAACACTTCTGTAAATGCAGTAAATTCCATTGTACATTCATTTCAAATTCCTTCCGCTGCTGCTAGGGTTTGCTGTGCAAATTTCAGGCGCATTTGGTCTGTGTAGCAACTACGTGCACTTTCACAGTATGGCAAGGAAACCAAAAGTGTAATTTAAAATGCAAACAAATGGAATTTATAGAAAACTTAAAATGCTTCCTTATCTGTAGATAATTAATGTTCTGTTCTGCAGAGTTGATCGTTTAGAAGAGTTTCAGATAAAAAAACACTAATTCTTATGAAATAAAAAAGCACCAGAAATGTCACTGTGAACTTGTTAAAAATATTACAGAAAAGTGGAATTCTGTTTTGCCGTTATAAAGAAGATATAAATTTTATTTTGTCATCCTAATTTTACCATTATTATTCATAGTATCCTACAGTTTGAAAACAAACCACATTTCAAAATTATATTTGTCTTAGTAGAAAATACACAAAGGTGAAATTAGTATGTTATCATCATGCATCTATACTCTGTAACATTATAGTTTATGTGGTAAATTAAAGCTGTGCATGGAATTTGTAAGGTTTCAGTCTCTTGTCCGTAGTGATTGAAAGGACTATATTTTTCATATGATCTACATTTGTGAGTGCTTCATTTATGACAAAACAACTTGTTTTGTAAAATTATGCATCCTTAAGTGTTTTCTCAAGAGTTACAAAAACAAGGCAGAGCAGAAGCTTTTGACAAGAAATATGAATTTTATCACTTCAGATAATCTGCCTTTTAATTACATTAATAAGTTTTAATAATTTAAAAAAATCCACATTTAATGTGAAGAATACCATTAATGTTGAATGAATTTATTTGCTGATTTTTTTGAAGTTGGAATTTGTGAATAGGATATGCTGCTAACATTTAAAGAATACCATTCTACCCCCCAAAAAGTGTGTTTTGTTTCCTGGGAATATTGTCAGAATATTTTTTGTCATGTTTATGATATAGATTGACTAAGATATTAATACTGTAAAGTGTAAGTACATGAGTAGAAATTGCACGTTCTACCTAAGTGGAATCCGCTTCAAGTTTTAATAGTAAATCATAAATAGATAAATAAATTACATAAAACAAAACAACAACAACAAAACACCTATGTGTCTTAAATAACGATACTTTCCTAAGACTTAATCTTAGGTGAGGTGAATAAAACCATGTATCAGTGTTTCTAAGTTCAGGTTATTAGTTTAAAGCAAAAGACTAATAACGTATGTGTTTTCTTAGTTTGACTAATAGGACTGGCAGCTACAACAGAAATTGGAATTTCTTCCCTAATATATTGTGAAGATAGGTAACTTTGATTTCAAAAGTATTGGTTTCCTTTAAATAAATAAATATTTTTACTGTAACCTACAGAGATTGACAAGCATTTTAAATTGTAGTTTTTAAAATTGACAAAGCTTCAAAACGACAGTGGAATATAGGACAGAAAGAAACAGCAAAAAAAGAAACCATATTCATTTAATTGCTTTTTTTGCAGTGACTTTTTTTTCTAAATCTTATTATTGATATTACTATCAATAATCTTATTATTTCAAATATATATGAGATTGTTATAACTATCATGTAACTTCTGAGTTCTATCCATAAAAGCAAAAACTTGATACTTCCTGCAAGTTTGGTATACTGAAAGGGTACCAGTCATTTCATTTAAGGAACTGTTTTGTTACATCTTTCATATTTTTAAGGACTTTGTGTTTTTAAGTATATCAATCCTCACAGTTCTTCCATGAGCTAGGGGAAATAGAATCACTGCCACGCAAGTGATGAGGAACCGAGGCTGACATTGCCACAGAGGCAACGAAGCATCCAGTAGAGTATGTAAGTGGGTTTTGGATACCAGAATCCAAAATTATAAAGCTCACTTCTTTGGCATACCTGATTATTTTACATTCCTCTGTTTTCAGAGCTAAGCTCTTCAGGTGGTTTCTGTTCTTTTTCCCAGGAATGAGCCCAGTACATTTTGAAAAGTATTTTGGCTTTGAAACATGTTTTTATAAAGTATCTAGTGCTTAAGATGCTAATGGAGCAGGTGGAGCCTCTGGGCTTGGCTTTTTCTTCTTCTGTCTGGCTCTCCAAGCAGAGGTAGTGGATGGGCTCTAGGCTGAGAGCTGGTCTGCAGCCTGTGTGGTGCTTGGGCATTCTCGTCACTTCCTCAAAGAGCTTTTACCCCAAAGCAGAACAGTAACTTTGGGGTTCAGCACTGGGCTGGTGATTAGGAGAGATGAAAAAATACTTTTATCTAAGATGTTGGAGGCCTGGATTCAGTTCTTCCTTTTGCTTAATAGGATTCAAATTTCTTTCCCTAACCTCTCAGTTGTATTGCCATAGAAGTAGAAGAAAGTAATGTGCAACAAAGTTCTTTAAGAGATTAGTGGTATAACATTAACATTTAAAATTTGAGAGAGACATTTTGACAAGTAACATGCTGTGAATCAGATTTTTGTTGCTGAAGGATTGTCAGCAAGGTTTCATCTTTCCTGTGTATATTTTGAAAAGCCAAGAGAATCAGATGTTCTTGTTTTGCAAGCCTACAGAGGCATGATTTTAACCTATGCAATGAGGGGAATTAACTTTTCACTGTTGTCTGAGTATGGCCCCATTGTTCCTCATGATTAACTTCATTTGGCTGAAGAGCAAAATTTAGCAGTATACAAAAGTAACAGTAAATGGAATTATAGTGAAGAAAGACAAATCCATTTACATATATTGTCATTGCAAATACAAGGTTCTCTATGTTGTCAGTGAGTAGCAAAAAGATTATTAGAAAATATACCTTAGGGGTTCAGGTCTGACATCATACATTGTGTGTGTTCTCTTCTATTGGCACCAAGGGAAAAAGTATCTTCTTTTTGATTGCTGACTTTTGTACAGCGCATGAAATACAAATACTGTTTAATGGGAATGTTTTTATTGTGTATTTATTAAAGAGTGATGTTTCTTCTCTAGGTATGAAAAAAAGTCATCAGGGACAGTATTTTGGAGTAATTAAGTTTTTGTAGAATATACGTATTACTTCTATAATACAGTGAAAAGCAATGATTCTTGTACGAATTGGTCAAATAAAATCAGCCTAGCTTTGTAATAAAGTACTGTCCTGTGGTGTATATGCAAAAAGTTTAAGTCCTTTGGGCAAAGCTCTGTGATATAAAATTGAAAAGCTGAAAATTTTTAATTAACCATAGTAAGACAAACCTTTGAACCAAATATTTGGAAGAGACTTTATCTAAAGTTGTGGGGTTTTTTTTTTTTTTTGATTTGTTTATTTCTAATGTTTGCTCTTAATAAAATATTTTTGCTATGGCTGAATTGAGAGAAATAGGTTAGAGTTTTAGATTTATGTCCTGGAGAGAACCTCAAAATACCATCCAGTTCAGCTTCTTGTACTGTGGCAAGACCATCTTACCTTGACAGTTCATCTAGGTTCTTCAAAATCTGCAGTTAAATTACATTCCTTCCTAGCCTATTCTGGTATGTCACTGACCTTAAAAGGCTTTTTGCTATTATGAAACCTTAGTCATTATATTAAACTTAGTCAGTATATTAAACTACATGCAGTGTTTATAGAGGAAGAAAGTGAAGAGTTATAAAAATAAACTTATGTAGACAGATTATTTCAAATAAACGGAAACCTTGGGTCTAAATATTACATTTCCCACAGTGAAACTACATTATCAAAGTGACCTATACATACGTTTACAGAAGGATTGAATGCAGATCTATATGGAGATGAAAAGCACTCTGGTAGCACTGTAATGACACGAGATGAAAGCTTTGTTGTAGCTAAGTTTCTATTCATCTTGTGCTAATTAGCAACTTCAGTGTTAATGTTTCACAATTTGGCATGTGATCATGAAGCTTATATTCTTAGCAGGTAAAAATGCAACTTCTTTTCTTGCTCTTTTTTGATGAGTTAGCATTTTTCTTGAATTTTGACCATGTAACCAGGAAAAACAAACAAAAAGTTAGATTGAACTTGGAGAAGTGCCTGTTGTATTTTAAATCCTGGGGCGGCTTATGGACTTGTCACGAAGTCAGGTTATTTACCAACACCTGTGAGTATCCCTGAATGCCTTGCTTAAAACGCTGAATAGATTCTACAATCTGAACAACAAACTCTGTACTGGAGAAAATACTTTTGAGAAGACATCTAATGATACTCAGTATCCCTGATTTTAACTTTGTCGTGCAATTAAAAATCTACAGTTGTTGATCTAAGTCCTGATGGTCTCTGCTGAATCTACCTTCCCCAGTTCCTGTTTCTTCTTCTTTCATTTCCACGTAGGATCTTTGTTTTCTTTCAGAAGAAAACTAACAAAATATAACTGCACCTTCTTTCTCTTGTGGACTTTTTTTTGTGGACTTACAGCATGACCACAATCAAATTAGAGACCAATGTTTTGAACAGCATCAGGCTGGCTGTGTTTAAATTCCTGGCTCAACAAAATAATATGACTAAGCACCATAGGGATAACATGTTAAATTTTTGAAAGGCTAGAAAACTTAAGTAAGATCTGCAGTCGTGACAGGCTGAGGTTTTCAAATGTATGCGCGGTACATAGTCTGACTGCTGAATCAAGTCATCTTTCTTTTAAACTTTCCACTTTGTACTCTCTTGCTGAAGTTCAGAATCAAAAGATTCCTGTTTTGAGAGTGCCAAGAACAAGGGAATCAATGCATACTTGTAATTCATTTTCAGCGATTTACAATTTGTAACCCACTTGAAATTTGTTCTTGGAATTGAGTGAAGAACTTCTGGAGAAAGAACCAAAGATTTAAAATCAGAGTTTGCAGTTTGGGGGATGGAAGTCAGAGAATTTTCTTGATGTCCTTCTTTAGTTTTAAGAAGACATTTGTTAGCACCAGTGAATGTTTCCTAATGAGGAAATTGATTGCTACTGGAAGGTTCTGTCAAACTTCTTGGAAATGTTTTGTTGAGAAGTAGTTCAAATGTCAGTACGAAGGATCTTGTAGGCTGATCGCTTCTTTTCCTAGGTACCATTTTTTCTATAATTTGAGATTCTGTAATGCATTTGGGCTTTATATATCAAATTAAGTTACTTGCTTTTAAAGCTAACTTTTATCTTGATGAGGATTTGTGCAGTTTAGGTTTCAGTACTGATCTCATGCTCATGTCAGCTGTTGCTGGAAATGAGAGACATTTGGAATCAGGAATAATCAGCTTCACAAAATCATCATGACTCCTTGAAGGAGTGCTGTCAGATTCCCAAATGAGTCAAGCCATATTTGAAAAATCTGTGGATCCAATTTACGTATTTTTTAGAGTCATAAAGGGACGTGCTAATGATTCAAAGTTCTTGGCTGCCAAGCAAATTGCCATGCCATTGGCTAGATACTGTCCAGTTTCTTGTTTTAATAGGTACAACTCTACATGCCTGTGCATGAAAGCAGGAAATTAAAGTAGAAATGACTGTGATATGATTAGCATGGCAGTGTAGCAAAAGTGTATTTTTTTTTTACTTTTTTTTTTTTTAATGCCAGGAATGAGGGGATTAAAAGGATAAAAGTGAATATTAGAAGCTCCAATAAAAGACATGAGAATGTGTGAGAGATCTGAATTTTTTGGAAGCTTGCATGGTGGAAATTAATGCATCACTTGCTAACTTTTACGATGGCATTCTTCCTGTCCCACCCAAGATAAAGGTTCTATAAGAATTCTGTAACCATGAATCAGTTAAATTTCTTGTAAGCTAATTTATTCTAGAGAGAGTGCATTTTTCTATTTGCATGTGTTCTGTTATTTTACTAGTCACAAATTCTCAGTCTAGAGAATAACCTTTACAAAAGATGAAAAAGAATCTCCTGCATTTTATTATCTTCAAAGTTCTGCTAGTGCTTTCCGTTCTTGGAAAGTAAAGGATCCAAGGTTTAATGTTCTCCAGGATGCTAACAAATTATGTTACAAGTCTTATCTTACCAATTGAAGTAAATAGGGACCATGAAGACTGCTTTTCATCTTCTTTAATTATTTCTCCTGAATGATGAAGCAACGGAAACATAAAATTAAGACTTCTTTTAATTCTGGGCTACTTTAGTCTTTGTTACCTCTAGCATGTGTGAACCAAGTATATATTAAGGAATTGCATTTCTTATTGGGTGACTGAATGGAATTTGTTATTGTCATTAAGTTGCTTTTCTAGTTTTCAGTGTGTTATTCTAAAAATTAACTTCCCAATAACATACTTGAATAGAACACACAGAACTTTTTATTTTCTTTTATAGGGTTGTGGCTCTCAAATGAGCATGTCAGAAGTGTCCTGCAGCGAAAGTACCTCCTCTTGTCAGTCTCTGGTGCATGGCTCAGCTCCAGAAATCCTTATTGGCCTCCTTTATAATGCTACAACTGGAAGATTATCAGCAGAAGTGATAAAAGGCAGCCACTTCAAAAACTTGGCAGCAAACAGACCACCCAGTGAGTGAAAATCTTTTTTCATTCTAATGCTTCTGTACTGGTGGGGATCTTGGTAGTAAGGACTTCAATCCTATCATTTAGTCTTACCCAATCAAAACGAAATAGAGCAATCATCAACTAATCTGTTTCATGTTTTATATTTCTAGTCAGTTGGGAAATAGCAAAAATCTGAAATTCAAAATATTAATTGAAAGTTGACAAGGCTGCTTTAATTTTTAATGATGACTGAGTAATAAATTACCTTTGTCATAATGATTAATTGCTAACTTACTAATGCCTCACATCATGGGCCAAGAATAAAAAGTTAATGTTTAAAGAGAAAGTACAGGCCAGCAAATATTAATCTAAACACTGTGAACAGTTACCCCTGTTCCTAGAGGGTTTGATACTGCGGTCTTTAATTGCTTATGTGCCTGTGTATATGTGGTAGTAACATATTTAACTTAGGAATGTCAGTGAAGACAGCATAGAAACAAATGGAGACCTTTGGCATATATACTGTGCAGAAGGAAGATTTATAATCATCGAGGACTTGAACTGTGTGTTCAAGCATTTGTTCAAAAATACGTTTGCCTGAAATAAACTTTTAAATTTCAGCCAGATGGAATGTCACGCACACAATATTTTTACTGTCTCTAATTCTTTGATAAAGATTGAGAAATTTTAGTAATGAACTTTTTTTTCCTAGTTCTTTAGATGATGAGTCTGATTTATATCTGTTGTAGCCAGACATACCTACCTGTTCCTCTTGGTTTAGTCTTGGAGGCTCAGGTTTTAGTCTATCTTTCTGTTCCTAATCCCCAGATTTGTATGATGCTACTAGATTACCCAGTAGGCTTCCGATGTTTTGTAAGTGGTTTTCACATCTCACATTGCCTTCAGATTTTAGGAAGTAAGCCAAACAACTTGAGACTGATCTCTTCCTTTCTTGACCCTTGTTTTATTCCATTCATTAATTACATTTGGCTCAGCTACACTGTGCTCTGCTTTCTGTATACTTTTTGCACTGATGGAGCCAGAATTCATTAATATGGCCAGAGAAGGAAGGCCAAAGAAGAATTTCAAATACTTTTATATAATTAGGTAGCTGCCCTGGAGTCACCTATTTGGAAACAAAGCATAGAAATAGGTGAGGAAAGCCAGGAAGAGCCAAGGACACTGGAATCTCTAGGGAAAGTCAAGTTTCTCTGAACATTTAAAATATGTGAATTAGTTGGGGACAGGAAGTCCATACTTGGTTTGAAGACAGGTATGTTTATTCCCCTGTAAGTTAATTCCCAAACTGTGCTCTTGTGCTAACAGTTGCATACAACACCGGGGTCAAAAGTTTTGCTTTGAATGCAAGAAAGCAGCATAGAACATGACACACAACTCTGTAATAGCATGTTCTGTCTTCTTTTTGGAGAGTAGGTTTCCTGATGACAAAATTTCCAAATAACTATTCTTGTGTGTTACCTTCTGTCATACTTTCTGAAGGACAGGAGAAAGTTTTGATATTCATAATAATAATAGTCCACTTCTGCTTACACATATGTGGGTTTAGAGTTTTCTTTCTAGAAAGATGGAAACTAGTGCACCTTCTAGGTCTGGTAAGACAGTGCACACAATATTGTGGAATCCAAATTTCTTCTGTTGGTTGTTTTGTGCACCCCCACCAAGCGAGAAGAACTTCTTGTAAATTCCTGGACCCAGATGCATGCTATTGCCATTTCCTAACTCCCTGCCAAGTGTATTGTGACCATATAACAGCCTTTCTCTGTGCCATCGCTTCCATAAAATGAAAACTAAGGTCCACGAGGTTGATAGTGAAATGCTCTGACCACATTTGTTGTTTGAACAATCAGTGCTCCAAAATCTTTAGTCGTGCTGCGAAGTGCATGGTCAGGTCAGTTTTCATTCAGGTCTTGAGAAACTCCAATAGAAAGGGTAGCAATTTTTACTTCTCACAAGCGATCCTTCCTGTATCCTAGGGATCACGAACCTATGCAATTTTTGTGGAATGCTTCTGCAGCAAATAGAATTGAGTTCTTCGTTTCTGCTTCTTGGTAGTCTATACTCCTCTGCTGCATATTTTAAATTTTATTTAGGAACTCATTTAGGAACTTATACAAGCAAATAAGCTAAATCCTGCAAGCAGTCAAAGCTGGTAATAGAGTCTGTCGTGTTTTCTTTTTGTGACAGTTAATATTTTGTCTGAGAAAAGAAGGATGCTTCTTAGTATCTCTTAACATTTTGTTGAAAAGTTTTTGCATGTTATATGCATGCATGTGTATTTGCACACACACGAGATCCATAAATATATGAATTTTAACAACTGAGATCTTTACATTTAAATAGAGAGACTCATACATGAATTTTGGATGTAAGCATCCCTCAGCTTTGGGTAGACTTCAGATTAGTCATTTTTGTGCCCAACTCCTTCTACTCAAGAAATAAAGTGTTAAAATCATGTAGCTGTAACTAATACCTAAGGGCACAAGAAGCTTAGTTTTCAGGTCAGTGATTTTTCATTTTATTGCTTTCAATGTATAAGTATAACCACCATGTGCAGTTTTTCTTAATATGCTGGAGTTTGCATGAAAAAGCATAAGGGTTGATAAAATGGATACAGCGATTTTAACCCAGTCTTCTGTAACCTGATCGTCTGCATGATTCTTTCTGTGTTCAGTGTGCTTTAGAACCCAGTAGCTGTAAGCGCTAAGATAACCCATTATATAAGCAGTGTAATTTGTAAAGATTACACAAAAACTGCACAAAATTGTCATTTCATGAAATTTTACCCAACAATCCTTTTGTTCAATCCTTTTCCTGATCTATGCTGCTAAGGTTTTGTGTTCTTCCACTCCAGTGAATAGTGTTTCCTCTTAAACTTTAACCTTTGATCCTCTCTCACCCAGCTATTGACATCTGGTCATTATTTCTTTTACTGCTTTCCACCCCCTGTTGTCAGATGGACTGTTCTGTTGTCTAAAACACTTAATAGGTGGACAGGTTTATATAATCCGAGGTGAGTTCCTGTAGACACTAATTGGGTGTTGTCTTTTTCATGCAAAAGAAAACTTGCCAGCAGTAAAGCTATCCATGGCTGCCTACCTTATTGGTTTATAACAGTATATGTTTATTATTTGTGGCACTCTTTAATGCACAAGTTGCATTTATCTCTGATTATGGATGATGGGATTTCAGTGTACCTGCAAAGTGAAATTATGCAGTGTTTCTTTTTACAGAAACTTGAATCTTTTAATAATATTATTCACTATTATTCATGGCAGGAATAAAGAATGAAAAAACAAAACAAAACAAAAAAAAACAGATTATTTAATAGTGGCATGTTTCTTAAAATAAGTTATAATTATGACTTCATAAATGCACAGCTTTCTGCAGGAGCATGGCTTGATGCTTCTAGTCAAATGAAAATAGAGCTTTAAAAATAAGTATTTATACCCAAATACTAACATTCTGTGTAGGCTAACCATGTTTACTTGCATCAGCTTCCTAAACGTACTTGCTAAGAGCACTTTAAACAACCATATTGAACTGTGTAAAAATGATTTCTCTAAAGGTATAATAAGCGTATTCCTTCATGAATCTAGAAATTAATTTTTTTTCTATTTTGTAAACTTTCACTTTTGAATGCACTTTGCTATGTTTTGGTCTTTAAAACGAATAAAATAAAGCCCAAAATGAGAACCACATCCATGCAGAGATTATTCTTAAGCATTTCATCCTGGCTGTTTTGATATCATCACTGCATATCAACTTTTTTTTTTTCTTCTCTTCATTGTCTTTATTCTACCTCATTCTTATTCTCTGAAAATTCAGTGGTATGCTTTACAGTGTTGTGGCTAGTTGGAACTTGCTAAGTGTTAATTTAAGTTTGTTTGGAACAAATAAGGGGCTTGATGGGAAGAAGGATCATGAGGTATACCTTTAATTTAACCCATTTACATAGTACTGAAGTTAATTACTTTGTTATTGTGTTTGTACTATTTTGCTTAATTGTCGTCTTTTTCATGTGTCTAATCTAAGCTGTGTTCAATCAGCCTGGTATACACCATATCCTTGAGAATCTTGTAAATATCTCATTATCAAAAACGTTTGTTCTAAGACTTCTGATATTCCAAACTATGGTTTATTTTTTAGATACATACGTTAAGTTAACACTGCTGAACTCCATGGGGCAAGAGATGTCCAAATGCAAAACTTCAATCCGCCGAGGACAGCCAAATCCAGTATACAAAGAAACCTTCGTTTTCCAAGTTGCACTGTTTCAGCTTTCAGATGTGACCCTCATATTGTCTGTATATAATAAGCGCAGCATGAAACGAAAAGAGATGATAGGGTGGATTTCCTTAGGTCTTAACAGCTCAGGAGAAGATGAACTTAATCACTGGACTGAGATGAAAGAATCTAAAGGACAGCAAGTATGTAGATGGCATACTTTACTAGAATCTTAATGGACGGTACAAAGTGCAGTTGTGGTTCTAAGGGAGTTTTGTCTTTCAAGATGATCATTATTTCTGGTCACAGTCAACAGATTGGTTGTGGAAATGGAAAATGAAAATTTAAATCTACATTCCATCTTAAAGAGTGCACAACATGCAAAATGGCGGGATTTAATATATAATCGTCGTTTAGTATCAGGCACTTCCTTGGTGTTAGAGGAGCCTTGCTATATGCAAACATGTTAGCAATCCCTCCCCCAGCCACCTGATGCTGTATTTGTTTGAGTTTGTTTTGTGTTTTTTCAATTCAGTAATATTTTATGTAAGGTTCTCCAAATTAGCGTACGCTCCTTCTTGTGTACTTTTTGTAGTGCTCTTACACTGTAGCTTCTGACCTGCCTGCATTCAGATTAAGGGTCAATAATTTGCACTATGAGAAAAAGTTGATGATCTGTGAAGAAAAAAAATCAACAGCAATGAAAAACACCACCACAAAAACCAAGCCCACCAGTGGAGAAGAACATTTAGTAATATGGCATATATGAATATACTGTTGTTTAACACTGAGTTTCTTTCCAGGAGCTTAGTACAATTAAGTTTTCATTTTTGATATCCAGTTGGTTTGAAAAATACTAGCATTTGGGCATCAGGTGAACTTTGACATAAAATAAATGTTTCTTCAGTCTGTGACAGGAACGAGCTCTCTATATGGCATAAATTGGGGTTTTCCCTTTGCCTGTACTTTTGCCTAATGCAAAGAGACCAGATCATTAGTTTGGTCCCTTCCAAATCTCCTTAGACAGGTTGTACTGTAAAACTATGTAACTTTCTGTTGAAAGCACCTCCTGTATTCGTGTATTCCAATGTAGGAAGCTCATAGAGCACGATTTTACTAAAATATTTTTTCGTTAAAAAAAATTTGATATGTATTTCTTTAAAATGTCAGCAGTTAGAAGTTAGGTTGAAAGACTGAAGGAAGTGAAAGCAGTTGAACTGCTCAGAATGAATGAGAAATATCGTGACTTCTGTTAGAATAGACATTCGTTTGAGCCTTTTCTGAGCTGTGTTAGGGATTACTGTATGCCATTTGTTGGAAGTACAGGTCAGACCAGAATTTTTTATCTTTCTTCTTGGAGAAGACAACATTAGTGAGGTTTTTTTTTTGTTTTTTTTTTTTTTCAGTGATTTGCCAGCAAATGAATTAATATTCACACCCAACACAGAAATTCTCTTTGCTTATATTCAGGTTGGGAACAGCAGCTTTCAAACAACAAAAGGAGCCACAGTATCACAAGAAAAGTTTACTATCAAATGAACACTTCTGGCTTCCACTGAAATTAGGGAAATATCTGTGCTTCTGAGATTCCTATTTGTCCCAAATATTTTAACTGGAATCACACTAACTGTCCGACTGCTGAATCCAAGTCAGATTACTGAAACTGTGGATTATTGAGTAAACGTTATTTTTTTAAACGCTTCCCAATTCAAATACTCTCTTTGCCTGTAGAGATGTTTCATTTAAAATTTTAATTGTTGCTGTATGGAAAGCAAGCAAATTTGTTTTTCTTATAAATGATGGTGATGTCTTACTGTTTTTTAGCACTTGGTGGGTAGAAGACAGACATTTTGGATACTATTGAGAGAATTAGTGGTAGCCTAGAACATTCTCATTAGGACATTTTTTTTTTCATCTCAGATTCCTTTATAATACCTTTGAACAATCCTGGCTTTAGGGTACACAGTCAAGTACAGTGAGACTGGAGACAGTGACTATACTATACTAAAGAAATTTCATGTGGTTCTCAAATTCTCATACTACTTAACAAGTTCACTAGGGCCTTTTTAAAGACTACTGTAATTCCACTTCTTAGTTTATTTGGTGCCTTCTGAAGGGTTTATTTGCAGAGCCAGGTTTTCAGATTTAAAGATTAACAGGCCTGATTTTTAATCTGTTATTACATTGCTGCTTCATTTACAGAAGCTTTATTTATTAAATACAAATAATCCAAAAACTCTTTAACCAGGAATGATCTTGCAGTGCTACAAGTTGTCTTTTAATCCTTTTTGTTGCTCGGTTTGTAAAACGTAATGTTGAGTGTAGAATTTAATAATAATAATAATAATCAACAGTAATTTTATATACATAAGGAAAATTCTCAGATTTTCCCAATCCTTATAGCTTTCCTATGATAGAAACTGTCTTAGAAGCTGATCAAAAGCAACTTTTCAATGGACGTGGAAGTGTTTTTACTCATTCTGTTTGTGGATGTTTGAATGCTCTTTCCTAAGGCTTAAACTTGTCTCTTAATGGTTGTCTCTTTGTACAGATTTTGATTTAAAATAATTTACAGTTTTTAACAGTAGGAACTGAGGAAGTTAATTCCAGTGGAGGATATATTTAACATTGCCATTGAAGAAGTGAGTTTGGAAGGTGCAGCAAGTAACCTCTTACAGAATCCAAACTAAACTAACAGTGTCATGACTTGGGTTTATGTTTGTGGGTTGCATTGCTTCAGTTTTACATCTAATCAATCAGATTTCGAAGACACTGAAACCTTAATTTAGACACAGCAGAGATTTAAAATAATCTGTGTTGGGCATATTAGGGAAGAAGAATCTCTTTCTAGATTATGTGACTTTTCCCACAGTAGTAAGGTGCAGTTTGTGCTTCGCAGAAGAGGGTTTGCTTTATTTGGATTTATTCTGTACAAAGGCTGGAAACTGAATGTGTAAAGAATGGAAATGAATGTTTAATTTTCAGGCAGTAGAATATGGATTTTCCATGCAAAACCAGTCACACCAATAATTGGATTCACCCTGGGATTTTTATGAATTAGTTACAGTATCAGTAGCTGTCATGTTGTTCTTTCTTTGTAGATCCCATTCTTATGCATTGTTTGTCATTATATTCTTCTTACTGCTTTATGCGAACCGATACTTTCCTATCTGAAATCTGCCTTAGATGCAGAAGCCCCCATAGGGGCTTAAGCATATAGTGCATTTTGGTGCATTAACTGAAGTCTCAAGCATGGAACAGAATTTCTAAAGAACAAAGTGTTTGAAACAAATTAGAAAGAGACAGTTATGTTTTCCTCAGACTTGTTGGTGCTTTCTTCATAGTTTTTTGTTGCTTATTTTTGTTCAAAAGTACAATTAGTACTTGGAAGAGTTTATCAAATTACCTAATTACTTTTCTGTGTGCCAATACACCATGTAGAGATTACAATTCTTGAATTAGTTTTCTGACAGTGTAGCCTTAAATAATTGTAGAACAGTGAAGTTCTTACAGATTCTATTCTGGAAAATATTTCATCCTTTCTGCATGTAATCTATTTGCTTTAATGTTTAGAATATTTCACATAGGTGTTCTCAAAGGTAAAGTCATCTTAAGGTATTATAGCTATGAGGAAAGGTGGTTAATTCCTTTCAGTATGTGGTGTGGGCAAGGTTGCGATCTGTACAGACAAGTATGAAATCACTGTGCAGGAGTATGAGAGGGCCCACAGTCTGTGTAGGACATTGCTGTCTCCCACATATGGGGAGGCATGGAGTAAGCAGAGCCATGCTTCTGCTCCCTGCTCAGGAGCGTGGCACTGGTAGGATTCAAAGCTTGGTCCCTGTGGTGCTGCCCCATGCTCAGGACTTAAGGGACAGCTACGCAGTGACCAAGCAGCGAGTCTGAGTGTAAAGGCAGAAGTTAGGCAAGGTGTGATGAATTCAATTCATGTATGAATTGAATACAGATCGCTCTTACATGTATAAATTCTAACAAAAAGTCTGTGGTAAAATCAGAGAATGATGTTTGAGGGGAAGCCTCTTGGCCTGAGCATTTCAATGTGAAACTGCCAACACATTGCCCTTTCATTTAACCAAGAGTCGTATTAAGCTCTTATTCATCACACTTTTCTGGAGGAAAAATGGCTGTCTTGTCTAAAGCAGGTTTTTAATATTATGGCTTGTCCAGCTGCAAGACAGACTGACTTCCTCCTTGAGCTGAATTCTCAGTAAAAGTTCACCATTCGTTTAACTCTCCCACTGATGTACATGCATACCTCCCATTAACGTTAATAAGAGGAACCTATGGGCATCAACAGGAGTGGGGACCTGACCCTGGAAGTGTTATGTGTAATGGGATCAGTAGGGTAGGGCAGTGATACAGTGGGGCACCTGCAACATGATCAAATGTGATTCCAACTGTGAATGGAGGTTTAAAAAAAATAAAAATATCAGGATACTTAGTTATTTAATCATTATCTCTTATTTTTGTTTCTTCTGTTCCTCAGCTTGTGGAAATGCTTGAACATTAAAAATGTTAAAGCAATCGTCAAACATCTTGATTGCTTTAACTGGAATATTCAGCAAAGTTATTGTTAGAACATGCTGTCAAGAATGCTCTGTATTTTTGTTCTATTTAACTCAGCTGCTGGATTTTGTAGTGCTTCACAGCTGGGTTTCAGCCTACTTTGTTCTGGTGGTAGTTTTTGAAGGGGAAGTCATAGGAGCATTCGCTTGTCAGTGAAAGAATTCCTGACAAAGCGACGTCATCTGAGAGTGAGGGCGCTAAAACGAGAGAGGGCCTCACACTGAGGCAGCTGTAGTGACTCCACTTCCACTCGAGGAGCCTTGCGGTCCTTGGAGGGCCCTACTCAGAGAAACGGTGGTGTGCTTTGTGGGAGCTCATACATCCAATGCTGCACGTGCTGCTCTGTGTGGGAGCCCCTCAGCTGCTAACCTAGCATATTTTATAGACGTAAGAAGGGTAAATAAGTGTTTATTTGCAGGGTGAGTACAAACTGGCCTACAGTGATGTGGATTAGTTTAGCCTTAAGAACTTACCACTGCCCCTCCTTAATTGCAAGCAGGGTTTCTTCCTTTCTGCAGACTATGCAGAAATCTTATGCACCCAATGTATGTGTTTATATTACGCCTACCTGCATATGGCATGATCAGATTAACAGTAGCAAGCTTAGTTTGTATTTGACGTGGTGTTACTGAATTAATAAATTGGTCTGATACGTGCTGGGCCAGGTTTTGCTGCACAGGGTTTTGCTGATATAATAGAGAATAAGATCTGTATGAGGAGGAATGTGCCAGGAGTTAGGAAAGTGGGTAGTATTGCTCCTTTAGGAATGAAGACCAGGGAACAACTATGTCCAGAAAATGGGCAAGGCTAGCCTAATAGCAAGAAGCATTCATTCACTTCCTTGGAAGCATTTACTGGTTGAGCTGGTACAAAGCTACCTGTCTCTGAGCAGCCTACTCAGGAGAGCAGAAGCAGTACTACCACACCACTGAAGGAATACCTCATGGACATTCAGGGATGTAATTAATGTCATCCTTTTTGTCTTATATCTGAGGACAGGAGTCTTGCCCATTTTATCGAGTTAATTCTTTTTCTGTGTTTTGCAAATCCTATGGACATTCACTGCATGCCTAGGGTTTAAAGTGGATTGCTTTATAACTTTTGGTTCATTTCCAAAGCATGACTTTGAGTGAATTTTCAGAATTAACTAGAAGCATTATCATAGCTTTAAGATGTAAGGTAATTTCTAGGCCATAGTGCAAGCAAGGAGCAGGGCTTTGAACAAATTTTGATGGTGAATTTTGCAAATGGCTTATGACATTTTAAGAAAATTTCTAAGCGGTTGAATGTATTAGGGAATATTTACAAAAAAAAAAAAAAAAAGGAAATAGAGCAATGATCTTTTTTACTATACAGCTAGTTTGCTGTCCTTTCCAGTAAACCACAAGGTTCATTAGTGCTCCGTACTGTTTTGTTTATGATAACAGTTTTTAATGTGATTTTCATGACAAAGTGTAATTAGTGAAACCTTTTATTCAATTTTCCCTTTCTTTGCTTTTTTTAAGGAGAGATTTCTCCTTATATAGTATATATACTTTCTTACAGAGCTTTCTTACCTATTTTTCTATAAGATGATTTAACATTGTAAAATTAAATGCTCTATGAGCAAGCTATATCACTGTTACACAATCTAAAGTGCTAATATAATGACTAAGGGCCTGAACCTACTGCCTTTTACTCAGGTCTTGGTTTAACCGCACTTTCTTCGTGTCGGGAAGAACCTTTCCCCATAAGCAGTTCCATCCATTTCCCTGAAGTGACTCAGGGAAAGGTACAATTAACGCGAAGAAGAGCGGTAAAACTGAGCCTCCTCTCCATTCTTAGTGGGACGTCTGTCATGAGTAAAGGCTGCTGGCTCTGTCCCAAAAGTGTAGTTATAGATTATAGTTCCCTTGATCTTCAGTAATTTTGAATTTGTTTTCTGGTGACTATAAGCTAATAACTGATGGTAGTGAATACAAATATTGAATTGTGCTGTTATCAGCAAGATTATTAAAATGTGTTTCACATTTTAATTCATTCTCTCATTGGGATATAAGGAATTGGGTTTGTGAAGCATTTTATTGCATAGAGATAGTACACATTCGCCGCATTTTTAATAAGTGTATGAAATATACGGTATGTAGCATTTTCTTGCTTACTTTTATACTGCCTGTATGCCACCGATGCACTCGGTGCCTTGTTTCTTTTGTACAAGACCAATATGTAGAGAAACTAATGTTATCATATGTAAGCAATGTCACTGCAAATCAGAAGATGTCTTAACCCGATGATTCCTAGTACAGGAGGTTTCAAATGGCAGTTTGGTTTGACACAATGCATTTCTTTGAGTTTTTAGCTTTCCCCTTCCCTTCCTCATCCTGCCTCTCCAAGAAACCTCCTCACACGACTGTTTATTCCTATCTGATGCCTGTGTCTGATCTAAGTCACATGGTGTTAACCAAAGAACCAAGTCTGTTTCGAATTCTTCGGACAAATATTGTTTGGACTTGCTGTTACTTAAAGACAGAAATGACATAACGGATCTCTTTGAACAAATATAAAATAGGCTTCTGTAAATGTGACTCGCAGCTGAGAATTCAAGATACCTCTTTTCTGACTGGTCGTGCATTATTGTTTCGGTAGCAATGTGTTTGATTTATATTTCTTTGTGTATTTTAATCAAAATCACATCACAAACAAAAATATAAATCAGTGCTATCAAATTAGCTTATTTTACTCGTTTTATACATATATCTGAAGTGTGCAACTTTGAGAACAGATTCAGCTTTTGTGTCTGAAGCCCTGATAGTATATGATAACTGTCTAGCATATGCTGGTCTTACGGAAACAGACTCATGCTGCATTATACGTACATTTCCTACTAGTATCCTCTTCATTGTATAATTTATGGAATATAACATGGTTTTCAACTAATGCTTCAACTTGAAATTCCTTAAAATTCAGTGCATGTATAGCCTTAAACATTTTAAGACACTAAGCACAGTTTTAAAGGGAATAGGTTATATTTGCAAGTCCTGTTTAGAAATCAGAGAATTATTTTTATATGTCAATCAAAGATCATCGAAAATGGGCATATTAAAGTCATGTTACCAACACTGCTCCTAATTATATGCATTTATAAAAAGCATTTTGGCGGAACTTTTTAGACGTGAAACATCACTGCTCATTTTCTTTCTTGAATTTGCTGATTTTGTTTTCATGCTTTCATTTCTGTACAGAATCTTGGAGCCTATAAAGCAATGTCTGACTGAATTTTCCCTGTTTTAGAATTTCTTGAGCTTCTCTTCTGTTTTGCTGTGCTTTTAATTTGAATAAGCAGTAATTAAAATTATTTATTTATTTATTTATTTATTTTTACATTTTGACAGTAAGAAAGAGTGAATGACTGTTTTCAACTGTTTACATGGCTTATTAAATTCTTAGGACTTCATTTGAAACTGTCATTATAATCCAGATGAAGACATACCTTTCATGGCGTTTCAGTCCACAGCAGGTGAAGACAGAGTTCTGACAATGAATGTACAGATCTGCATATTGGGTGTCAAATTGTAAATCCCCAGAGGGATTTATAACTATGTATCACATTGTACCTACAGCATCTCCAATTGTGTGATGTCAGTTACATCTTGTTTTGTTTCCTTTGTTATTAACTAGCAAAAAAAAACACCCCAACACCCTACTTTTACCATTTTATGCTAACATATATTAATCTTGAGGGTTTCCAGTGTGTGAGATTAGTTAGTGTTGTCAGCTGTCTTTCTGTTTAAAAAAAAATAATAAAAAGCTGGTCTTTCAGCATATGCATTCCATTACTATTCTTATTTTGGGGAGAAGCAAAATGCCACCAGCTATTTGTAGTTGTATTTACCTGTACAGCACAGGTAACTTTAATTCCATATTAGTTTGATGAAAACATGCTATAGTATATTTTCAAAGTATGGATCTGTCACAACATTAAAATAATCATTTTACGTACCTGAAGCTTTGCAGCTGTGGTTTTCTATTTTGTTTGCTCTCTCTATTTGTATTGATTACTCTGTGAAATGTGTTTTTGTCAGTTTTGGGACTGGAATGGATATTCTTTGGTTAATTCAAACTACTTTTTGTATGTGGAATCAGCTTTTTGCATGTGAACTTAATTGTTGGAAAGTATTTGAAAAAAAGGAAAAATTACCTTTAAAACTGGTTGTTGTCACTTTCCTTTGGAGTTAATTAGATCTTAAACAAATGTAGTAGACTTCACTGTTTAGGAGATACTAACGCTTGGACAACTGTTTGAACTCCTATCAGCATTAAAAGAAAACCAATAATTTTGGCAAGCTAACTAATCCTCTCCCTAACACACTTCTTGGCTCTGTTTCCAAATTTCCTAAGTTTCCCCAATTCCCTCTCCATTTCTCACAGTCTTTGTTGATGTCATGAATCTTCTACTTAGAGAAATTTAAATTAACCAATGTGATAATGTTCTGACAAATATGATGTGTATATTGGCAAATAAAGACACTCAGGTGATAATTCTGATTGACTTTGGAAATTGGCTTTATGCAATTTTCTTCTGGGGTCATCTTTGATTGTGTCTGCTTCTTTGTCCCACATGCCTTTCTCAGAAGGGATCTCATCTAATGCACCTAACTTCCACCTTCTAAGGAACAGGTAGGGTGAAATAATTGAAGTTTGATTTAAACATGAAATAAGTAACAATTGTAATTTCACTGTGACCCAGCTTAGATCTTCTATACTGTCCTCTAATGATTTTTGTAGTACATGCTAGAAAAAAGCTTTCTGGGCCCTCATGGCAGGTCTGCTTTAGGATGTGCCTGGATATGTGTACATTTTAATAGGTATTAGCATACATGAAAAAAAAAAAGAATTGTTACAAAATTAAAGCATTTTTTCCTACCCTAAAGCTAGGAAGGCATAAGAGAAAGAGCTTCTAGCATTTCTTCCCATTTCTGCAGATGAAACAAGCATAGCCCGGTGACTTTTACAAGATGAAACTGGAGAGAGTGGTATGTTTATTGCTGTGTGATCCTGATCATCTGGACCCATCTGTGCAAATCCTAGGATTTCTACAAACAAGATAATGTGGTACTTGCTGGTGTTAAGGCTGGCATTTTCAAAAGACTATACACTTAAAAATAACTTGTCATTCCATATGGAGACTGGTACATACTTGGTACTTAAGAAACTTCAAGAGGAGCGTTTACTTTGTGTCCATATTATTTAGAAGATGTCATAAGACACTTGGTACCCTTGTATATAAGGAAAAAAAAATAACCAACACAAATGTTTTTCTCCAGATGATGCAAGATCTATTAAAACTTGAATATATGAACTATCAGATATTTGTTTAAAAATTGAGGATTTATGAAGCTGTGAAAACATGGCAGAATAAATGAAATGTGTAGTCAGTATGGTAATACTTGTTCACCGTTTATGAACAGCCATTTTCTACTCAAAGATCGCAGTGAAGAAGAGTTAATACACCCTGTGAATCAAATTCAGCTTTCAGCTGCATGTGTGGCACCTTTCAGTCTGCTATGTTTCATGTATGTAGCTGAGCAGAATTAGGTGTAATGCTCCTCGTTGCTAAATAGCTTTCTGTGCAACAGTAATTGCTTCAGACAGAGCCAAATTGCATCATTTCTATGCAGATGCACCTTTACCTGTCAAAGGTTTTCTCTGAATAGTTGTCTTCGTGTGGCAAATTCCACATTAGATAGTATTTTAAAATCACTTAGAAGTTGCTAGTTAGTTTCCCAAAACTCCTGTGGGTAAGGCCTATTTATCATTTTTCCTGCTGAAATTTGAAATCTTCATTTTCTCTCTGGTGTTTTTGTTTTTACAGTCCAGCAGTGTGATTCTAATTTAGTGCTTGCTTCATATTAGACATTTCATTTTACTTGTAAATTACTATTCCAAAATTAATGAGAGCAGTACTGAGGCATTTTGTTACCTGCTAATCGTTTTGAGTAGCTACATTTCAGCATAGGGGTCTAAAAATTTTGGCTGTTGCGTCAGCTTTAAGAATAGTAAGGATAGAAGGAAGCAAATAAGCCTAAAAATGCTCAAATTAAATAAATTATCATCAAGGAAGATCATGCAACAAATCATCTGGGGGTTAGATAAATGATTTAGTATTAAATTCAAAACCTAATAGGTTTGTGTGTTCTGAGTGTAGTTTACAGTGGTTTGTTTTCCACTTAATTAGAAGCCTTACATTTCATCTTATTAATAATGAAAATCCTCTTGTCAATTTGTGTAAAATCATGTTGAACTAATATGTATATTTTAGAGGCAGAATAGAATCTCCCCCCATAGCCTTTTGTATTATTTCATTTCACTATGCAAAAAAAAATGACATTCTGCCTTTAATTCTGTTAGTGCAAAATAAGAAAACTCCATCTTTCATTGCTGTTAACGAAAGTCCTTATTTCAAGAACCACAATGAAGATGGTTCAACCTCTGTAGCCTACTGTTTACAAGTAAATGTTAGCTGTTCGGAGGGATTAAGGATACCAGGCCAATTCATCTCAACAAATAATAAGGGTATAAAAGACTGTAATCGGTCAGTAATCAAAGCTTAAATTATTATATCTTGTCATATCAGTTCTGTTGCAGTGGCGTAACAGTTAAGAAAGGGCAAATCTGCCAAAGGAGACAAGATTTGTATCCCATTTGTTTTTTGGAGTCAAGAACACATTTCCCTGACATCACAGCATTCTCAGCTGCTGATGCTGGGACCTAAAGTGCCAGTAGACTAAAATGTCAGTCACACAAGCCTTTGCTAATTAATGGCTTTACCAGAAAATGTCTGGCATTCTTAGGAAATCAGGGAGATATAGAACATAGGCATCATTCATATTTATTAAAAGAAAAAAAGAAAAAAAAAAAAGGAGGGGGTGGGGGAGGTATTTAATCAGCCATTTAACAAAAGCTCCAAAGCAATCAGCGAGGCTAAAGGTCATGAAAAAGTAGGTCTAAGCCCCAGTGGCAAATCGTCACACAAGCTTGTTGCAATTTTCTGAGACAATATCAAACACTTAGGAACACACAAGCCAGGCCAACAGGCTAAGTAACAGCATTAACCGTTCAGTCTCTCCCATCTGTTATGCATGCAGCCAAGCCGACAGTTGGGATGGAGTACTTCTGTGTATTTCTGTCATCGACAGAGCTGGTGCGTATTGTAAAGTAGTAGCATTGCTTGGGAAATAGCAGTCAGGCTGTTTCCGGCACCTTGAGCACACCCTTTAATAAATCAGGATGAGAGCAAGACCAGCAACTTGTATTTGTTGGTCTAAGCGTGGGACTGGGAAGTGGGAATCCTCTTTAATTCCCCATTTGATGCAGACACGGCTTTGTAGCCCTCGCTGACTTACTTGGCCCTTTCTTTCAGTTGCCGAAATTCCTGTTTTCTTCCACATTGTTGATACATCCAGGCACTAAATGACCAATTGTAGTATACAATTAATCCATAAAGCTGGTATACATCTTCTGTTGAAAGACAGCATAGAATACTATCTCTAAAGCATTGCCCTGTATAAATTGTAGCGTGGGGTATTGTATGCAGAAGAATGCTTTTCGGCTTATGCTTCAACGTACTGAATGTGTATGCTGAATGCCTTGGCTATGCAGTCTTTTTGTCAGTCTTAATATCAACAAACCACTGAAGGATCAGAATAAGCCAAACAAGATTTTAAAACATAGTTTTCAGTGAGGACACTTCACCAGTATGATTGGATATGAGCTTAAATGAATGCCAGTGCCAGCATAAGGAGGGGAGTGGAAGTGCTCAGCTGGAGCAGAGCTGTCCTTCCCCTGGTAATCCACACTTAGCTAAATGTCATCCTGTAGCTACCACCTTAAAAAAAAGAAAAGAAAACACAACTGTTATGAATATGGAGGCATTTTGCATTGATGACTGTTGCCTGCAAGGAATCTGTCCAACCATTTCTCATCTTCGAAAAAAATCTTGTAAAACTTGAGAAGTGAGATCCACAGGGGCAGGCAGAACTGATTCTAAATATCACTGAAATATCGCAGAGAGTCCTTTTGATGGGATAGAAATTGCTACTTGGATCTGGTGTAATTCAGCCTTTCAAAAAATCAATTAGAAAATATATGGGAATGTCACCATCTAAAATGACATACATTTAACACATTTGATGTTATTTTGGGGGTTCTCCTAAACCTCCAACAACAATCCCTCTTTTTTTCTTTTTTTTTTTTTCTCCCCTCCTTCCACCCCCAGACCACTTGTCCCAACCCGCTTCAAGGACATAGATGGCCCTGAGGCATTTTCTGACAGGAGTCGCTGTAGAAGGGTTGCTGATAGCTGCGCTTGGACCCTGGGAGAGCCCTTTGAGAGAAAGGGTGGTGGTGCATGACCGATGTGGGAGCACCAGAAAGCTGAGAGATGGTAATAGCTGCAGGTAATTCAAAAGCAGGCATTTCCAGACCGTTTATAAAGGATGCTGGTACCCAAGCCACCGCACATCTCACACGCAGATTTGCTCCTCCACTTCGTTTTTGGCTTTTCTGCGGAATGGATTGATTCACCCTTAGGCAAGCGTTTCACTGCCAGAAATATTTCAAGGAATTGTTCTTCTCTTAGTGTATATCCCACCCTCTCTAATTATGCATAACGTTTCACTGAAAGCTTTCTCAAAAGGTAGACATGCCGCATAACATCTATTATATCAAGAGCCTGAAGACCAGAATACACTTACACTGTTCATTGTCATTCTGGGCAATCCAAATTAAACATCCCCAGTAAATGCTGCACTCCAAAGAACAAAAGCCGTAAAACGATTCAATGAATTTTTATCACATATAACCACTGTGAGATAAACGCTTCTGCCTTGCACAAAAAATAGTGATGTCGTTTATGTGAGGAGTGGATTTTAAAAATGTTAAAACATCATGATGGTATGTACTTAGATCTTCAGCCTTCACTGGTATCCACTAGATTTCTCATCAAGTTACTGCACATAATCTTACCTGGTTTCTTTTCTGGGTATGATGTGGAATTACGCTTTTCAGTTCAAAGTGTATATTGAAACATTTTACAAATACTTATTGTAGCCTATGGTCCTCTGTCAAGTGGGTGGGTTGATAGTCTTAACCTAACCCTGAAATGAGCCAGTTTGAAGATGAAGCCTAGAAAGTGCTTGGCAGTTCAGGACATTGCTGCACACTAGTTTAAAGGAGGAGACAGATACATTGATCCTAATTTAATAGGAAAATTTTCAGGTAGGTAGTAATGGAGCTGGAATATGGCCAAAGCCTTGAGTTTAATGAGCCTACCCTTATAAAATGTTTTACAGTATCTTTAATGAAAGCAAACAAATGAGATCACAGCTTCATCTCTTCTGCAGCAGAGAGCAGAAAATGCTCCTTTCCCTCTAGAAATACCATGCTGCCTATCATCAGGCTGGGGCACTGAAAAAATCTGCCACCAGAAGCATTTTCTGAACAACCAAGATATCAATGTGTTGACCTGTAGGAGGAGTAGCTGGCTCATGTATTTTAGTCATAATGCGCCTACAGATACTGAGAAATAGCCTCTAAACAAGTGAAGAAATCCTTAACTGATTTGAATTGAAGTACATTGTTGTGGTTTTTTTTTTTGTTAGTTTTTGTTTTTAAATCTCAGAAATATTGCAGATTTGCAGAAAGATTTCTGATAAGTTTAAGCTCTTCAGATATCGTGGACAAGATGAAGGTCTGTAAATATTGCAGCTTCCCATAGACAGGATTTTCTATATCCATCAGTTCTTTAGGATTTTTTAATAAATTTATTTCCAAATATAGCTAATTGTTGGAGAAAAAGAAGTATGACCATAAGAGTCCTTGGCAGCATAAAAATGAAGGAAAATGCTTTGTGGATACTGGAATTGCTTAGCTTGAAACTCTCTGTGTGAAAAGAATGTTGTCAGCCTGCTAACCCCCCGAATGTAAGTTACTGTATGTACA
Organism: Cygnus atratus; assembly: GCF_013377495.2. Taxonomy (NCBI): domain Eukaryota; kingdom Metazoa; phylum Chordata; class Aves; order Anseriformes; family Anatidae; genus Cygnus; species Cygnus atratus. Next base: position 96,419,209 of record NC_066364.1, read on the forward strand.
GAGGGGGTCACGTTCAGTTATTTTAAACCACCCTTACTGCGTGATGCTTTATCAACTGAAACAGAAGTCACCTTAAAAGCAACAGCCTCTAAAATGCATATGAAGGTGTTCGCTTCACAGATTTAAAAACTATGAAAGTCCAGCTTTATATGGGTGCTTAAATCTTTCAACGTGGAATTCAAAGCACGGATGCATTACGCTGCTTCACACCAGGAGGGCCCCAGAGCAGCACACACAGGCCACAGGTAACTGACTTGGTCGCTTTCGTTGATGAAAATGCATAAAGAGTGAATCCATTCATTTAGATTTTGTGAAACTCTCTGATAAAACTATATTATTGCTCACTTAGCAGAAATAGTAGTTTGTTCATTGTTTCTTCAATTATACATTTACTTTTGTTCTTAACCTCATGGTGGATGTGTAGTTCCTAGCACACAGACCCAGAGGGGCCTGACACCCCGAGGATCAGCGAGCGCTCAGGAGCTGTCATGAGCCTTGATGCTGACACCTGCGTGTGGAATTGCTGAGGTGCTACCAGGTAAATCTGACTGCTGCTGCTTGGTACCGTGCTGCGGCGTATAGTGGCCCTGAGAATGAATCCCAGTTCCAAAATCTGCATTCAAATTTATATATTTAACTTTGGGCTTTTACTGAAGTGATCACTTCCTTTGTACAAGCATACTTTGAAACATGGTGTATGTTCTGTATTACCAGGATCAGATTTGGGGAGAAAAAAAGTCAACTGTATTTAAAAACACATACACTATATAAACTGACTAAGAAACTTAATTGTAGTGCCCAGCCTGATTCCCTACGTTCCCTAATTCTTTCCCCGTGTACTTAAAAGCAAACAGAGAGCAAAACCTGGGCAAGTAGTTAATTCTTTCAAGATGACACAGACCTGAGATCCAACTAAGTAATACTCTTGCTTTTGTATTTGATTTTTGGTTTGGATTATTCAAGGATATTTATCCTTCTTTCTTGGAATAATTTTGTTTTTGGAATAATTTCAGACAACAAACCAACAAACGCAGTCTGCAGTTTAACATACTGTGACCCACTCTGGCTCCCAGAATAATTTCTCCTACCAATTTATTTCTCAATCGTTGGCTATGCTCTTTTGTTTCTTTTTTTGTTTCTTTTTTTTTTTTTTCTTTTTTTAACTCCTTTTCTGCGCCTCAGATTAGAAATTGCTGCCTAGATGTTTTTGTTGAGGACCTTTTATTTCTGATTTACTGTGCTTCCCTAAGTGAAGAAATTGCTCTCTTATTGCTGCGGAGTCGTAAGAAGCTGCTAATGCTTTTTGAGAGCAGAACCACACACAGGAGGCTCGTATAATTTTCTTTGTAATTGAATGGTATATTTCTCTGCATCCAGATTTTTAGCTGTTGGGATTTATTTTTTAAGATGATATATCCTTCGGAAGCTGAGATGTCCTTATGTTAAAGAAAAGCAGGGCGTATTTCGCTAGCCCTTACTAATGACTTGCTCGAGCCCATTACCGACAGTAAGCCGCCCTTCCAGCTCGGGGTGATCTTGGGTAGCCTTGCACAAACTTCTCCCAGGCAGCAGAAACTTGGCCCCCTGCTTCTGGCGGCATTCAAGTTGGGCTGGTCCCTCTCGGCGCGGTGCCCTGCTACGTTTCTCTGAGGCCGTTTCTGTCTCTGGACTGGTTGAGTTTTTATTCATGGGGCTGGGCTTTGCCAGCTTTATTTGGGCTGAGCGGTCCCGTTGTGCTCAGTGACACTGCTCACAGAGGGAGGTGCGCCTGGGGAATGGGGCTGGTGTGGCAGCGGGGCGAGGAAAGTCCTTGTGAGAAGCACAGAGCCTGGGTGACAGAGAGCGATGGTGAACGGGAATGTGTCGAGCAGAAGCAGACGTGGGAAGGAAACGAATCTTTAACTCATTATCGTGGAACAGTAGCCAAGTTAGAGCTCAAAAACAAACAAACAAGCAAACAAACAAGCAAAAAACTTTGGAAGTTTAAGATGATATCTAAATTTTATTACAGAGTTCCTGTTACAGCTTGATTGCAATGACAAAAATAAATCAACTGAATAACTGAGGCCGAAGCTGATCATTATTCAGTTTTTCTTGGTGGTTTGATGGATGAACTGATAGTGAAGTTTAAAAATCTCTCCTTTTAGCAAAAAAAAAAGTCTCTGTTCAGCTCCTGGCTGCATGCTTGAGAAGGGCAGTATATATGGTGTCTTTATTATTGCTTCTGGAGGTGACGGCAAGTGTGGATGTAGGCACTGTACTGAGTATCAATACAATACTGTATCAACACTGTAGGTAAAGTGGAGATATAGAGTAATACACAAGCACTTCCCCATATCTTCCTTTTTCTATTTCTTTTTTAATTTGAGGACTTGTGTACTCCATTGAAATTGCAGGTGTTGCTGCACAATTTTGTTTAAACGACAGCAATTGCAAGTCCCCAGCCACAACTCACCCAAGCTAGAAAACTGCTGCCCTGGGCTTTGCGGGGCTTAGCTCAGGCATCCCCCCAGGCCCTGGGGCTCTGATGTATTCCAGGACCATCCATGCATCATCCACTTGGGACTGCACCACCCTCGCAGTAATGAGAGTGCTCCCAAAAAACACAGCATGAATGAAGGGCGCCTTTCAGTCCTAGAGGAAGAACTGCTGCTGTGCGTTGTGGCACTACCATTCCTAGCCCCGATGAGGACACGTGCTGCAGAACGGATCGCTAAAAATCAGAAATAACTTCAGAAAATCAGAATAACTTCACGTTTTTTATGCTACTTTTCAAGTAAAAAGAATAATCACTTTCTGTAGCACCATCTAAATAATTGAACGGCGATGCTAACAGAATATCTGTCCAAGGACAGTCAAAATCTGCCACATTTGCTTTTGCAATGACAAATTGTGCAGAGGAGTGCTTTTCTTGTAAATGTCTCTGATCTTACATTAACCCTCTCATTACTTCCATTGGTTTTCTCACCTCAATTTCATTTGCACCAGACTTCTTTTTTTCTCACTTTCCTTGGTTGCAAGGTTAACTTATACCGTATGAGTATTTTATGTTATTTTTCCCTGATTGTAAGAGATGGCCTTTCACTTAACTGTTAAATCAATAGGTTGGAGTCACTGAACCAAAATGGTTTTATTTATTTATTTTTTAAATAATATTTTGACTCTGCACTGCTAATTGAAAAATAAATAAAGCCCTGTAAATTTTGATGAAATAGATCTGATTTTGTTTGCTTGCTTTTAAAGATCAGTAATGCTGAAGTCTGAAGACTGGAGCACAGACAAGAAGACTGGGAGACAAATGGGCGAAGTCATGTTAGTAAGCGCTGATCTGAATGCTGTAAGTCTTGGGATGAAAAAAAGATTTCAGTCCAATCAGAAGTTCTACATCAAAATACGGTATTTCCTATTAACACTGTAATTTGTGGCGCTAGCCCAGCAAGCCTGTCTTTGGGAAGATGTCCCCAGAGCACAGAAGTGAGTGGCTAATCCATTCCCACCTGAAGCGTCCTGCTGGAAAAAGCGTCTGGTGGGCACTCAATGAATTATAGGCTTGAGAAACAACCTGGCAGTGCCAGAGACCATGAACCAGACACAAAACTTCCACTAATGCAGCCTTTAGTGTCTTAAGTAGGTACTTGGCTGCCAGTCAGTATTAGGCATGCTGTAAAGGGACTTTCTAAAAAAAAAAATCTGACTCCAGACAGGGGTCCCTGTTTACTTCAGTTTGGTTTGGAGTGGTTAAATAGGATTTTGCAAAGGAAACGAAGGGAGGGACCAGATTCTCTAAGTTGAAAGCCTTGCTTAAGAAGAACCGAGCTGCAAAGGAATTTGGTGCAAGATTTGCAGTTTTTGTTGCTCTTGTCTAACCGAATTTACATTTTCAAAACCAAAACAAACAAACCCCCAAAAGTAACATGAGCGAGCAGTAGCGCTTTCGGACGTGTGCATTACAAGTGATACAGAAAATACATTTGTGACTCAATATTTTTAACAGCTGAGAAATAAATATGCAAAGCAGATTATTCTGTTTGCAGATGGTAATCCTGCCACACTGATTTTGCTCAGCTGTCTGATTTTCCAATGTCTGCATTCCTGGTTCCCAGGGTTCCCGGTTAAGAAATAAAATATGAGTCACAGGGCACGGTTACCTACTGCACATCTGAACGGGTAGCTTGCTGTCTGGGAACAGATTATTACAGGCTGATCCCGCCCCGCTGAATCCGATGCAATGGCAGGGGATTGGGGAAAATAAATAATTAAAAAAAATATGTTCCCCGCTCTGCCCCTCGTTTTTACAGCTGTAGGGTGGAGGCACTTGCCAGCCCTTGTAAATCACCTTGCAGTGAATTGGCCACTGGCCCCCCGGGTGCTGCAGGCGGGGAGGGCAGGCGCTGCATGGCAAGGTGAGGCATGGCCCCTTCCTCCCGCCCGCTCTCGGGGATGACTCAGGCAGTTATTAAAAATTTCCAGCTTCCAGCTAAAAATGGCACCAGGAGCCATGTCCCAGAGGGGAGAGGGGGGCGGGATGTGAAATGGTTTGTGCCGCTCCGGTCCCTGCTTCCTGACATGCACGCGCGCACACACGCACAGAGCCAGTGCGCGGCTCGTATGGGAGAAGTTTATTTTGCAATAAGACGGGTTAGCATTCTGCTTAAGGCTTTTGCGAAGACTGGTTCCAATTTTCGGAGGCTGTTGCCAATATTTGTGAGTCATTTCCTTGGAATCCTACCTTTGGTGTTTATTTCCCTTAGAAGGAAACTTGTAAAAGAATAATAATAGCAGTCATTCTTCGTGGAAAGTAGCACAGGGCACAGTGGCAGACAGCTCGCTCTTTGTTCCCAAACACTTCTCTGTTTGCTTTGTTTACTTTCTTCAGCAGACAGAAAGTGAAGAAGGTGATATAATTAACCCCATAAAACATCTAATTTATGATGCCGGTGACGTGTGTATGCTGCTGCACGGGAGCGAAAGCGAGCTGGGGAAGCGGTTTTCTTTGGTACCTCTTAAAGAATGAGAACTGCCTTGGGATTCGAGAAGTCTCCGTATGTAGCAGAAGGGCTTTGCTGCCTCAGACCAGCCCTAGTGGTGTAACCCCGTCTTCTCTCTGACTTCGGTCACTGTAACAACACCTGGCCCCTATTCAGTGCCAAGAACTGTTGCAGAGGGAAGCCCACCAGAGGCACACGGCCCCTCGCACCTTGCCGCAGAAGCACTGCTTACCATTGGGACACTGACCTGGTTTGGCAAACTGAGCTGAATCCTGGAGGGAGCTGTGCTTGTCTGGCAGAGTCACGCAGCCACCAGCGGGGCGGAGGTGGAGAGCATACGAGACATTTTGGCGAAGAACACTGGAAAAAAATATTTACGCTTATTGGAATAAATACCAACGGAGCTTTATTGTTCTCCTAGAGCAGGCAGGACACGCACGCTTCAGGAGGTGGCTGCACTAAACTTAATGCCACCTTTTTCAGATCTGCCAGAGGGGGGAAAAAAAAACAATTTGCAAATTTATTTGCATTTTCTATACTTGAACAAGTTCTGGTGCAAACTGTAACTGTTACAACCACCATTTAGGAGCTCATTGCATACAGGCCCTCAAGAGCACTGGGAGGTGACGTACCTCCAAAGAAAGACATAAAAAAGGAAACCTCTGCTATCAGCATAGAAACCTCCTATAGAAACCAGAAGCAGAAGAAAACACAACTGCTAGGAATTCAAAAGATCTTTTTTTTTTTTCTTTTTTTTAATCTGAAAGTGTGCTTGCTAAGAAAACCGGGGAACTCTGACAAACTGGGACAAAGAAATTCCAGAAGGTTTTTATGGGAAGAATTCAGTTGAAAATAATTAAAAGAAAAATATTTAGCATGTGGGAGTTGGGAAAGGCAGAGAAATATTTGCTTGAAATTCCATCCTGCGGAAGAGATACTGGAGCATCTGGATTTGTACCATTCAAATTAGGAAAGAAGTTAAGGAATTGAAGACACCTTTGAAACACTTTCATGGAAAAGCTATATCCTGACACGATTTCAGACTATGAGTCAATTCCCTTTCAACTGAGCTTTTCAACTTTCAACTGAGTCTGTTTCTTGAAGGAAAAAAAAAAAAAAGAAAGAAAAAAACAGTGGATTCCTTGAATTTCCCTGAAGTGAAGGCCAAGAAATACAGGGAAAAGCAGTGGGCTTGGCAGGCCTGTGGTTTATCTGTACCTCAGCAGGCTGAGGAGCGGAACTGACCCTGTTGGCACCCAGACCTGCCGCCCGACCAGCCCAGGGCCTCCGGCCAGCCGTAACCATCTTGCTGCACCCTCACACCGCGCTTACGGCGCTACATGTGCTCCTGAAGCCAGGTGAGGCTGAGGCAGCAGAAAGCCATCGCAGCCCGGAGCTGCACAGCCTCGCGGCCTCCTGCTGCCAGCTGCCCCTTGGAACTCCGACTTCAGTTTCTGTTTAACTTCAGCACAACTGATGTGCCGAATGCTAATTCTAGGTGCTGTTCCTCTTTACCCAGTGCTTGCATCCTCACCCTTCTCCTTGCCACCAGAGCCCTGGGTGCAGGGATCACCTTTGACTCTTCACTTTCGTTTACCATGACTTGATTTCCCCAGTGCACGGTGAGTCGGTGTCCCCAGTGTGCCCACTGCTTCCTCCATAACATTACCGCAGCTCCATGCTCACCCACCCAGAAGATTTCACCCAGTTTCAATCAAGGTCCTCCTAGTCTCCCATCTCTGTTTCTCACTTCCTCCTCCTCGAGCTCCAGGCCTATCGGCCAGCTCGATCTGCTCAGCCATGAGCTCCCACATCCTCTTCTCCATCCAGCGCTGCGGTCAGCGCCCAGCCACCCCCCACCTCTCCGGCAGCAGGGTTTTAATTTCACACTCCAGGTTGTCACAGCTCTGCCCAAGCTGTCACCATTCCACCGTTGTCCCTGCTGGTGTCCTCATGCATCCACTGCTTTCCTCTGGGAGCCTCTGTGCCCTTCTCCACAACGTGGCTGCCCACAGGGCACCCGTCCTCCGGCAGGGAAGTTGGGGCCCCCAAACTGCGTGGCAGAGAGCAGGGAGTTAGCAGTGAGGTTAGGCTGGAACAGTGCATGCAGGGCATGGCTGGTTTTGTCACTTTTCGTGCTCCTGCACTGGTCTGGGTGCTGGATTGTGGCTTTCCCTCCTCCTCTCTGGGTGCCACTTGCTTGGTTAGGGTCTGGGTCTCATCCACGGGGGACTCCCATCGCTTCTGTGGTGTGAATTTCAGATAATGCCAGGAAGGGAACAGCTACCAAGATGATGGCAATTATATTTTCTAAGCACGTCAGTCCAGATGTTAAGAGTGGCATCGTACAGCTAGGAGACATAACTCTCTCCTCAAGCCACGTTGCTGTGCACTGAGAATGCTCCAGAATATGTGCTAACTCCGCAGCGCTTGGGTGCAAACCCAGGAGTTAGGAAAGGAATGGCCACCCTAAGTCTATTCCCCTGTCTTTCTTGATCTTGTAAGACCTGCAACATTGCGGTAACAAGCATTTTATATTTAAGTTTGTTTTTTTTTGAGGCATTCTGGAAGTGTATAAAAAGCCCTTTTCACTGACATAGCATCAGGCTTGTTATAATGTGAATGGCATCATTACAGTTCTCTCATTAACATCATAATGGCTCTGGAGGAATAGTGAGAGAAAACCCAGCAAATGGAGTAGAGCAGCAATGCGTAGTAGTCTTGCTGTGTAAAGCTGCGTACGGAAAAAGTTTGACGTTTTAACCTTCGGGCTGCTGCATGTGCCTCAGGGTGTCCTCGCGCTGCGTGCATTTGGCTGGCAAAATGGAAAAATTGTGGTAGCCTAAGGATGGAGGGCTGGGTTCAGTAAAAAGCCCTGCCTGGCTTCCATGCCACTGAAGCCCACATAAGGCTCCCAAATGGCTTTTTCAAAATTGAATCCAGCCCCGAGTGTCAACCTTTCGCTGTAATTTTGTATAGTAAATGTATTGTATGCTCAAATGTACATCTTTCATCCTTTATTTCCAGTGGTGTTAATGGAAATGCAACAATGCGTGTGCTGTTCTGCAAAGTCTCATTGAAATGAATGGGATTTTTGATGAAATCCCTCCATTGCATACGATAATGTATTATAAATGGGTTGGGCTTATGGCTGGGGGATGATGTGATCTGGCTCTCGTTCTGGCTCTGACACTGATTTGCTGTGTGACTTCTGGCAAAACGCTCAGGAGGGGATTTTGCTGCCTGTAATGGGGAGAAAACGGCACGGCAGCTCCCACAGCAAAGCCAGAGGTCCTGTTTCTGGGCTGGGTGCAGCCACACTGCCTCAGAAATATTCCCTCGTGCTTCAGGCTCTCGGTTCTGAGGTGTCCAGCGTCACCTTGCAGGAGGCTGATTGCCGACGTGCTGTGTACCCGCAGCTCCCTTCCCACTCATTTGCAGCAGCTGGCAGTGAGCGCTTCTGAAAATCAAACAAGAGCAAATAGCATGCCCAGCGTCAGGAGCCTCTTAAAAAGGCTGGTTCTCTGCTTCCCTGCACTGAAACAATTCCTCTGCTACAAAATGGGGCTTATTTTGTAGCTGAGTGCCACCTCTGCAGCTTTGTAAAGCACGCCCAGACCCACAAGCTTGGTTTGGGGTTTTGGTTTTCCTTTTCTTTTTCCTCCTCGGGAAGCTCTATTATTTATGCCTTGGTTTTATTCCATTTGGAAACACAGCGAATGTGCGTGGACAGTAGCTGTTTATGGAAGTTAACTGGCCTGCCTCTATTAATTTTGCATGTTGTAAATAGCAGAAGCAGTTCATTTACTTTACATGCTGTCCAGAGAAGTCAGTTTTTTCGAGATAAATCAGCAGCAGTGTGCAGAAGGCATCCCAACACTTCCTTCCTTCCTTCCTTCCTCCCTGTGTGTTTCTGCTTAAGCGCAGAAAGACTTACTTGTGATGAAATATGGTAACAAAATGCACGGTCGACAGCTCCGAGTCCAATTTTGTTCTCATAAAAGAATTCCACAAAGGGATGCTGAACTCATTAGGAGCAAAGAAATCCTGACTTTCCCAGCGCAGCGGTGAGTTTCTTCCAGCCCTTACTCTCCAAGGACGAGCACTGAGTGTTGACATCAGGCCAACATCAGAAGATTGATGTCTCCCTGGGAGCGATTCCTCGGCACAGATTAACGAGGAGAGTCCATGGGTGCTTTCTAACAGCAGCCCAACCTTTTCAGCCACAAAACGCATGACTTTTGAGCTGGTTCTCAGCTGTTTCTTTTGGCCCTGACCCACTTGTGGTTTTGAGCAGTCTTTCCGTGCGTCGGGACTCAGCTGGAAACAGAAGGTGCGGGGAATAAATGCAGGACCTCGGCTGTGCCACGGGTTACCTCCCTGGTGGCTCGTCATTCCCTGCCTCGTTCTTTCTTTGCCCAGGGAAAGCAAGAGGGCGTTAACGTGAGAAAAAATGTCAGAGGGTCTCACATAGGGCAGGTTTCCTTGCTCGTAAGCATGTTTAAAGCTACAAAATAATACATCGATGAGGAGGAAGGGGCTTGGGCATCTTCCAGTACATCTGCAGGGTGGCCTTTACTGGGGCAGAAGGCTGGGGGATTTCAGCCTGCTTCCCTTCCTCTCCCATTTTCTGCCTCGGTGGGGCGCAGAGGGGCAGCCCCGCGGGTGCGGGAGCCGAAAACCCGAGCCCAGCAGCAGCCCCGTGCATCCCTCCCGGACTTGGGGAAACCAAGCGGCAGATGCGGATGGTTTATTTTCCTCCCTCTTCTGCTGCGGTTTGTTGTTTTATTTTTATTTTATTTTTTTGCCTCTAGCTGGTACCGCAAGCCAGAGCTGGGATCCCACCTGCCCACCTGCGGGCCTTCCTCCGGGGGGGCTGCGCGAAGGGGAACCGCATCCCTCTTCCTCGGGGAGAGGAGGAGGAGGAGAAGGAGGAGGAGGAGGAGGAGAGGGAGGGAGGGGCCGGCTCTGGGCGCATTGTTCCGCGCTCCCTGCCAAGAAGTGGGTGGCTGCGGGCTCGTCCCCTGCCCCTCGCTCAAACTTTGCTCCCGCCGGCGCCGGGGGGCGGCCGGCCCCGACCCCCCCCCCCCCGACTCCTCCCGGTGCCGGACTGCGGCTCCCGGCGGGGCAGAGCCGGGCAGAGCCAGCTGCGGAGGAGGAGGAGAATGGGCAGCGAGTGAGCCGAGCCGGGCAGCGAGTGAGCGGGGCGGGACGGGACGGGACGGGACGGGACGGGACGGGGATGGGGTCCGGGATGGGGTCGGGGTCGGGGTCGGGGCCGGGGCCGGGGGCGGCGGAGGGAGCGGGGCCCCCGCGCCCTTTGTGGCAGAGAGGTCGGCTCCGTCTCCGGCCGCGGGAAGGCAAAATAATCATAGTGTAATAATAGTACTAATAGTACTAATAATGATAATATTAATATGATGATGATGATGATGGTAACAGTGCAGATAGGCGCCCGGCAGGAGGGCGGCCGGCCAGCAGGAGGGGTGCCCGGGGTGTCGGGGTCCGGAGGCGGTGCCGGGGGTCCTGGGGCCGGGGTCTCACGGCGCCGCTTCGCTCGCAGGATCCGGCCCCCGCCATGACCCTGGTGCTGCCCATGCAGCGGCTGGGCCGCCCCAGCGCCGCCGAGGGAGCCGCCGACCTCGCCGCCTACCGAGCCCTCTGGGAGCCGCCCGCCTGCGGCCGCACCGCCACCGGCACCGCCACCGCCACCGCCACCGCAGCCCCCGGCACCGCTCCGGCACCGCCAGCCACCGGGACCCCCTCCTCAGGTAGGTCCCGTCCCGTCCCGTGGCCCCCCCCGTCCCATCCCGTCCCATCCCATCCCATCCCGTCCCATGTGCCCCCCGTCCCATCCCGTGGCCCCTCATCCTGTCCTATCTCATCCTATGGCCCCTCACCCTGTCCCATCCTGTCCCGTGTGCCCCCCATCCTATCCCATGGCCCCCCATCCCGTCCTGTCCCCTCTTCCCACCCGCAGCCCCAGCAGCGGGCTCCCCTCATCGGGAAAAAAGATTTGGGTTGGAGGACCTCCGGCAAATCGCGTGTCGTTTGTCCTGTCTGATTTATTGCCCGCAGGATCGCATTACAGGGGAATTTCAGATCCTGTAGCGACATCCAAGATCACATACTTTAAAAGGAAATATGTGGAAGAAGAGGATTTCCATCCACCGCTCGGCAGCTGTGCGCATAAAGTATGTTTTCTCATAGCCGTTATTTTCACCCCGAGTTTCAGAGGCTTAGCACCAGTCATTGACCCGTTTCCAAAAGGCTGAAATACTCTGCTGAAATTAGGGGAGCGATCCAGCTGTTTGCCCAGAAACAAATAGTTGTCGCTTGCTCACATTTATTGTTTTATTGTCAGCAAACTGCCTAGGAAGCAAAGGCGTTTCTGCATTTATAACAACTCTAAGTGTCAATGCTCAGAATAACTTTTTTTTTCCAGATTCTTTTGTTCTTAGATAGTTTATACCATGTGTACAGAAGCAGTTCTGTAGAGTTTGAACACCAGAAATGAAGAATGAACGTAAATAAGACGGACCCACAATTCCCCATTCACTCCAAACTTTTCGCAGGGGAGAAAATACCAGCAGGTTCCCTGTGCCCCAGATGGGCTAGAGAGCCTCTGGAGAAGCAGAATGACTCGAAAAGGGAGTACGAGCTCCTTCGGTATTTAATCCTGTTTATTAAAAAGCTAATAACTCCGAAAGAACAGATTAGTAAGTGAAAGAATTTTTCTTTTTTTTTTTAACGAAAGCTGTCAAGGGAGGGATTAGAGCAGCCGTTTCCCAGGCCGGTGAATACGTAAATTGAAATCTGATTTTTTTTTCTGGGAGATGTGGTGCTCTTGTTCGCCAGGGGTGCAGCCCTGTGAGGAGCACAACACCGGGACTGACGTGCTTGAGGACGTCCTGTGCCCTGGGACAACCCTGGGACAACCCTGGGACATCCCCCCGCCTCGCAGCATCCCACTGGGTCCCAGCACTGCCTTGTCACTGGTGCAGGTGGAGAGGACAGGACGCGCCCTACTCTGCTGGAAGCCCTGCTCGCAGAAGGTGGCAGTGCCGCCAGAGCCCCAGAGATGGACACTAAAACAGGCCGAGGTGCAGAGCACTGAGGCTCCTCCATGACCTTTTCCTACACCGTGGAGGCAACCTCCTGGGAGGAGCGGAGGGTGTGGTGCCTCTCCCCTGCCATGGTGCCGGGTGGGGAGGTCAGCCACGACTGCTGCCCTGGATGGAGGAGAAGCGGGCCATAACATTGAGCTGGACCTTAGAGCAGCCAAAGGAATTTTTCAGCTACGAAGAGCATCGGCTGGGGATAAGTGATTGACCGGCAGGTGGAAAACTGCCCCACCGTTAACTACAGAAGGTGCTTGGGCTGCACCCGGAGCAATGAAGAGAACAACGAGGGTGGCAAAAAATGGCTTCCGTTTAGCGAGCGTGTCTCCCACGTGTCACACCTTTCTCTGATTTCGGCCAGTTTTTTCCTTGGATAGATTGGTGGATTTTTTGCATTAGTGATTATTTTCCTCACAAGCAGAGGAGTCGTTGCCTGTCCCTTTCTAATAGCACCAAAAAGCATTGTAGAGGTATTGGTGAGAGAGGCCTGTCTCAGACTCCTGGGCTGTTGTAGACACCTATCACGCCAGAAACCCTGGGCCACCAGGCCCTGCTGTCCAGCACAGATATCCCCCCTACTTTGCAACCCAGAGATCTGGGAGAGGGAGGATTCCCCCCAGATTATTTTGAATTTTGTACACTTCTGTGCCTCCTCTGCCCAGCAAGGAGAGCATTACACTCTCAGGTGGTTTGTCCCGTAGGCCCCAAAGCCCATCTCCAGGGCTGCTGGTGACCACTTGTGGTAGAAGGCCCCTGATGACTGGTTCCTGCTGATGGCTCTCCAGGACCTATCTCCAGGATGATCCTCGCGTGCTCAAGGCTTTTAAGGGTTCCCTGTCAGTTACTACAGCACGTGTAAAGGACGCAGGTTAACCTGTAGGGTTAATATAAGTTTAAATGGGTCTTTTGTTATAGAGAATTATTCTCTCTAACAAAGAAGAGCTTCGGTTGTGAACTTGCTTGGAAACATGGCCAATTTTTGTTTTTACGAGGCTCTGTGCTGCTTCTGAGTCCTGCAGCCAGGCCCAGGCTGTGGAAAGAGCTGGAGGGCTGAGGAGAGCTGAATGGATGTGAAAAGCAGCTGTGCTTTAAGCGCTTTCAGTCCTCATAGCTACGACTTCCACTCTGCAAAAATGCTGTAACCATGTGGGAAAGGGAAGAATGATCAAGCCACAGATGAGGGGGATTTAGAGCAGCCTCTCTTTGTGATGTGCTTCTCTCCTCCTACGCAAACCAAATTCTTACTAAAAATGAAAATTAGTTAATGCTGCTTACAGTAGCGTGCATTACCCCCTCTCTATTTTGATTCCCAGGGTAGCGATTACAGTGCAGATCCCGGGGCCTCCCAGGGGCAGTAACCTGCTCCCGCTGCCAGTGCCGAGAAAGGGAGTCTTGGAAGGACCGTGGCAGGGGGAACGAATCTGCAGGCTCCTGGCCAGGATTTCTGCAAATCCCCATCCCCTCTTCGTTTCCTGACCTTGTCCCTGCCTACCCACGTTCCCATCGGTCCCATGGAGCGCAGGGTGTAGTGTGCGGGCCAGCAGCTGCTCTCCAGATGCTGCAATGCTTTGAGATGGGTTTTTCCCTGCCTCCCTCCCTGCTTGCGTTTTTGTACACAAGAGCAGTGGTCGAGAGCATGGCATATGGAGGCCTCCTGGCTGGAGGGCCTCTCCCGCTGGTGGTGGATTAGCTGCTCCGGCACTTGCTGCCGGCCACATCTCACAAACCTCTGGCGGTCCATGCTGCAGAGAGGCCACACGGAGGGACCTTCGCCTGGCTTCAGGGCTCTGTAAAGCCCCACAGGGGATGGGACTGGGTACGCTTACATCAAAGAACCCCCCCATGACTGGAGCAAAACTGCACTACAAATTTATGATTAAGCCCCAGATGCAAGTAAAGAGCCAGATTGAGATTTCACTCTCCTGTCCTGGGTTTGTGTCTCTGAATATATAACAGGGTTACACCTCAGCCCGGGGTGTTCTGTGGACAAGAAAAAGCAGGTCCCCAGTCATGCGGGTGTGCAAAATGGGAAGCCACTTCTAGGTGCTTGAGAAAGAGAATGAGAAAAGCAGTGACATGGAGTGAATACTGTGCTTCGTTTTCTTTCTCTTGCCTGGAGCAAAACTGATTGACTTCAGTTCTGTATCTTCTGTCTTTTGCATTTTCAGACAATCTCAGTGTTTGAGGAGCGGGCCCATATTCTTTACATGTCTTTGGAAAAGCTGAAGTTCATTGACGACCCTGAAGTCTACCTGCGGAGATCCGTCCTCATCAACAACTTAATGAAGCGAATCCACGGAGAAATCATCATGCAGAACAACTGGTGCTTCTCTGCTTGCTCCTTTGGTGGCACCTCACCACAGGAGTGGTTCGTGCCTCAGGACTGTCCATACAGAAAACGTCTCCGCATGGCCAAGGAGGAGTACGAGAAGATCCACACGTGCTGCTTCTATCAAGAGTGTGGCAGTCACTATTTAAACCTACCCTACTCGGTCAGTGCCAGTACAGAAAATACTTCCTCCTCTTCCTCCTCCTCTTCCCCCATTTCTTTGCCCAGCTGTTCCCAGCAGGTGGATTATGACATTGGCAGTGCCCCTTCTTACAGGAGCGACGACCAGATACCCGCTAACGAAATATTCGTCACCAATGGCAGGCCTCACGGTATTCAGGAAAAGGCAAAATTTGCTGACGAGAAAGGCAGTAATGAACCTGAGCGCGACAGTGCCCCCCTAAACTGTGAACCTGTAAGAGGCACCCATGCTCTCGAATGTAAAGGCAAATTTTATGACTATTTTGAGACTGGATGTAATGACAAGAGCAACGGAAGTGAATCTTGGAAAAAATCCTTAAGGAAAAAGGAATCTTTACCAAGTAATAAAATGTGCTGCAGCAAAGGAAGTAAAATATGAGGCATCTTTCTTGCTCCATTGAAGCATGTGCAGCATGTTCGTTTGTCTATCAGATTTTTATTTTGAATGGATTTTTTATAGTTTTCTACAAATGATACAATCATGCCACAAACATTACATGTAGTTTTAAATGACTGGAGAGCAGATTGCAGAGAGCGTCGCTATGATCTGCATCAGCGGGCTATTTATAAGTATGGAGACTATCATAAAGAACGCAGTTGCGTTACCGCTTAGCACTGTAGTCTGTGCGGCTATGGTGTAGCTTTTGTTACTGAAAATACCAATCAGCCAGATGGGGAAAACATATCGTTTTATACATCCCCGCCCCCAAGAAGTCTGCCATTAATTAAGAAGAACCTCCATTCTGTTTACTAAGGAATTAGAAGTCTGGTAAACAAATTGATGCTACCAGCAAGGGTGATGTGCTCCTTGTAACTCGGTGTTTGTTCTGACAAAGGACTGGCTATGTGGACTGGGAATAAACCATCCTTACATTTTGTATTGATACTTCTGAATTCCTGGATTCAGCGTCTCGTTCAACTGACAAAATGAGACATAGCATAAGGAAATAACCTGTTTATACCTGTTTATGGGACCTTAATCAGAAACACAACATGCAGCTCAAGTACTTGCACGTTTTCACCTCGGCTGTAGTAACTAATGAGGCTTGTTGTTATACAGGGCAGGTTTTTTTTTTGGTGCCTTACTTTTTGTCTTAATTTTTGCCAGCGTGAAAATTAAGTATAAATCAGTGATACAGCAGGGATTTAACCTAAGCAGAGGAAAAAAAAACAAAAAACAAAAAAACAAAAAAAAAAAAACACAACAACACAGGGTGGATCAATATTATTAGAAACCTTTAACCTTTGAAGTACTGAGTTCAACTTCCTATTCAAACATCTCTGTTCTTCCTTTTTGATGCTCAATTGCTTTTTGATTTGCCATCCTTAGGAAGGGATTTAAGAAACAATAGAGAGATGTCTCTTGTAAACAAGCATTCGATGCTTGAGTGTTTCTATGGCAACTGTCTGTTGCTGGGGCTCTTTTATTTCCTTCTTCGTATAATGAAGTTCATGAACCAGTGGCATGTTTTATACTTTATTCTGTTTCGCATAATTCCTCTCTTTTAGATTGCAAAAGCATGCGGGAGTTTTTATATTACTTTTGCTGTTGATTTAAAAAAGACAACAACAGAAAACAAAAAGCACAATGTTAGTTAATCAATAATATGGCGATAAACATGATTTTATCTGAATGAATGTAAGGGTTTTAATTTTAAAAAAGAACATTTTGGAGAAATGAGCTGAGATTTCAGTGGCTAAGGACAATGTTTAGTCATCCGTAGGTAGATTGATTCCAAAAGTGTGCTGTTTAAAATGCCCAGAAGGCATTTGTTGGGGTTGGACAGAGAGTATTGTGGGTCTTAGATCTACCAAATTAATTAGTTCCCACAGTCCCCATAACAACCTGCAGGATGTGCTTGGCAAAGTAGCCACATCCAAGCCACAGTGGACTCATAATAGCTGCCTGTTCCCACAGAATCACACATTGAAGTGACACCTTCCCACCTCAGTTCATGTCCAGTGGGGACATTCACTTCCACGTAGGCACCCAGGGGTCCTGTCCCCAGGCTGTCCCTGGTGTGGTGCCAGAGCCAGTGGCACCAAAGCATTGGCAGGTCTGTGGGTTGGGGCCAAGCTGGGCGCCTCGCAGAGCACCAGGGCTTCACAGCTCAGCCTTGGTCCTAGTGGGCCATGGTTAGGTTGGGCAGCATGCACACCCCACGGTCAGGTTTGCAGCCCAGGCAGCTTTTATGAGTTAAGTGCAGTGGTCGCAGGAAATAGGTCCCCCCTCCCAGCCAAGGTGACCCCAGGAGAACATCTAGGATGTAACTCAGTGATAACCTTTGCGCCGTCGTGTGAGTGGGAACTGGCAGGTGTGTAAGGGTTATCACTGTGAAGAATGACAGATAAAGAAAGTGCAAATCCCACCTGATTTCTCCAAGACAGAAGCTTTTTTATTAATAATAATAATATTAAATATAGATCTCATTCATACAGTGTATGAGTAGGATCATCATTTAGACATTTGTCCACAAGGACCAATTTAAAAAAAAAAAGATTTTTCTTGTGTTATACCCAGATAGTCTAGTAATGTCTGCTTTTTTTCCAATATTTGATAAACACTTGATGTTTTAAGCTTAAATATTAGATGCTTGTATACTAATGTGTTGTTGTAGTAAAGTGAGATTTCCTTGATATATATTTATTAAAATGACAAAAATTCATTTTAATTTTACATCTCCAATGGCTACTGGATCCTTTCCTCATGTTTCCCTCCCTCACCCAAGGAAATACCATTCAATCCAGCTGCTCTGGTGCTGAAGAGGTTACACAGCAATCAACTCCTGCACCTCAGGTTGAGGCCAGGATGGAGCTCAGCCTCACCAGGGTTTCAGGGGCCTTCAGGCCAGTCTAGTGGGTTTCCTTGCTCAGTTTTATTTTGATCTGTGGCATGTAGAGAGTGCAAACCAGATAGATAGGCCTTTTCCCCATTGCACGCTCCAGTCCTAGGACTATTTTGCTACTACCACAAATTTACAAGAAACAGTTCTTTTCCAAGATTGTATTAATGCCTTTCATCCGCGTCTCCCATGCATAACTACTAAATGAATGCTCCTGAGCATGTTGCTGGTCTATCTGCCTGAAGAACTGGACAGAAGAGCTTATCTCCACGGTGAATGTTTTACCCCCTGCAGGAGACACTTTGCTGCTAGAGTGTAACACTACAGAGCACTGTGCTGTTCAGCAGGCTAATCCCCGCTTATAATGGTATATCCCTAATATATGGAAAACAAACAAAAAAAAGATGTTTCTGTTGTCAGGTCTATTTTAATGTCATTGTGGACGAAATGTCATTTTATTATCAAGGATTGCTTTCTACCAGAAAATACAGGCCTTACACCCCAGAGCAAAGCTGTGGTGAAGAGGTGTTTTCCACAGTCCATCCTCCAGTGCTCCTCCATCCATCCTTCTCTTTCGTCTCTCACCTCACCACCTGTCCTTTCTCTGAAGACATGTGATACTGCTGGGGCGATGCGCTGGGTTCAGAGGTGCAGTGTGGTCTGAAGGGGCATTAAAAAAATTAGCGAGGCTGCAGGGCATCTTGCCACTTCGTGTGCCTCTGGAGGCCCATGCCAGTTGTGGCCCAGGCAGCCGAATGGCCCTGCCAGCTGCCAGCCCTGGGACTGTGCCATGGCAGTGACCTGGTGATTGAGGGTTGCCAGTCGAAGCAGGGCATGAAGGTGATTTCTGGCCTGCATTCATCTCATGCCCTTTCACTGGCTTCTTGAGATAAAGGCAACAGCCAGAGGTGTGACAGATGCAATTGCTGCTTACTAATGCAAGCAGCCTTGATAAAATAAGTTTTGTAAGTTTTATCAGAAAAGAGTTGGTCACATTAGATAAAGGGTTAAGCTGCGGCAGGGAAAGGATTTCATCTGGTGTTTTATTCAGTGAATGTGACTCTCACGTATCCAGAGACACCTAACCTGTGTCACTGCCCGTCCCTTGCTTTGCAGCCTTGAAAGCAGGGGCTGCCCTGGCTTCACGGAGGAGTTTTTTGGGGCTCCTCAGCACTGGTATGAGCTTTTCGACAGCCACATGAAGCACCCCGAGGGGGCTTCTCCTGGCAGGGCACATGCAGCTGGCTGGAAGAGCGCAGCTGGGGCCGCACTGCAGAGGATCCTGGTGGAGATGCCGGGAGATGCGAGCCTTCCGCAAGGCATCCCGTGTAACAGCCAAGCTGCTCGGTCAGAACCGCCTGGAATACACAGTAATTTCCTGTGTTTTTTCAATCTCACTTTAACTTCTCTGACAGATGGGGAAAGATGACTAAACCAAGGGAGTTTACAATAGTTCGTCTTGTGGTGTTTGCAAACTGTCTCTGTGAGGTCCATTTGCTCTAATGTAAACACTGCCGTGGCAGGGTGCCTAGTGCCTTTGCAGCAGCTAATCCGGCTCAGCTGAAGGCTGATAATGCAAGGTATACACCAATGGCCTGGTCTGCATGGTGAACTGAACACAAATCACCCCTGGGGCTGAGGGGTGTTAGGAGGAAACCTTCACTCCTCTCTTGGCTCTCCACGGAAAGTGTGAAGCAAAGCAGCTGCGGCTGCAAGACCAGATTGAATTCACCGCTGAGCCTCAGTGGCTTTCTGTGTCAGGGGGCTGTGGGCAGGTGTGGAAGGTTGGATTCAACTCCAGGGCTGTAGTCATGCAAAAATGGTTGCACCTGGGGCTGTAGTTGGCCTGCTGCTGCTGCTCTCCCTAGTCTATAAGTCAAGTAAAGGAAGCAAATGCAGCCCTGGAGAAGATGGAGTTTCAGTTCTTCTGCTTTGCATAAGTGGTGCAGACTGTGAAGTATGTGAAGCTTTCTCACCAGATCCAGCTGAAAGACCAGGTAGGCAAGTGCATTAACTTCTTTTAATCTTTGTGCTTAGGTTTCTCTCTGATGAACCCAGGGAGTGTGAGGAGAAGTCACAGATGCGTGGTCTGCGTGTGCTCAGAAGCATGCTTACTTAGCAAAAACAAACAAACAAAAAAGAACCAACCCCAACTAAAACCCCAAAACAGTGAGCTGCTGAATTTGAAAAACAACTTATTTCCCAAGGCTAGCAATTCCTCTCAATTAGTACAGCATCATTGTCCAATTTACTGCGGAGAGCATCTAATCTGTCATGCTAGGACTGCGGAAACAAGATGAATGGTCTGTCTGATCAAGGTCACTTCATTCGCTTCTACCTCTTGCAGTGGTATTTTCCCTGTGGAATAGCCTGCTAGGCTCATCTTTCTGTACTGTGGGCTGTCTGCCTCCTGAAATAATTAAAGGCTCTGGCAGTTGTGGAGGAGGTGACAGGATAGTAGGGGTTGGTGACTGTGCCTCCTCCAGGGAAACCTGACCCGTAGTCATCATGGCTGTGATTCTCCAGCAAGCACAAGGGGGCCTTCCAATGGCATTTCCACCATCTGCTCACCCCGTTCTGTTTCTAATGCAGCATTTTCACCTGTAAATTGTGACTGATGTCTGGTGCTTTCTGGTGGCTGTTGCAGCAGGGTGAGGGGTGATGAGCCCCTCAGCTGGCATAAGATGATGATGTGCCATTGATTGTCGGAGAGGTTGTGCCCAGTCTGATCTGCTGACTGCCCACAGCTCTGGTTGTTGTTGTTGGTTTTGTCTTTCCTCACCTTGTTCTCAAAGCAGGGTTCAAATGACAATTGCCCGCTTCCACCCATGCGGTGCAGGACTGGCCACTCTGCTTGTTACAGAAAGCCTCTGTCTCCGGAAGTAGGAGATGACCAACAGATTATTTTCAAATCCAGTTTTATTCCCAGCTCCAGAGTTGCTTCTCTCTCAATCTATGTGTACAATTTGTGCTATATTCATCAACTCTAAAAATCCACGTAATTTTTTACCTCTATCCATTGCTTTTTTGAGACAAGATCTTTTATACTTATTTATGTGACTAAGCCCCACTTTTTAGCCATATTCTCTCAGTCATATGGCTGCTGTGGGGCCCTTTATTCCTTTGAAAGAAGTAATTTAGTTATGGCTCAAAATGCAATTGCCCTTTATATTACAAATCATCAGAGTATGCATACATTATATTGCTACCCTCTAAGTGTAATGTACTTTCAGTACTACATTTTTCCCAAATTTATCCTTCATGAGTCTCAACAAGTATGACCAAAATGACCTACATTTCTCAATTTCTGGTATAATTTTCATGAAAATAGTTTGAATAATTTTTTGATCTTGAGCAGGCTACGTTGTACATTTGGAGGCTGAATGCCCTTTGCTCTTTCTTCGACCCCTTCCTTTGCTTGACAGCTTGGATTTTGGTTTACCAGCAGAGTAATTAGTGTAATAGTGGCAAACTCTGTGCTTGCTGTGAGAAGTAAGATGCATTATGTTTGCAGTTGTGAAACATACTTTCATTGTAGAATTGCTCCACTACAGAAACCTCAAAATAGCCCGTATAGTCATCAGTCATGAGGAAAATCTTAAACGGCGTGTAAGGCTTAAGCTACTGTCAGATCATTCCCCTTACTCTGCATACAGGCTGAGGTGAGGATTTTTACTCTGAGTTTATTCACCCATTGAAAGCGCTCCTTTTGCTATTTCTGAGGCTTAAAGATGATGATTGAATGTCAGCTTTTGAGGTATTTCACCAGTGACCATCACAAAAAAGGCATTCGGGTAATGAGCTTGCCCCACATTCCCAATGGTCTTTGGAGCCTCTTAAGTTGCCAGCAGCTCCCAGTAGTCAGTCCCCTTCCAGCTGCCAAAGCTCCTTTTTCCCTTTGAATATTTCCATGTGCTACGCATAAAATATCTTCCTAGGCCCTAGAAACACAGGAACAAGACAAACTCTTTTAACTGAATGTCAACATAAATAATAGAACTGCAACCAAACCAACAATTTTATTCTTTTCACTTTGGAAATATAAAGCCTTTTTTTATTTATTTGGAAACTTAATTTTAATTTAAATAATGCAACCACAGCATTTTCAGACTGCCATGAATATGACACCCATGCACTGAAAATCCTTCATGATCAAGTAGCGCTGCTCTGGTGGGTGCCAAAATGAGAACCTTGACTGAGCCTCTGAGGTTTGCCTGGATGCTTTCCCACTGCCTCGTTTCTTCCTTTTACTCAAGAGCTGAGAAGATGCGTGTGGAGGGGGAGGGGACCTGAGGGAAGACGTAAATCATGGCAACCTGGCTGTCAGGGGGGTATCACTTTTTAATTCCCGGTTCACGTTCCCAGTGGCAGTGGAGCTGCGATCTGAAATCTTGTTTCACCTCTCTGCTTTGTGTGCGGGTGCCAGAGCAGTGGCAGCCCCAGGCCCCTCGAGCTTGGAGGTAAGGGACCTTGCAGCAGCAGGCTTGCCTGGAGGTTTTGTTCCTGTTTGATAGGTCGGGCTGGCACTCATTGCAGGAGCAGCTGGGGAGAAATAATTAGCATAACAAAGAGCTATATTATAGTATTGCATTGTGCATTTTGAGCCTTCAGATACCTTGCGTGTTGCGTACATCTGAATTCCAGGTATAATCAGACAAACACAAAAAAAGATTCCTCCACCTTTAAAGCAAAAAGAATATGATTCATTTAAAATATTGTAAAGGTTGGGTGTAGCAGTGCTGTGGGTGCATTCACCTGAACGGGGTGCCAGTGGTCACTGGTGTGGTGTTGGAGAGCGTGGCTCACCCCGGCTGGCAGGAGGGTCCCAGGGGGATGCAGGGCCAAGTCTTCCTGATATGCCTGGGCCAGAAGAGATGTGCTGGGGCCTGGCATTCCTGTCGGCTGCTTTTGCCCCTCGGCACAGCAGTGGAAGGGGCGTGCTCAGGCATTAGGCTGCTGAGGGGAAGGCACTGGGTGCAAACACTTTGTGTTTTGCTCCATGTTCATGGTTAGTGATCAGCACATTTGCACTGGGCGGGCACTGGTGACTTCTACTGCGTTAGTGGTGCGAGGTGTTGTCATGGACCAGGTGGGAAGCTGCTTGGTGTGCTGCGCTCCTCTCTCTCCTTGCTTGCCACAGAGCTGTCCCAAATGCCTGTGGCATTTGTAACACCCACGCTGCCTTCCCTGTGAGCTGCTCCGTGCCGCCTGCATGTGCAGTGCCCAGCTGCCCATGTGCTGCGTGCACCTCTCCCCTCCTCTGTCCCCCTTCTGTCTGGTTTTTGGCTGAGGAAAATTACCCACCCCAGGAGTTAGAAGAAATACAGAGAATAAAATAAGAGGAGCGAAAATATCCCGGGGAAGGTTTTTCACAGCTGATCCTCCCCTGGGTTGGATGTCTGTCAGATGCGCTTGCAGCACACAGACGCATCTCTCCCTCAGAAAGAGGGATTTAAAACCAAACCCACAAATGCAGCTCTCCCTCTTGCTCCCATGAATCGAGAGTCCCTGGCAAAGCAGGGGAGTAAATCCCAGGGCAGGAGGGAGGCTCTGCCAGCCCCGCGGGCAGTCTGTACTGCAGCAGGGAGCCATGTATGCTCTGTCATCCGTTGCGCTGTTTACTTCTGCAAAACCTGGGTATGCTTCGCCCAGATGTTTGCATTCAGCACTGCCTTGTCAAGCAGGGAGATGTAAGAAGTCGATCAAAGAGATTGGAAGATCCTGCTGCTCGGTCCTGGTTGTGCAGGGGTTCTTAAATAGCCATAGTAGATTTAGGGAGCCATCACTTTCAAATGGTTACTGAAAACACAACATTGTTTAGGCTTTATGCCTCCAATAGTTATAATAAAATGTTTCAGAGAAACATATGTATCAAAACTAATGAGATTTTTTACAGTTAAAATGCACTGATGTGGTGTTATGCTTTCCTTTACAAGTAATGTCTAAAATAAGAGTTGCTGCTGAAAGAGGTTTGTGAGGAAAAATTACATAGATCTGTTCTTTTGTTTACTTTGTGCACTTGACAGCCCCTGAACGCAGTCGGGTTCTGCGCTTTGGCTGTGCAGTCTGCCAGTCAGGCTTCTGACATTTGTTTGAGCCTTTTGCATAGCAGCAGAGAAGATGGAGCTGTTTTTTATAAGGCAAATATGACCGTGAAAGCACAAAGGGTGCTGATGGATTCGGCAGTAGGGAGTGTCGTTGGAGTGATGTTTTATATTCATTCATTTCATTAAAAAGAAAGTGATTTAAAACTGACTGTTTCTTCTTACAACAGAGAATAAAACACCACACAAGGGCACTGATGAAAATTTAAAAAGCAAGAGCTGTGAAAGCAAGGCTCTCAGGTAAGCTCCCCGTGGGTTTGGGAGCAATGGGCTGTGCCAGCCCCCAGCACTTTAATCCTGCCCTCAGGGTGCACAGCAAGGGATTCTGAGGCAGTCTTCTCTGGCTAGAGCAAATGCAGTTCACCCTCTGTGTGAAAAATCTCTTTCCTGCAATGGTGTTTGCAGAGGTACCATCAGGTCTGTTCTCAGAGCCTGTTTCACCACGGCTCCAGAAGATGGGTTTGCCCCCCTCCCTCTACTTACCATACAAATTTATCAACAATATACAGTTGCCAGTGTCCGTTTTCTACAGATTTGTTGGAAGGACATGACCTGTGCCTTTGACCCTGGGAAACTGGAGGAGGCTTGGTGGTGGCTGAACCGCAGCCTCAACTTTTATTTTTCAAAGTTTTTATTTTCTTTTTTAATTTTTATTTTGTATCAACATTGCTTTGACTCATCTTTTGAACTCCACATTGTTGGGCAAGAACTGCTGCCAGACCCTCTGCTTTGAAGCAGAAGAGAAACACCTCCATAATTTCCCTTGCCAGTGCCAGAATATGGAGGAAATCTGCCACAGTGCATGCCCTGATCCTGCTTTGGGGAATTACTTAGAGCTGTTCCTGTTTTGACAGAGCTCATTTACCTCTCCCTAACTGCTCTAATCTCTTAAGAGTGCAATTCAAGTTGTTAATTTGAGTACCTTCATAAAGAATTTCCACATTGCAAATTCCCAGTCTGAACTTTGCTAAAACAAAATGTGTTGTTGGAATACATTTCTCCGCACCCACAATTGTCTTTTTTTCATTCTCTGTGCGCCATACCTTCTGCTACCTGCTCTGAGCTGCTCTCCGCAAGCCACAAGTTACGAGCGTGAGTCTAATTTCACTCTCCAGTAAGCAGGGAATTTAGAAAATTCAGAAGTGCTGGGATCAACACCAGGCACTCGCATTCGTGATCCTCATCGGAGTGAAAACCGTGTGTGTAGCTGTGTAACTGCTACGCCACTGCTATCTCTGCAGGGGAACTTGAATCGTCTGAGGAGCCAGCTGCCTGCAGGCAGTGCAGGCTGTGTCTGGTGTGCTGGAGGGAGGCTGGGCACAGCTCGCTGGAGGACACACACATGTGCATGCATTAGCTGGGCTGCTTCCCGGAGTCCTGGCTGTGTTCTGTCTTGTCTCTGGGCTCCTTAAAGCAACGGTCATTAGGGCTGCTCACTCTGGCATGTTTTCATCCCACATCCTTCTTGGTATTAGACAATGTCTACCTTGCATTGTCTGATCCTGGTCCAGCACAGAATATTCCATTAATGTGACTCGAAGAGAGGAACTTATTTTTCCCGGCCTCAGCCTGTGAAATTAGTTGCAGTCTGCTGCTCTGTACAGTACAGCCGAATCAGACGTCCTCTCACCAGCACCCACTGCAGCACTTTATGCCTGAACTCAAGATGCAATGCAGTTGGGGGGGAGGAACAACTACAAATCCAACTCAGAGAGGGAGCTGACCTGAAGCCATCCATGGGGCCTCACATCGAGCCTGCGTCGAGCTCCTGTCATGCTAAGCTGTCAAAAACAATAACCTCGAGAAAACCTTTCCTGCGTCTTTACATCTCATTAATTGGTGGGTCCTGCTCTCTGTCACTCTGGCACCTCATGGAGAGTCAAAAGCAGGGGCAGGAAATGATACAGTGGGTCATACTACCAAATGTCAATGTCATATGTCCAAAGAAAGGCTTGATTGGTTTAATGGAGGTTGGGAGGGGTATAGTATACATGAGAAGTATGCTATTTTTTTTCCTCTGATGATCTTGATCACAGGAAATAATGGCAAACAGAAAAGTAGATGTTAATTTCTGAAGTGACCAAAGAGTAGAGAACACCAACATTAAGAGAGCAGCGGGTAAAAGGACTGTTTAAGATGGCTCTTGGCTACGGAGTGGAGCAAGGTGAAATTTAATGTCAAGTAAATATCAGCAAGATCTGCTTGAGTGTGGAACAGCCTCCAGAAAGAAACTGGGAGAGCCTTTGCTTGAGACACTTAAAACTAGCCTGAACAAGGTGCTGGGAGAGAGACACTGCAGAGAACAATTCTGCAACTGCCACAGGGCTGCAATGATCTAATAGCTCTTTCCCACCTTTAGTCTCTGTGATCCTGCAGTTAATCATCACGTATTCATTGTGAAATCCTGGCTCAAACCATTTGTTAAGACTCCTAGCTAGTGAATTTTCATATTAGCTAGAAAAGGACAAGCCTAGGAGTTTTAATCCAAATTTAAGCCAGCATTAGTCTTGGAGCCCTGATTTTTGCAGGCAGAAATTTGGATCCAGGTTTGTATCTCTACAGTGGCCAGACCGATGTACAGCTTCTTTGTTTCTGACTTGTGCTGCTGTAGAAGCTGCTGTCAAGAGTTATAGATAGTGTATCAGAGACAGGTTGGTTTTGTTTTGTTTTTCTCCAGGGCAGTGACAGTGATTGGCAATTACAAATACCATTGGACTCCTTGAATGTAAGGGTGTGAGTGGAGGCTGTTTTTCCTTACACTGTTTCTTCCCTTACATCCTCCTCTGTCCCCCATCTTTTCTTTACAAGTGCTGTGGTTGGGACTCAGGTGTGATGAAGACTCTAGAAGAGAGTCCAGACTGCCTGCATGATAAAGCCACCTTCCTGGAGCTACACAAGTGCTTCCTTCAGTTGATGAGCTGTAAAGAGTCAAGGTGGCACAGGCAGCTGTGATCCAGAAACTTGTTTTTGTCACTCTAAAAGATGATTATAGATCTGTTAGCAACCCCCTGGCACTATGTAGGCTTGCACAGCAATTATTTCTGCAATTACTTCTACATCACCCTGCTGGTTCTAAACTTTAAGAATACCCTGAAATAATGCTGAGTTTTGGACTGATGAGCTATCACATGAACAGTGGCCTGTTGCTTTTCCTCAGTTGTGGAGCAGGTGCTAAGTTGAGCAAACAGCACAGGTGCTCTCCTCCTGATTAAGGGCTTCTTGCTGGATGATGTGTGCAAATTGGAGAATGTGGTGGTGGCAAGGGGGATTGCCAGGGCAGGCTGGAAGAACACAGAGAAGGGAGACACATGTTTCCATGAAATATTTCCATGAAAATTGTTGTCGCCTTCCTATGACTCCTACCACGGACAAATAGCTTCTCATTAGATTTTCCGTTTCTCTCCTCCATTTCACCTCCAATTTCATGTTATGCTTCTTTTGGTTTTCTTTAAGCTAACCTTCTCCCTGACGAGTACTCAGCCACAGAAGCAGAGTCCTTACCTTAAACACACCTTTCTGAAGATCTTTACTAATAGTTCCCTTTTGCTTGCTGCATTACCAGAGGGTCCCGATGAATTGGGTGACTGACTTACCTTGCAAACTTATTATTCTATACTTGCTTTGTGCAGCACTGATAAATGTCAGGGTTTTGCATAGAAGTTGATATTTTTTTCCCCCTTTGCTTTCCACAATGAATATGACAGGATACAGATTCAAGAATGCACTAAGGTTTTGATGACTTTCATCCAGATTATGCACATTAGTAACATGAGCAGTTCCTGGGTATGAATAGATGAGCTTCTTATGGGATTTTTTTTGCTGCATCAGGCATGGGAAGCAGGTGAAGCTGGAGAAACTGGGAGGAAGCAGTTTTGCCTACAAAAGTTGTCATTCTGAGTCTGGATTTTTTTTCACCCAAAAACTTTTTTTTTGAATTTCACCCAGAAAGCGAATTTTGTATGTGAGTTCACTTTCTTCCCAGTGTTGCTTTTGGGCTACAAAGAGGAGTGTTGGAGGAGCTGAGGCAATGTTGTTGATACTGTCCACCTTCTGCAGCCCCTCCCTTGTTGCAGGTAGCTTTGGGAGGAAGAAAAAGCAGTTGGTTATTCAGGGACTGCTTCAGGAGAGGACCTGTATATCTTTCTGCAGCTTCTGCAGATCAGCTGATAAAAGGATAGAGAGAAGCTCTGCAAAAAGAAGGAAAAGTGTAATAGCTTTGCCTTACCGAGCTTTAATGATGGCCCAGAACACCTACTGCGAAGCCAGGTGACCCATAAAAAATCAACACAATTCAGTTATGCCTGGGAATAGAGTAAACTGAGATCAGCAATAAAGCAGCTTTCGTACAAGTCAGGAGGATGCTGTAACATGCCAGGGTATTTTTGCTAGTAGTGCCTTTCAGGGCTGTGTTACGGCAAGTTACCTTTTGCCTGGGCTATGTTTAGAGATGATTTTCCTTTTGAGTTTCTTCTCTTTTCCATTAATAAATTTTCTGCTGCATTCAGTCACAGAGCAGGCACAGTTTATGTTCTTGCCTGGCATTCTTAAGCAGCATAGTGGGAAGTCAGGGTAAGGGAGACCTAGGCAGAAAGGACAGAGTGTATTAGTGTAATAGTGCTGCATCTGCCAATGCATACACTGGTTAGCAAAGGCTATGAGCTAAAACCCATACTGGTATTTTATAGTGTTCTCAGTAACCATGAAGAGGGGCTCTTCACAGTCTCACTGTTTCCTGATCTGTGCCTTTTCTGACTTTTCATGCAGGATCCTTCCTGCAAGTGGACTTTCCCTGGAATGCTTCAGGCAAGATCTTATCCTATCTGAGTGCTGCCTCTGGGCTGGAGGCAGGGATAGCCTTGTCCTTGCAAATAATTAGTTTCCAAACCCGCAAATTCAACCTCATAACGAGCTCGTGTTGAAATAGGGCTCTGTGTACAGTGCCAGGCTAACTCTTTCCTCTTCTTGACCTCCTCTCTTCTTTCTGTCCTGCGGTTGCTCCAGCTTATGACTGTGGTGGGTTGACCTTGTTGGGCTGCCAGACACCCACCCGGCTGCTCTCTCACTCCCTCTCCTAAGTAGGACAGGGAGAAATATAAGATGGAAAAAAAGCTCGTGGCTCAAGATAAAGACAGGGAGATGGCTTACCAGTTACTGGCATGGGTAAAGCAGATGACTCAGAAAATTAATTTATTGCAAATTGAAATACATTTGGAAAGTGGGAAAAAAAAAAAAAAAAGGACTAATTGAAACAACACCTTCCTTTCTTTTTCCTCAGGTTCAGCTTCATTCCCAGCTCCTCTAGCTGCCCCCCTGTCCAGGCAGCTCAGGGAGGACAGGGATGGGGGTTTGTGGTCAGTCCATGACAGTTTGTCCCTGCCACTCCTTCCTCCTCACACTTTTACTCTGTGTGGGTCCTCTCCATGAGCTGCAGTCCTTCACAGGCTGCTCTGGGATGGGCCTTTCCATGGGCTGCAGGGGAATCCCTGCTCTAGCACCTGGAGCACCTCTTCCCATCCTTCTCCATGGGGCTCTGCAGGGCTGGTTCTCACATTTTAACTCCCTGCCTGTGTGGTGCTTTGCCCTTTCGTAAGTATACTTTCCCCTGGGTGCTACCATCTTGGCTGCAGGGCCCGGCCGTGCCCTGAGGTGGGGCCACTGGAGCTGGCTGTGTGTGGCACGGGGCAGCCTCGGCCTGTCCTCACAGAGGCCCCTGCAGCCCATCTACCTCTATCTCACTGGACACCCAGCGCAATGACTTCCAGTCAGAAAGCCCTTTTGGAGACACTGAAATCAAGATTTTGATCCCTGTAGCCCCTCAACATGTCAAGGCTCTGCTGCTGCCTGGGCAGGCGCTTCCCATCAGGGCTCATGGCTGAGGTCGTTAGACCTGGGGCCATGTGCAAGCCCAAAGTGAGATATTGGTTCCTCTTTATGGAAAGCAAAATTGGGCATCTCAGCCACAGCTGGGGTGCATGTGAATTTACCAGTCTGCTGCACACCTGAAAGAGGGTTTTTTGTTCTAAAGTCAGTGGGACTGATATGCAGAGACAGAAGGAAGAGCTGTGTTGTAATCCTAGCATTAGTAGGTGTCTGCCTGTAATATGGGCAATATAAAAAAGCAGGCAGAGCTGCTCCTGTTTTTTAGGCAGTGTCCAGAATTATGTAGCTTTTTCTTTCTCTGGAAGTTCTCACTGCTGTGTGATAAACAATCATTCAGTTATGGAGGGAAGTCCTTTTTTACACCGAGGATCTCAGCAGATCCACAGTGGGGGTCCTGTCCCACGGTGGCTTTCTTCAGAAGTCACAGCCTGCCACCCTCTCTCATGGTCCCTGTGGCCAAGTGTTGTCCATGCTGTGATGGCTCATGGAAGGGTAATGTTGAAGGGATGTTTCTCAGGAAGAAAGTAAGGATGGTCCCCTCCAGGCTGAAAAGACGGAAGAAGGAGTGAAGTCCTTGAACAAGAGAAGTATTTCAAGGGAAAGGAGAGGAGGAGGTATGTGGGGTTGAGTCTTTTTGGATTTCCTCGAGCTGTGGGATGTGGGAAGCACCGAGGGTGACAGAATTGGACGGAGGTGAGGAAATGGCCCGGCGAGCTTGGCGGGAACAGGCCCAGGAGGAGTGTCTGTCCTCCCCTGCACCAGGCAGTGGTGGACGTGGTGTGCTTCAGCCACTGGAGCCAACCACGCTCACACCCAGCTCTGCCACTTTGCAGGGCCA
This sequence comes from Cygnus atratus, assembly GCF_013377495.2. Classification (NCBI taxonomy): domain Eukaryota; kingdom Metazoa; phylum Chordata; class Aves; order Anseriformes; family Anatidae; genus Cygnus; species Cygnus atratus. The sequence goes on from NC_066364.1 coordinate 96,449,513, forward strand.
GTCCCGTCGTGCCCGTGCAGCTGGGCATCCTGTCCCTGGCTTACAGCATGAACCACAGAGCTGGGGCTCCCAGCCTCCTGCCAGGGTGCTCCAGGAGGCTGCACAGCCTGGGTTTAGGGTGCAAACCGGGGCAGTGCTGCCTACCCGGCTGCAGGAGCTGAAGTAGTGACTGTTTAAGACAGCTGAAATCACAGTCTTCTGATGGCATTTTGTGTAAGAAGCCCAGAGCTCTAGTTCATCTTATTTCTAAATCAGAATTCACCAATACAACTGCAGTTGAAGGTGGTTTAAAGTAATGTGTTAATATGGGTCCTATTGAAGTTTTAGTTTTGCAGATTGCTAACATTTTGTAACAGATACTGGCATGAACCAAACTCCTAGATCCAAATAGCTCCCAGCCTTTAGATCTGAATCCTATATGCTCAAAACACTTCCACTTAATCGTTAGTAAACCAGAATATTAAATGGCATCAAAGTGTGGCCATGAGCTAGAGATTTTGTCTGTGAGGTTTAACCTTTGCAGTTTCAGAGCCAAAGCTTTGCATAAAGGAGAAATTCTAGGGTAAATGTAAATAACACACACGTCTGGAGGATTAGCTGTCTCTTGTCCAGAAATGCCACACCTTGTAATTAAAGAAGAGGCTGTTAGTATGCGACATAGGAATGCAGAGGGTGTGGACCATCTCAGATTTACAGGCTATCAGGTTTATGAAAGAGACTAAATGCTGTTTAGTGTTACAAAGGTGGTGAGACCTTTGTTCAGCATTGCCCCAAAAATCTGGCAAACTTCTGGTGGGAAAACACTTTGCAAGTAAGATCTTGCTAGAAAAATAATCTATTAGAAAAATTTAGTAGGGAAACTCCAGTAGTTTCTGAAATGACTGCTTTTCTTCGTGTACTGCAACAGGATAATGGTGTATAGACTGAACATGAATATGAGTGTGCAAGTTGCCTACTGTGAACTGGAAAGTATGACTATTTTAATTTAACTTTACAAGTATCCATTAAAATAGAAGTGCGTAAGTGAACTTTAGTGCCAAAAGAAGTGCAACAAAAGCATTTCAGTATGTGAAAAATAGTATCCGTTACGAAGATCTGAATGTAAGCACAGGGCTGAGGAAATCATTTTGGTTGTGTCCTTTCCAGTGAGTTGTTATACCTCACGATATTTATAGCTCAGTAGAATAATGAATATTAACACTTGTCATCTCACATCGAAAGTGTCATGTTAAAAAAAGGGATTTGAACTCTAGAGATTAATGCAGTGAAAATTATGACAACATTTAGCTCATTGAAAGAAAAGCTTTGAGTTAACCATAAAAGGCTCAGAATAGGTCCAAACTCAAGGAAAGCATTTTTATTTTATTTTTTTTCAGTCAGTTTGTCATGGTGACTCTGTGCTGCAAGCCATTGTGTCCACATCTCAGATCTGGGTAAGGCTTCCTCCAGAATTCTACGGGTCAGTTGTAACACCAGTCACTAAATCTAGTGAGTTTTGCAGTGGTACTCATGAATGGGCTAGAGAACTGAATCAGGTCTGTAACAGGATACAAGAAGATAGAGACCTACCCTTGCACAGTCATGCTCTCTAGAAGTTTGTGCCATGTCCCTTGCAAAGAAGGCAAAACAACAAGACTTGACTGCCTGATTCTCCCGCCTGATGAATATGATGTTTTTTCGTTCCTTTGCATGGACAAAAGTTTCACTTCTGAAAGAATTGCCTCTTTTCAAGGCAACTGGACTTTTAATGGGATAAAGAAACATTAGCCACAGTGGTTTGAGTGGAGGGGGAAGCAGCTGATTCAGTTACCTGGAGGCTGGAGGGCACCATTATAATTCAAAACTTGACCTCCAGTTGGACGGTGTTTCCCTTCCATGCTAGGGCTGGATTTGGTTGTGTTGTTATAGACGCACCATTGTGAGTCCAGATTGTGCCCAGCTGCTATGCAGATACACAAAGAGCTGAGAAAGCTGCAGGGAGCCTCTTCGTTGTGTGTTACTGGACAGCAGCCAACCTACCATCAAAGGTTGCCCATTCCTTGAGAAAGCACAGGGCTTGCTCCATCCCCCAGCCATGTTGCAACCGAAAGGTGTCCAAATGGAGATGGGAAGGGTATTTCCAGTGCCCCAGTTTGTGGGACAGAGTGTACAAGGTGTGCTGGGGAGGGAAGCTTGCACTGGTAGAGAAGATAAACACTGTCTGAATGGGAGGGTACTGAAAATAGTCTGCTAGGGACAAGATATAAGGCATGATAGAGCTTTTAATGAGTGAGTTGTCATCGAATTTCTAGTAATCTTTAGCAGTGTGTTTCACTCTGATTTTTACATGCATTTGCAAAAACTTCTGAAACTCATATATAAGCTGGCCTGCCTCTGACCAGCACAATTCTTTGTATGTTAGTTTGCATCAGATACAGCCTAGTTCTTATGTAAAAATTCCATGGGAAAATCCAGGAATGACTGCATAACTGATTTGGTATGGCACTGGGCTTTAATTGTTTTCAGATTTGGTTTTCAAGGCCAAGAAACCAAAATCCTAAGTAATGTTTCATTTCTATCCCTTTGCAAACCGAGACTCTGTGGAACGCACAACTGTAGCACTCAGCGCTGTATATAGAAAAGCACTTTCAGTGTCCTGCAGATGTCTGCTCAGTAGCTTCCATATGGCAGATTACTTGTTATTGGACCAGGCACAGCTCATGCTTGTGCAATTCTGTTGCAGTTGGCAAGGAGGTAAGGCAATCACGGCTCGATCTGGCCCGTTGGGTCAAATAAACTCTCTGCACACTTGAGTAGGGGTTTCAAGCTGAATAATGTTGCTGGAACAACTTCCAGCCCTCGCTAACACTGGTGCAGCCCCACCTTTCAGAGAACTTGAAAATCTTATGTGCTTGGTAGTAGCTTAAGAGTGTTCTGCCACCTGAGCACTGGGCTAGGATGGAAGCTCTTGGATGTTGTTGGCACCTGAAAAGCCTTTATTGGCCCAACACAATAAGCTGGTGGTCTTAGTGAGGCAAAGGACCAGATAATTATAGAAACAGAATCCTCCTCCAGAAATTGTTCTCCCTGTCAAGGCTGAAATATTTTGGCAGGGGCAGCTTCCTCAGTGTCTCTTGAGCGCTGTATTTTTTGTGGTTTAAGAGAATGCTGCATTCACTTGGGGTTTTGATCCACCAAACTTTATTCTGTTTTCTATTTATAATATTTTCCGTGTTGTTTCTGTGTGACTTCTGTGTGTGTCTGAAACAGACAAAGAGCAAATTTTGAATTTAGGCACTCTAGTCCAGTCTGGCCAGAACTGGTGTCTGTACAGCCTGGCTTGATGCCCGCTTGGTTTCAAGCTGGTGGCACTAAAGTATGAGCAGGATATGTTTTGTGATGGTGTTGAGTGGTGGCTGGAAATTGTTTCTTACATTCAAAACCACATTTTGAGATATTTTTGATGCAATGGGGCTGCCTCAGGCAAGTTGCACCTGCCTAGTTGAGATCAGGCCTAACCTGTACTGATGCAAGCTCTGAGAGTCCACATGAGAATGCCTTAAACTTTAAAGATCCCAATTCTCATTGAATCAAAAAATTTTAAGTAAATCTTTTTTTTTTTCCAATTAGAAAAGCTGAATTTGACCCAAAGATTTTGGATAGGCATTCTAGTTAAAGAAGGGTAGTCAAACAAGGTGTTAATGCACTGGGTAGGTAAGGTGGAAATTCAGTGATTCTAGTTTCTCAGTTTTTCCAGTACAGACAGTGGGGGCACATAAATAAGGAGACTTGTTCGTTTGGCTACCTTGCTTTGGTCTGCAATTGCAAATCATATTTGTAGCTCAGCTAATTTGGAAATGGCAGGAAACTCCATTCTAGTTACGAAGAGACACTCGCCATCTGCAGTCTAGCAGTACTTGCCAACTGTATGTTTGGGACACAGCAGTCTAGGCAAAAGTGCTATCATCTGACCCTAATATATCTGTTTCTCAGTTTATAGTGTTGTAAGCATGTCAACAGAGCAGCTCTCAAGCATGGCACATTTTGAAACAAGTAAATTATAGCACTAATCTAACGGCTGATTTTGTTTTTCTGACCTACTTAATTTAAAAAGTGTCTAAAAATGGAAATGCTGTTTCACTTAATGCGAAGACAGAGCTGGCTTTTTTTCCCCAACATCTGTGTCCAGAAAGGAAGAAAAATCCTGTTTTGACTGGCCTTCCTCCACCAGTCATTTTTTTTCATTTCTTGTCTAAAGCAAAGTAAGTTACATAAACATTCCACCTCTTTCCATAAATTGGCTGCAGTTTCTGAACAATAGTGTTACTGTGAAGAGAAGAAAACCACAGACACACCCCACAACTGTTGGTCACACAGCCAGAGAGAACTAAAGACGCATTCTTTGAAAGTACCAAAAAGGAAATCCATGGTCTTAAAGCAAGACCTTTTATGTTATGTTTGGAAATGTTTCTCATTTCTGTCTTTCTTCCCCCACCCCCGCTTCTTTAGCTTTCTTAGCTCAACATGTTCGAGGGAGTGAAATGGCTCTAGACAGAACTTTATTCTTTGTCGAGATGTGTTGATAGTATTTGTCAGTACTCACTAACCTGGGACCGGATAGTGAAAGAAAACTGAAAAGTGGGATTTTAGAAAGAGGAAAGAAAACATGTTACTAATAATGCCTTTGGGGCTTCCTCAGTATAAAAAGTAAAAATGCTTCGCTGGAAGAAAGAGAGAGGCTAAGACAGAAATCTCTGTTTAAAGCTGGTAGTTCTCAGTTGTAAAAGTCATAATTCTCTTCAGACAATAACAGCTCTGTAGAAACAATTCTTTTCCTCTCTGAAGCATCTCAACACACTTTCCAAACGGGAATTCACACCCCTCGTAGCCTGCATTCCCCAGCTGGGCAAGCCAATGCACCAGGAGGTTAGACGTCCTGCCAGTGTCACGCTGCAGCAATAAATACACCCTGAATTACTCTCTGCTGTAGCCTGCACAGCCTTCTAAACACAGAATACCAAGTGGTTTGGCACTGTCTGTCGATATTCCCTCTTGGAGGCTCTGGGATTACGATCTCAATGAAGGCAAAGTTGCCACTGATCTTACTGGGAGCTAAGCATGTGTAAAGTCAGCAGGATCCCGCAGGCAGCAGGAATGCACAACAAAGCAATGCCTATAAATCAGCAAGTAGGTGTCTGCTGGCCTCCTGCACGCTGGTGTGTGCCGTGGCCCTAACGGCATCCCTGTGTGCAGCTGTAAAACCCAGCTGCAACCTCGCCAGCGAGAGGGCACGGCGGAGCTGGCGGGCTTGCCTCAGCAGCAGCCCACGCTGGGGCAGCCGCCCTGCTCTCCTGCTGCCTGCCAGGGCTCCCCACCGCACGCCAACCTGCCCCGTGGCCCTGCCCCGTGGCCCCGGCGCCCACGTCTCTCACTCTGGAGCAAGCCAGAAGCAAGACTCAAATTGTTTGCAAGGAGCAAGCCTGTGCACTTCTGAGGGCGTCTCTCTATATGTTATTGAACATGCTTTGTCCAGGAAAGGAGCAGGAGTGAGCATACATAGCATGTAAGAAAACAAAACAAAGCAACCACCAAAATAGCTGCTCTACTGTTGAGGTACCATCAGAAAATACGTTCGGTTTTATTCCAAAAAAAAGAAATATTCAGAATAAAATTCAAATGCTTGGGGGGGTGGGAGGGGAGGCTTCTGTGAAAAACTGAAGATGAGTTTTTAGAAGCTCAGATAGAGATGGCTTCCCGCAATTTTTTTCTGTAGATATAACATGCAGTTTTGTCATGGCACTATTGAGACTTTCAAACAGGATTGGGTCCCTTTAAGATACACAGTGTACACAAGTTGCTCCCAGGCAGTCAGCTAAAAGCAGAACATAAATGAAAGAGGTGCAAAACAAGGTATTATAATCACTCGTATGCTACTAAATCCCACTACATACAGAAGCTAATCTGTTTTTAGACCCTGCAGTGGCTGGTAGCTGCAGAACACAGCATGTGGACTGAAAAAGGTTAATTTTTTCCTTTTGCCTGCCAAATCGTTTCTCTACTCCACCCTTGGTGTCCAACTTTCCAATCCCTGAGTCAGTGTCTGAAGTCAAAACAACCAGCTGGGCCTCCCTGAACCTTTCACTGTGGGAAAGCTCGGCTCAAAATGGCTGCATTGTTTCCCTGTAATCTTATCCTCAGCGTTTAATATCCTCAGCAATTCACAGAATTTTCAGGATTGTGTTTTGGCCCAATGGGAAATGCTGACCTAAATGGTGTGAAGTTTTTGCTCTTACGTTATAAGGGAAAATATTATGGAAAAAATAGAACTATCCTTTTACTGTCTGTGTTGATATATTTTACCTACCACTTGGAACAGAAAGCTGCAGAACTGAGCTACATGCACTTTTTTCAGATTAATTCCTTTAAAAAGAATAGGAGAACCTGCTGGAAGACATGACACTGGAGATGTATCTGTCAGAGAGTATGTGTCACAGTAACATCTAAAGTAGCATAGTTTGTCCTAAGATTTTCAAAGCATGTAGAATCTGTTAATGTCTAAAGATCCTTATATAAGAAAAAAGAAGGAAAAAAGGTAAAAAAAAAAAAAAAAGTGATTAAGAGTAGGATTATAGGGCATAGAAGAATATGCAAACAAGAATCCGCATTAATTTAGGGGACGTTATTATGTTGTAGCAACACTTGCAAAATTTTTAATATTGAGGTACAGAAATACAAAGGCCATGTTTGGAAGAAAAAAAACACGCAGGAGGATCTCCAAATCTTAAGAAATAGAAAATATGGTGCTTCAGTATCAGTGGTGTGTTACATTTTGGAGGCTGGGATTTGAATTTGCTACGTTTGCAGGCGAACAAGCATGCTTCCCATTGAAGAGCCTGTTTCAGCGGTGCTAGCTAGTCTCATGGGTGCACTTGTTGGAGTGGGTTTTGAGGCAGGTTTTGCAGGCTGACCTCAGCTTTGGCAAAAAAATAAAATAAAATAAAAAGAATCCTGTTAGTATAGTCTTACTCCCAGCTATGAGCTGAAGGCCAGAAATCCTACCTTTGGTGTCAAGGTTTTAACACAGGCATACATTGCAAACCCCAAGGGTTTGGTTGGTTTAAACCGTCATTCCCTCATTAAGAACTTGATGTTAACGTAGTGTCTGTGATGACCAGCTTCTGATAATGATGCAGGAAAATCCTTTACTGGAGAAACCCTGAAGAGCTCTGGAGCTTCCTGGTCATTACAGATGGATAAGCACTGCTGGAGAGTGAGCCTTAAGCTGACAGCTGCAGCCTTCTGCTACTGGACCTCAATCCTCACTCTACTCCTGTTTCATAGCCTTGTTCCTATACATGGTGGTCTTTTAGTGGTAAGCATTTTTTTGTTTACAAGACACACAAACATCTTTTTCTTAATGATGTACCTTTCCAATCTAGTCTTGGGGATGGGAGCCAAGATCTTGAGAGATCTGATGACTGTATTGTTTTGTGGGCTCAGCTTGGAGAATTAGGCAGTATCAGTGATGCAGAATGTATGTACTTGTGTATGTGAATTAGCTTCCTGCTGTTAAACGTGTAACTGCAAACAAAATTTGGTCCCCCCATTTAAAGTCCCTCCCCCATCTTAGGGGAAAAGAATCCCTTTTAGAAACCACGGATAGCAGATGTCCAGTTCCGGTTTTCATTATTACTTATTTTGTTAGAAAAACCACCACTGACTCATTCCTGTACAATTCAGTGTTCGCACAGTTCCCTTCACTGCTGTTTGTGCAGGGATCCCTCCTCAACAGTCTGTAACTCAAGAGATCAGTTGTGTTACAATTGCTTAAAAAAAGGAATGTCACAATTGTGACCGCAGCAAATTGTACTGAAAGATCTGTTGCTGATCTATACAAAGAATGCCAAAGCTATTTGCCTTGGCATTGTGTGTAGTACTCTCCTTGGGCAGCGCATGAGGAAGATTCAGGCGCCATAGAGTTGATACTTGGGCTCTTGGCTTTCTTAGGAGCGATCTACCAGACAGATCACAGGGACTGTGCAACTCAGAGTTCAAACTGGTTCAGCATGTGTTTTTAAGTGAAACTGGAAATGAGGAGATCAGTGAAGACTGGTGCCACATTACATACAAAAATCTGCAACTTGGTTAAACTGCGTTTCACAAGACAATAGATCCCTATGGTGATCTTAAGAGTGGTGAACTTTCTCTTCTATTGACTTTTCCTTCATCTCCTGTTCTTTGTACTGCAATAGCCCTGAGCCTTCTTACTGTCCAAATCCAAGTAGGTCTCATAATAAGGCATCATAGTTCATAACAGGCTTCATCAGCTAAAGTAATCCTTAAATCTAGGCAGACTACCATAAAAATGACAGCAACAGGTAAACCCTTGAAACTCGTCTAGTGGCACAGTTGACACAAGGTCTCAAGGTCTTACCTATATTTGCTTAAGGGCTAAGACAACCTGGGGAATATGTGAGTTAACTGGGCACACTGCAAGGACTAAGAAGATACAGTGTGAGGACCTTAGGGCCACTGAAAGACATGTGCTACTGAAAGATATATCTGAAGTCATTGCTGCAGTCAAAGCAGGTTGGTGTTAGTACTGCTCTACAGATTCTCATTTCTAAAAACACCTTTCCTAGTGCAAAGCTGCAGGCTGGTAGGCGTATGTTCACATAGTCACAGGCAAACATTCCAACTTTTTCAAAACTTGCTGTATGTATGACAGTGGGCCAGTCTTGCGTAGCTATCTGAAATCCTTATAACAAAGCTATAATCAACGTAATTCTGAGAAAATCAGAAAAAAAATAACTAAATTAGGTACAAATGCTGTTACAAACTTCATAATTCCACTAATTCTTTATTCCATTTCCTTGACTAGGCAAGTTTGCAATGCCCTCAGCTGTACTGTGGTTTGTTTGTATTCCTTGCTGTGTTAATTTTTCTCCCAAGTATGTTATTTCCATTAGAGTTTATACTTTTGCTTGTTTAGCTTTAGCCAGAAACTTCAGCTCTTTTTACTTCAAGTCCTCAGTCATACACTTCTACTCTTTTTCCCCAGACCAAAACATAATCTTTGTAAACCTTACTACCTTCTAGAGCAACAAAAAAACATGTTGTATTTTCCAGTAGAATGTCTGAGGTGCCAAGCACAACCTAACTGGCAGTCTGAAGAAACTGTCTCCCAAAAAAGTTGGTGAATATGTGCAAACATGAGCTGTTTTTCTAAAGGCATTTGCCAGAGCCCTTCTGACACATCAAGCTTAGAAAAATATTTGACATCAATCCCTTCTTCCAGAATTTCTCCTTTTGTAGACAGTGGAAAATGCCTTCTTTTCATGTATTTAGATGTTCTGGGTCAATCCATAAGCAGAGCCTTCTATCTTTAGTTCAGCAATAGCTGGCAAACACATCCACTCTTTCAGCTCTTTTACTCACGATACGGCGCTTAGTTTGGTTGGACCGTCTTGGTCTTCAAGATTCTCCCTTGAGATGAGAGGATATTTTCTAGGTCAGGAGCCATGAGATGGATGAGCTCTTTTGACTTTTTTCTTTACCCCGTGGGGAGTATGGTGCCGTGCATCTCCAACTTGCCAGTCCTCCTGTGGCCAGGAATTAACAGCATTTCGTAACAGAGATCATGTTTAACATATGCCTAAAAAAACATATGCTGCATACTGTAAACAGGTTCAAAGACTCAGAATGAAGACTTCTCAAAGCCAAGTGGGCATAAAAACTCATGGAGATGAGGGAAGAAATGAACTAAGGTTACTATTTTGTGCTACTAAGTTATCTCAGCAATCTGGCTGTATTCTTGGATGCCTATGTTCCTTCCCATCTGGTTTGCAGTACTTCCTGTAGACTTCCTGTTAGATTTCATCAGTTAGCTATTATACAGTATACTGTGCTGTGTGGGCTTTTTCTGTCTTGCAAAGTACAAATTTATTAAGTAAGCCTGGTGCAAATTCTGAAGCAGGTCACAGTATGTCCGCACTAAACTAGTAAGTAGGTCAACAGAACAACTCAAGTCTATATGACGGCTTCTACAAGTACACTTTCCAGGCATATCTGCCACCCAGTTCTGAACTACAACAGAACATCACTTGTTTTTACAGCTTCTTCATGAAAAATGCAGTGTTGGTCTCTGCTAGAAGCCATGGACCCAGCATGTGGACTATCAAATTAGACAGAGACTAGATAAAACCAAAATAGTATTTGTGGCTTTTTGCTAGTTTCATCTCTCACTACTCACATTTAAGTTATGAAGAAAAACCCCACTGTTTTATTTCTGCTGAAGCCAGGGTTGAAACATCAATAATCTTCTATTTCTAAAATCTCTATGCCAAGCAACACCTTGCTAGCAGTTCATCACTTTTTATCCACATAATTTCCTTATCCTGGCAGAAACAGGATAAGACCAAGAAAAGAAAAATGATTTGGGGTTAAGTTCCAGAGAACAATTCCTGAAGCAAGCCATTTATAACTCAAGCTGCTTTATAGTTATTGTAAGTCATATATGGTCATACATCCCACATGCACTGGTGGCAATTTTATTCAATTGCTTAAATGTGAGTTAGTTTATGTTTTCAGCACTTGAGCATTAACAACATCTGCAGGGTCAAGTTATCCTTCAAATATTTCATCAAATCCTTAATGTTGTAACAGTCCAGCTACTATATAAATAGGCCAATGTTCAAAGGCTTTGCTTCATCATTAACCAATTAACAAAACCAAGTACCTTTTTTCTGTATGGAAGGTGAAGCTTTATACCTACCAGCTAATAAAGCTCCTCTATCAATTAGGCTCTTGAGTGTTCAATTTTTTTTTTCATATTTGAATTGCTGTTGTTGCCAAGAGCCCTCAAATGCTCAACTGTAGAGGTTGATTAGGCCAGATCTGCTAATGTATGTTATGTTCCTCCATCAGTGTGAATTATTGCATAGGCAGGTAGCAGCATATTCTCATAGAGGCAAATCCAGGATGTAAAATTGTCCCCTGAAAATAATTTCTGGGTAAAAACAGAAATAATTACTCAAAGTCAGAGTTATTGCTGTGTGCTCTGACTGATAAATGTATAGAAAGTGTGTTGTTTTTTTAATACTTTCTCTTATGACTGGTAATGAAATGCAAAGTGTTGTCCTGAAGGATCTCTTCAGACCTATGTAGAACCATATGAGATTGCAAGATGCGCTCTCCCTTCTGGTTTACACCCATCTATCATTTCTGGCAGCTGTTTGTCTAAAAATCTAGAAGGATGGGAGTGGCACAGAATCCCTTGGTAACCTGTGCCAGTACTAAACTATCCCTTTAGTAACTGCCTGCTCCCCACTGCTGTGAAACAGGTTTGGCTCTTCAATTTGTTCGCTCTCCAGGCATAGCAGGACACTGGTGACTCATCTTAAAGCATGCAGATAAAACGTGCTTTTCAGAGAATAATATATTTGGATGAACAGTCTCCAAGACTGATGTTTCTTCCTTTTTCAATTAAACTGTTTGGCAAAAATAGATAATAACTTTTCTTTCCTGTTAAAAAAAAAAAAAAAAAAAAAAAAAAAAACTGTTCAAAAACTCTGTGAGAACTGGTCCCACCCAGCTCATGGTGACCAGCTGGTTGTCAATGACTCCAAGTTCCCCACGGGCCAATTTATTTTTAATGCCATTGCAACTGTCCTTCCCTGTGCACGTGTGTCCTCTTGCACGCAGCAGAGCTGCGTGCTCCATCCCTCCCCTGCGCTTCGGCTGGGCATGGGGTGAGACACCCATAAACTCTGCCTTGCTTCTCCTAGGGGTGTGAGGACCTTGGAAGGTATGGAAAAGATAGTTCTGCCCCTGGTCCATCCCTTCAAAGAATTTCTTGCAATTCATAACGGAAATATAAAATAGAGCATAAGAGAGAGAGCAGGAAAAAAAAAAAGAGCTCTCTACGTGCCTGCCATTTTGTCTAGTAACAAACAGGGACTGGCTGTTTCACACAGCTCAGCTGGAGTCTGTGTTTCTCATCTGTTTCCCATAGTAGTTCCCTGTCAGCTTGCAGATCCTTAAAAAGAAAGTCACTTGTGTCCCTTTGTTTCAATTTCAGGGGCCTTTGTTATATTCTGAGTGTGGAAATGTGGATTTTGGGCCTGTAACTGGAGACTCAAAAAGAAACCTTTTCCAGAAATTAAACCACCACAACTAAAGGATGTCTGGAATTTTTTATGGTCTTTGTACATGGATTGTTATGTGACTGTACTTTAAAACTGTTTCTTTTAGGAGAGTCTTTTAATAAGCCCACTTTTTTTTTTATGGAGAATGGAGATGCAAAGTGGGCTAAAATATACTCAGTTATTTTGTCACAACTGGCTAAAATAAAATTCAAGTTCTTGCAAAATACTGTTTTCCCTGGAGACTTCTCTGTCACTGGCAGCTAAATAAGTAGCAGACAAGACAAGTGCTTCAAATACGCTTGTTTGGGGGTTCTCTCCACAGGCAATGGGAAATACAATGGGCTTGGGAATTTCATGTTAATTCCGCTCAGAATGGGCACTTATAAAACTGTGGGGTTGCTAGGCAAAGTGGGAATCTCCCTAAGTGCAGATACGCTCCCCAACAGCTCCCAGAGAAACCCAAACTGCCAGCCGAGAGAGCAGCGTAAGGGGGCAGAGGGTGGTGATGTGGCGCGGGGCGGCCTCCTTTATCCCCCCACAGCTGCTCCAGAGGGGCTGCTGGGCCGGAGGGTCCCAGCAGGGTTGTCCCCAGGCCCACAGAGATGGGGCTTTGAGGTGACATTTCAACCACTAGCTGTAGTTCCATGGGGAACCCGCAGTAGGGCCTGGGTGACATGGCAAGTGGTGTCCCCCACCGCCGGCACTTTAAGGCCATGGCAGTGGCAGCAGGAGCACGTCAGGCTGCTCGCCATTATGGCCACAATGGTTGTGGCAGGGGAGAGAGGGGGAGGGAAGCTGGCAGCCTCTTGGGTGCTGTTTTCTCTTGCATTGCTGCCTCTCTCTCTTGAACAAGAGAGCCGGGCTGCATTTGGAAGCACCCAGAGGGGCCCCTGTGGCAGCATGAGGCTGCCCGAGGGGGCCGTGCCATGCTGGGGGGACACGCTTTGAAGTCAAGCAGTAAAACGAGGGAGGAAGCAAAAAAGAGACATTGGGTACAAAATGCAGAATTCTATGTTAAAAGAGTGTCTCATGTGAAAACAGGGAGTGTAATGAGAGAGGAGGGAGTCACTTCTACCGAACAAGCAGCTGGAACAAAGGTATGAGGAAAGAGAGTAAATCCACACCAGGTCTGTCTGGCAAGCCTTGATCCTCCTCAGAGATCTGGTCTTTTTTTCTCTGCAGACCTGAGCATCAAGGACCTTGTGTAGAGAAAGAGCTATTTCTATTTTTCTGGATATCAGGAGACTGTACAACATTTGCTGGTAAAGAGACATCTAAAAATATTTTAGGGGGTGTTAATTTGTTCATTTATTTTTCCCCGAGGGATTACAGTTTCCATTGTCACGCACAGCATCTAGGGTTTGTGATCTGCAGCAGTTGTGTGGTTTCACTCCAGCAGAGTTTTTTCTTATATCAAATGGGCGATACTTTATCTTAATGGACATGTTTGAAATCCTACAAGTATTTTTTCCCCACATATCTTGAATTGACATGGTCATGCATATATGTATGCTGCTTTTCCTGTTCCTTCATGCGTATCCTGATGATAGGCTATGATAGCACATTCTGGTAAAAGACTGGAATAATAAAAACACTTTTTTTTTCTTTTCTTAGAAAGAGACACACTCCATTAGGAAAGATGTTGAGAGCTTATTCTTTACTACAGCTGGTCCTTTCAGGCATTTATCTAACAGTATCATCAGTTCTTGGATTACATTCCCTTCAGTCAAACTACATGCTTGCCTTTCTAAATTTACAGCTTGCTCTGTGAACACGGTTTCTGGTAGGAATCCATCAGTCTGCAAGTTTGTTAAACGTGTGATGTTATCAGCAGTTCAGTTTCAGCATTTTCCACGTGCTGCAGTATCTGCACAAGAAAAGAAAAGCAGCAGGGGAAGCGTGGATGTTAGAGAGGATAATAGCAGAGTAGAAAGCTTTCTGATTCTCATCAAGTGGGAGTGCCTTCTGATAACACAGGATTACAGTGGATTTGCAACCAGGACATTGGGCTTTACTAAGTTGGTGTATCAAAGATTTTTCCTTTCATTGTCAGCTTGTTGAGTGATGTTTGCCTGCTGTATTTCAGATGAGAGGTTGGAAGTCCAAATAGGACATTGCCTGCCAAATCTTGTAAAGTGATAGTGACTCCAAGGTATGGGGCTAAATGAAGTACTTTTTGTAGTGGGGAGCAGAAGCAGAAGGGCTCTGTAGGAAGAACAGGGACCTGGGAGATACAGCATGTTTATGCAGGGACCTGCTCCTTGCTCCATACTGCTGTGTTTGGGGATGTACATATACTGTGAAACCTCATGTTAAAGCACAGACTGTATATATTTGTGTGGCAGAGAGCTTGGGGGTACTCATCCATCATCATCTACATGGGAGATGTGGCTAGAGAGAACCCATGTTTTGCCCAGTCTGCCTGGGCTTAACTGTGAGATCTTCACTATTAACTCTGCGCAAGGAGCTCGCTGCACCTTTTTGTTCTCTGTTGCTAAGGACAGAATAGTCTTTTATATCTCATTGCTTAGCTCTGACAGGTTAAACTAAATGAGCAATACAAAACTAAATTACAGAATGACATGAGTACCAAGTTGTGTCTTAAATTCCAGAGCTGCATGCTGAGGCAGACTGTGACATTTCTTTTGTCTTATACTGTAGGAGGCTAAATAGTGAGTACATGTCCAGGCGAACAAGGAGCTAGAGGTCAGTGGCTTGGATGTCACATTCACTTTGCTTCTGTACAGATAATTAATTAAGCTTCACACAGGCAGGAAAGTGAAGGACTGAAATGGTGAATGAAACCAGAGTGAAAGGCAATTGCATGTTTTCTCATGATTGCTCTAAATCCCATAGGCTAAGAACAGCTGTAATGGGTCAGACCAGAGATTTGCCTGTTCCAGTATTCTGCGAGTGACATGGGCTAATAGCAGAGCCCTGGATAAAAAGTTTAAATACCAGACAAGCATAAAGTCTTGCTTCTCTCAGTGTGCTCTTCCAGTTTCTGGAAATCTGCAGCTAGGGGGTTCTTCAACCGGTGACTGTATCCACATTTCTATATATACAACAGATCCACATCATGTGTATTTCCATGCTGAATAGTTTTGATAGCCTTTGATGAATAGGCAAGGCCTGTACATGCAGAAAAAAATTCAGATTTAGCATACACTGTTTCTTCATCAGAAGCTATTATTACTCTGCCTGTTAATCCCTCTATCCCCTTTTTTCCTCTGAAACTAAATTTAACCGAAAAAGCCCCTGAAGATTGCACAGGGAGCCTGTAATTGATATGAAATGAGGATGAGGTGCACTTTGCATCACTTCCTAACTGGCAGCTTCTGGTACTTCTCCTGACCAAGGACTCAATGGACACAAAATCCACAGAGGAAACAACACTTTGCAGGACTACCCAGTGTACACGGTCCATGCCTTCAAGACTTCTTACCAGAAGTATATCTGTTTAATCCCCTTACCCTTTCTAAAAGGATGGACTCTAACCAATTTTGGTGGAATAATCAATTAATTCCATTTAGCCAAATACAAAAAGAAGCAACATTTTATATTTCTTAATTATGTGAACTTTCCACTTGGCCCTATGTTATACATAATTCTGCATGTGTCCAGAAAAAAATAAAAACAGCTAATCCTACGTGCACCTAAAAGTGTCCCACTCTCCAGTATGGATCTTTCCCAGATCATAAACTCTTGGTTCAAGCCACTCTTGGGAGACATCTTGTTCACTGTCTTTATCACAGTACAGGAGTTCACTGTGCTTGTACACTTTGTACACTTGCCAAAGTCCCAGAGATTTCCTCTCAAAGCAGATTGTGTGATCAAACTCCATTAAAAATCCTCAGCCTCTGTATTAGCATAAACACTGTTCAGGTTGTCAGTATAATTTGGTCCTTTACAGAAGAGCAGACATTTCAGAAGAAATGTAATGCTATTCTAACAATCTAGACTCACTATTTTTGTAAACCATAAAAATTTGGCAGTGTCCTTTCTTTGGTAATCCTTTCTCGGAAAAACTAAGCTTCTTAATAAAACTCAGTAGCCGTGGATGGAAATCCACCAACTGCAACAGTATTTATTGACCTTTCCAAAGAGTCAGATTTAAGTAGAGTTTCATTAGTACAACTGCACTTAAATTGGTCAAGTCAGCTCTTTTCGATGTTTGTGCTGATGAAGTTCTCATTTTCTTTCAGCCTTGACTCGTTCTTCACTTTAAAGGACGTGCTTACTCTTCAGAGTGTTGTGGAAATACCTGAGCTGGCTCAGATACCGAGATCAATTTAATTGCAGTGGCCTGGAGATGAGCAGAGGGCTTACCCCACTTCTTGGCAGGCTAATCTGCAGTTTGACTGTGTCCAGCATTTGAGCAAGCTTATTTAATGCCAGCTTAGCTATCTCTGCGGTATGTTACAGCTATGGTGCAGACACACACCTCAGGGCTTTAGTGGTGCCTGATCTTTAGCTCATATGGTCATTCGGTAAGCCAACTGGGGGAGCTCCTTGCATCAGTGGAAATATTAGTGGGGTCGTCATTATATATGCCTTTCCCTTCTTCTATGCTTTCAGTGTCATATCAAAAGCAGATGAAGTCAGGCCCATGAGGGTGTCTGTTTTTTTCACAACTATATTATTAGAGCAAGGCAACAATGAGAATACTGTGATTGCAATGTTTAGGATATCTTAATCTATCCAGTTGCAGTCTTATGTACATGTATCTTTCAACATAAGGAGGAGCGTGGAGTGGGAATCAGTGAAAAGTATCTGATGTCACACCAAACACAGGTACTCAAACCTTTAGTTGCATCAGTATGTTTAATGTGAATGCTTACCTATCAAACTATCAAATTGCTTATGGTGCCTTTTGAGAATACCTTTTTCCCCTGCTAATACTGTCTGAAGTTCTGAGAATGCCACTCCATACTTAAAAATTGCATTTAGCTATATGCCCATGCACTCAACGACATACAAATCAGTATTTCCACTAAGGCTTGTTTAATTCAAGTTGCATAAACATATAGTGTAATACGGGATAGAAAAATTTCTAATGTACTCAAAATATTCCTGTTAAATTATTTTTGTTGTCAACACAGAACTACAGCCAGGGCCTTGACAGTTTCTTGCCACAGAAAATCTTCATGTGTGCATGGGGCCAGTGTATGCATATATATATGAAAATACCCGTGAACGTATGTAGTGCTCAGAATGGTAATGTAGAAATCCATTTGACATCTCTTTCCCCAGAAGACCATACTCTGAAACATGCTGGGATATAAGTTTGAAAATCCTCAGAAATTTCTCACCACAGTGTGTCATATGTCAACCATGTGAAAGTGTACATACAGAGTAGAGCCCTGTGAGCCATTCGGCCTCCCTAAATGATCTTCACACCCTATGAAACACCCATTTAGATTTTCCTAACTTCTTTCTTGGAGGCTTTCACTAGTGAATTAATTAAATCTGTCGCTACTTGGAATGCAATGTTTCATGCGATATTATGGAAAAACTTGTCAGGAGGGTACTGTATCTCCAGAGCAGGTTATGCAGAGAGATGATAGAATTTTCTTCCTTGAAACCTTTCAAGACTTGACTAGGCAAAGCCACGGCTCCCCTGAAACACTGCCTTGAGCAGGAGGTCAGACTAGCTCAACTCAGGAGGTCTCTTCCAACTCACATTTTAGTTTCAACTTTCATGCATTTTTTTCTCCACTATCTGACATAATCTTCCTGTGCAATGTTTACAATTGAAGTTGAGATGTTCTTTAGTAGGTTTTATTCCTTTAATTTCTTGTTAACAGAGTATTTTTCTTTTCTTTTTTTTTCTACCATATGATACTAAGGTGGTTATGGGATCCAGGGCTCTGCTGTGATCTGTATTGATGGAGGCCTGCAGAAGGAAAGTTAAGGGACGTTGTTTCTGTCTACTGCTCTGGTGTGAAGCAGTGGAACAGGATTATTGAGAAAGCATAAATATATATATATATATTTGTGAGTGTTCTGAACAGCTGTGGCTTCAGAAGGGACTTCTGGGTACGTTCTTCAGAACAAATTATCCATTTAGTTCATTTTCTGCTACTCACAGTAAGCAAGGTTAAATTGTATTCATAAGCTATTTGACACTCCTTTTTAGTCTGAAAACTTCATAGCAGAGAGCATGACTCTTGTTTACTTATGAAATCACTTGCTGCACTTTCGGGTGCTACACAATGTATTATAATAAGTATGGTTTACAGAGGAAAGTCTTCAGAACAATCCAGCAAATAATTACTGATTATTATAAATTGGTAAAAGTATGTGATAATGGTAAGGGTAAAGAAAACATTTAGAAGAAAAGAAGAAGAAAAAAACATTTAGAAGAAGAAAAGAAAACTGAGTTTTTCATTCCTCATCTGCTCAGCCAGCTCAAAGGGGAGATCTTCCTTGTGCTTTTTCTTAATCTGACTGAAACTAAATGTATGCAGACATAGTTCCTGATGATATTCTGATGATATTCCCAAATATTACTCTTGTGAGGACTACCATAGCCACATCTGAAAACTAGTCAGCTGCACAGTAGGTTCATCCCCAGATTTCCAAAGCTGACCTTGAGTTTGTTGAGGGTATCATACATTTATTTACTCACCCAACACCTAGGCTAAGATGCAGGTCAAAACCAAGGCTACAATACAGGAACCTTTTAAGGCTTCACGAACCACAACAAACACACAGACTGTCAGGAATTGGTCATACCATGACAAATGATGTAATTCAGAAGGACTAATGACAAATCCACACATGCATGTGATACCTAGGTGGGGGTGGATATTACACACTGGTTTTCAGAAGATCCCAGCATTGTGTCCCTGTACCGTGATGAAATAATGCAAGCTTGCTGTAATGCTTCTGATTAGTTTTTTTTCGTTGGTTAAGCGTGCTGCCATTTGATACCCCGATGGAGAGATTTTTGGAGGGGAGGGCTGAGCCTTGTGAAACCTCAACGTTCTTTCTTTCCACTGTGGGCAGCCGAGTTAAGCTCTTATTAAACTCAGCTTTTTCTAATTTTGTAATTCACCTCCAGACATTTGCTTTTGCTCCAAACACAATATTAGCTGTAGATGTTTGTCTGTGTTTGTGTGTGGGTTGTTTCATTGCTTGTTGTCTGAATTGTCCTTCTCTGTTGTCAGGTAGGAATTAAATATCTGATTCTTTTTTGGCTATACAATAGCTTGCTAATTATCAGACGAATGCTCTTGAATTCAGAACTTCATTGAGGTTTACTGCTGAAAAACATATGTATTTAGGTACATTGAAAGTTACATGTTCCTATTATGACTTCTATTTACTTGCAGTGATACATAAGCTATGTAAGTTCTATGGTATTGAAGAAAATTTAGCTGAAGTGAATTCACTCCAGTATTATTTCTTAATCCAGCAGAACGTGCTTCCCTTTTCCTGGAAAAAGCCTCTTCCAAGTCAGCTGCTCAAAAAGTACCAAGTGACAAAATGCAGATAGCAAAAGGAGTGTGTGTTTGAGTTCATGCCTATTGCAGCACTGTTCTGGAAAGTGTTTGTACGTAGGCCTTTAATAAACTCCCTGTAGAGACCAATTGCCATGATTTGTCTCATTACTATGGGTAAGAGGTTTTGGGGGGCCGTTGTTGAAACATTTAATCAAACTGGATGAAACTGGAATGCTTTCGTTCAGGCAGAATAAAAAGAGAACAGGAAGCAGAACACAACATCTCTAAGGAGAAATAATGACTGAAATAGTCCTAGAAAAAGGACTCTGCAGCATTTCCAGGTCTTGTAGGACAACTCTGTCTGTGTGTTTTAGGCTTGTTCACAGGTAGCTCAGAATGTAGGTCAACAGGAGGAGATGTGTAGGAAGGAGGATAAGCACTGATAAGTTAATACTCTCGACAAAGTTCTCTCACTATAAGGTTTCAGGATAATCAAAACCAGTTTAGCATTTGAGGAAAAGCACCATGAAATGGAGTAATGGAATTAGCTTTTATGTTTTTCCAGGAACCTAAACCACATTTCCTGTCACAACTGTATATTATTAATAAAAGGCATCTGCTAAATCGGAGCTGCCCTAAAATGTGCACAAATTCCACACGTCTGGTTTAAATCATTTATTTTTTGACGTTTGCGGTGATAAACTAAAGCAAGATGCTGCCTTAACCCACCATAAAAAAGAGTATGATTTGGAATACAGCAAGTTTTCAGCATGGTCTTTCAGACAGATAGTATAATTCTGTTCATTTAGCAGCCAGGACTGTTACTGCCTGCATTTTTATGTCTTGCTTCCCTTTCATTTTGTATTCTGTGGTTGCAGCAATTAGTTTCCAGTCACAGAGGGAAACGAGCAGCTCACTTTCCCAGCTCTGTCCTTTAGCTCTGGGAGTAGAAAGTTGTTTGTTTTCTGGGTTTCAAGGGGGTAAGGGCGTGAGACAAAAGTCATCTTTTCTCACAGTGTGACCAGCCTTGACTCAAGGCAAAGGGCCTGAAGTCTGATTACAAAGTGGGATCATCTCAGGAATATAGTGTCTGGAATATAATTTCCCAGGGGACTAACGCCCTACCCAGACATCTTTCCACATTAATACCCACTCCAAAAAAGAAAGACTATTACCACATTTCATTACAGATTACTTCAACATATAACAAGGATGACAGAGGCTTCTTTGGGAGCCAGACAAGCCTGGAAGTCTGGCACGGAGTCCTGGACCGTGAATCGGGACAAGGCTCAGAAATTCCTGTGTAGTTTCCCCAGCTGCTTCCAAAAGGCCTGTGTGGAAGGGCTCTGGATAGTGTAACAGGTATCTGTGTCTGTGTGCTGCCTGTGTCATAGCCCCATCAGCATGATGAACAGGGTGAGAGCATATCTAAAATCCTACTTGCTTACACTTGATGAATTACCAGAGGCCTCCATGACTGGCATAAAATTTGCCCAAATGTAGCTGTAAGCTGAGATAACGTGAGGACCCTGACATGGAGATCAGTTTCCCTGCAGAGCTGACCAGCTGGTTTTCAAGCCCTGAACAATTCCTTTTTATGCTAACAACTGACAGCATCTTATTCCCCTCAAGCCAGCGGTGCCAGTGATGCCCAACTGCCTCAACCTCAGTCCTAGTGTTGTCTCTTCTTCTGAAAGGCTCCATCTGTTCACACGGATTGTGCCTTGAGAAAATCCCTCAGCACTTTAAAGGACTCACTCTTAATGAAAAATTAAAACATACTGAAATGAACAGAGTGAGGAGCCTGTCTTCTGCTTTTTTCATTATTGTAACTACATCTTTTTTCCCCCCTGTCCTTGGTCTGTTGTGGTCCATTGGCCATGTTATGTCTAATGTAGGGATTCTGAGATTAAAGGACAAAACTCTTAGCTAGTTCATGTCTTTAGTGCTGTGCAGGTTTATACCAGCTGTGGATCTAAACTGGGTATGCTAAAAACCCTTCCGCAGACTTGTCAATTGGCATTTCACATATGGAAGAGTAACCTGCCTATCCAGACATACGCCTGGCTTGAGCTCAGTGTTGTAGCTGTAAAATAACAGTGATATCCAGAACGCGAAAGTGAAAGGAGAATTTTTCTAACCTATTTCTTGGAAACAGAATTTTTTGGGGATCTGAAAGCCAGGATGGGTGTTTTAATATTTGTACATCAACCAGGATAACGATTTTGCAATTAGAGATCATTAATAATTTCCTTGGTGGGTGACCAAAGCCAAATCCTGTTTATCCATTTTGGATTGTGAAAAGCGAAAATATTATTTGGAGTTTACTTTCCAATGGGATAGTTATCTCTATATTTCATCCATCACATTGTAATCATCTTTAGAGAAAAGAAAGAATAAATGTTCCCATTAAATTCTGAGACAGGATTTTTTTTATTTTTTTATTTTTTGACAAGTTGCTCTTTCTTTGAAGAGGCTAATATCTGATGATGGAAATTGTAAAGAATAAATAGAAAAGCTTTGTGGAGAATGATTTACTTAAAATGACACTGTCAAAGAGCTTTTCATAAAAATTAAAAAAAACAAATCACAGTGTTTGTGATGAAAACACTATTGAAACTGCAATCTGCTTACTCACCTGGTGGTATTTTCATGTTCTTATTTAACGAACACATTCTGTGTTTTGTTATTGTAAGGCTGCCTATGGGAGCTGTGCTGGTAGCACGACTCTCTCCTCAAAGACAGAAGTCTCATTTAAGCAAATCAGTCCTATTCAGCAAACCACTTGAGCGTACACTTCAGTTCCATTAATGTGAACCATTTTCTGACCTGGAGCCTGAAGGGTCCCTAGTAGCCACACAAGGTTTTGTGCTTGTTCTTTGCAGCAGGGACAGATGCTTTGGGTATGGTTTGTGCATTGGGGTGTAACAGGATGGGAATGCTCTCCTTGGTGGTTACGTGCACACAGCTCCCATTTCCCTGCAAGGGCAGTGCACATCGATACCCAAGGGAGAATGGGCTGCTTGGTGAACAGGAATCACCTCTTCAGGAGGACAGAGAGTGATTTAACACCTTCAAAACGAAGTTGTTCTGGTACTATGCCAGCTCCAAAGTGAACGCCCTTAAGAAAGCAGACATGACCAAATGAAGCTCATGTGGACTGTTAAGCACCTGGACTTTTTCTCTCAAAGAATAATTTCCTTGTTCCTGGAATCCCATCACATAAGTGTGCCCGACAAAACACACCTCTTTGCTGCCAGGTGGAGGTAACTTTTCCTCGGTTAAGCAGTGTCTGTCCAAACAAAGAAAAGCAGATCTACGCTTAGCAGATCTATTTGTATACATGAGAGTGTAATTTGGACCTGTATGATGTTTCTACTCGAACACATGATAAAAAGCTTCCCTCTCGCACCTACAAAACACTTGTCTTAGCTGGGAAGTAATTCTTTTGGAGAAGCACAGTCAGAAGTCAGGAATGGCTATGTACTTCTGTAGGCCTGCTTGCCTGCCGAAGCATTACTGAAGGGCAGAAAACATCCCAGAGAAGATCACATCAGGGGTACTGGGCTTGGAGGCTTATACGAACTCTGTGCGGGCAGCTGTGAGTATGATTGTGTGGCGCTTGTACCCAGCTTGACTGCAGCCCCCTGCACATGTCAATGTTTTAAACATGCTTCCTTGCCCTGCTGCTGCTGGCTCCTGCTACCTGCTGTCCCCTGGCTGCAGGGCTTCCCAGGGGTGCCTTCTACTCCTGGACTCAGAGTTTTAACCTGTGGATACTAGATTGGGATCCATGGACTGTTGGCTTGTCCTCTCTGTTTGTGGGTTCTTCTGTGTACAGATAGTGTTTTCTTGTCCATCAGAACTGGAATCTGCTTTTCCTTTTGACCAGCATCCCTTTTCAGGCTGTCTTACTGTCAAGCTAATTTTGTAATCCAGCTATGATCTCATGTAAGGAAGGTGTTAGAGTCTCAGCCACTTCAACTTTCTCTGATTCAGATACTTGAACAGCTACACAGCCAATACATGCTGCCAGCCAGCTCCTGAAACAAAGTTAAAAACCAGCTGCATTGCCCTCGTAAAGTGGCATTATCCAGTCCTAATTTTTCAAACTGTGCTGCACCTATTTTGCGTGCTCTTAACAAAAGGAAAAAAAAATGCTGTTGGCCATACTAGTGAAATATCTACCCCACAGCTAAGTCCACATGATTTTTTTTTTTTTGTTAATCACACAAGTTCAGACATGGTTTTCAAGCATGATGAATAGAGAACAATGTCCTGTTTGTGTGGGTGTGTGGGCTGTCAAGCAGGTGAAGTTTAAGTGACTGCAGATTTTTGAATGGGAATCAGAAAAGGTTATTTGGAAATAGACAACTTTTGCTCCTGCACAGTTTGTGCCTGAACATCTGGGATTTACAGATGACAGTGGATGAAAGTATTAGTAGTAAATAAGATTTGCTGGTTTCTTCCACAGAAAGAGCAATACCAAGAATTGAAGTGGTAACAGAGCAGAAAATTATCAAAATTTGTAGTGTGCACTTAAGCTGCTTTTAACAATTATTTTCTTCTTTTTTTTTTTCCCCACTCAGCCTCAAGAAATGACTAGTTTTAATGAAAAAGAAAAGATGCTGATGTTATACAGTAGTGCAACACAAACCAATTTGTTGAAAATTACTGTTGAAAAGTATTCCTCGCTAATAGGTCGCATTTATTCTCTTGAAACATTGTACAAATTTTTAAAATCTTCTGAGGCTGTACTGAATGTTTTTCATCTAAACAATAATGTTTTGAGGAATCACAGATAGCAGGCATCTCAGGAAGGGAACATAAGTGCCCTCCCGAAGCACTCTTTACCATAATATCATACTTCTCTACCTATTTTCTCCCCTCTTCAGAAAATACCCCCCAAAATTACTTGCTTTCAAGCTATAATAACTTAGCAATTTCTTCATTTATGCCCTTCAAGAAGGTATATATCTAACTTACAGTTGTTTCATCTGCCTCTTCTGTTGATTCCCCCCGTTTCAGAAAATGGCCATAAATGAGAGTAGCTATTGACGCGAAGAATACTGACGTGTTATTTTAACATATTTATTCCCTGTAAACATTCATTAGTTAAAAAGGAACGCTTTTCTCAAGGCACTCCTTGACACATTTTTAAAACACAATTATCCAAATAGACTACTCCAAGAGCAGATATGGCCCAGGCATTAATAACCCAGTAGCTGAAGGCTCGTTGGCTCTGGTGAGAAAGCCATTCTCCCAGCTCCTTACAGTTCGGGAAAGCAAATGTGCCTTGCAGCATGCCCTGAAGGATGATAAAGCTGGACTGTTACTGGCAAGAGTTTGTCTTCAGAGGGGAAGGATGAAGAATTGTTCTGAGCAAGACAAAACCTGAAGCTCCCAGTCCTGCCGCTGACTATGACTCTCTCCAGGGTTTTGGGTCAGTCACTTGATCGCTTCACCCCCATTTCTTTATCTGTAAGATGGTGATAAGGCTACTTTTTTTTTTGCCACATAATTTGACAGGATGTTGGGAAATTAATGCTTGGAAAACACTTCAACGATAAAAAGCACGTTTCAAGTGTGAGCTTTAATGCAAACAGCTCATAAGAATGGTGTTCTGCATTCTGTTATAAAGCAATCAGGACAGATTAAGTGCTTAAGTCATACCGCAGGACCTACAGCTGTGTTTTTAGAGCAATCCACACTAGTGTTTCCTCAGAAAATGCTACAGAAAGTGAAAACCAAAAATGCTCCCCACTGTTGCCTTGTGGTAAGAATGTTGCAACCGAAATGGCAGAGAGAGATATGTTCAGAATATTTCACTCAAAATGGCCACAGAGCCTTCAGCCGAAAACAAACTGACAACTCGGTGGGGAGTGGTACGGGGCACGCCGAGGCCTCTGAGCACAGGTCGGGGCAGTCGCGCAGCTCAAGTGTCCTTTGTGCGGCCACAGATCAAGTAGCAGCAAGTCTGGAGCAGAACAAAGCAGGCTATCCGAGAGGGGAGGGGGAAAAAAGTGGCACTAGCAGGCAGACTCTTCTCAAACAACACACTTCAAAACAATTTGAAAGTAATTTCAGTCTTGCGTGGACTGGTAGGCCTTCATTTTTCAGCCTTGTTCTCTGGGGATGAGCTGTGACTTCTGAATGATGGGGCTGGCTGAGCCAGGCCTATGGTCTGATCCTTCTGCCAGAAACTGCCTTCTGGAGAAAGGGTCCCAGCTGTGAACAGCCCATGGAGTGACGGGTTACTCCCAAAGAAGGACCAGCACCTGAACCACAAATTGGGTACACTGGAGGTACCTCACTGAACATCACCACTTATAAACATTTAATGCCAATGCTTGATATCAAACAGCAGATTAGCATTATCAGCCATTTAATGCCAATTGGCTGATAATGCCAATATGCTGTTTGACCCCAAATGTTTTCAGGTACCTGGAGCTCTGCTTTGGAGCTTGTGCAGGCTTCCTGTGTCCCAGAGAGTGCTGTGAAAGCTTGTACGGAGACTCTGAGCTTGGCAAAGGTCCCCCTGCTCTCCCTAAGGGCCGTGCTGAGCACACTTGCCCCAGCAGCCGGAGCGGGTCCCACCCTCCCCACCCCTAATGCAGCCATTACCACTTTCTATTTAAAATTTAAATGGTTATATCCCTTTGGCACAACCTAGAGCTCAGAGCAGACCTCAGGAGGCAGGAGTGACAGATCCTTTATTCTCTTCATCCTCAGAGTTTCCAACCATCTCCATCACAGAAGCAAGCAGACGAAAAACAATGTGATGGGAGAGGAGGTGAATCCCCTTCTTGTTTGCCACTAAGAAGCACTCAAACTAAAGAAGGTAGGAAGCTTATGGCAGTCCATAGTAGATGTGAGGCTTCAGACCTATTTCAAACCTACAGCAGTCAATGAAGACATTGCGTACTGAAAGCAGTACCTGGTCCTCAGGCAGCAATTCGACGTATTTGCAAATCACGTTGCAGTTAAAAGCCACAGTTGGCAGTGACCCACTTTTTTATTGTACACAATGTTACTCAGTTGATTTGTGCTAGTCACAGAGCAAAATTTTGGCATTTCAAATAGCTGTAAATATTTATGAGTTCAGTGCAATTTTTGTTAATATTTTAGCACCATTATATGGAGAGATTATCTGCAAAGGGTGAGATGTTGCTGGCATTTTGCACAAGCACCAAGAGGGCTTTTGAATTTTTTTCCTATTGAAAGGCATAATCTCCAGAACAATCTAAAAAATGCTTCAAGTATGACAGAGCACTTCTTATCGTTTATATACATTTATGGTCTGCTGCATAAACATATAAACAGAATAGAAGATGTCTATCTGCTTCCTAAAGTCAATTTTTTATGAGTTGGAAGCTCTTTCTGGAGTACTACCCTCTCTTTCAGGAAAGCTAAAAGATAAAGTGGAGATAAATTAGCAGGCAATCAGTGCACAAAGCAAGAAAGCTGCTCAGATAAAGCATACAAAAACATTTATTTTCTGAAATATCCTTAGAGGAAGGCTCCTCCTGTCCAGTAATATAATGTTGATGTACTTCTTAAGATGTCATCCATATACTCATACTCAGATAGAAAAAAAAAAAAAACTATAAAAACTATAAGCTTTTTTTTTTTTTTTTTTTTTTTTTTTTACGATTTGGAGGCAGATGCAGACAGTACATGTGTGTAGAGGAAATGGGACCCCACAGCAGCTGGAAGGTCACAACTGCACCAGGTAGCCAAGGAGCATGCGTCGAGTTTCTGAGCCCACTGCTGGTTCTGTCTGAATAGCTGGCTACTGCTACTGCACAGGGCTGCGCTGGCTCCATTTGTGGTGCTGTGAACAGTCAGCTCCACTGAGCCTTCTTAGTTCCATGGACCTTAAAAGGACAAAAGAAAAATACTCTGCCAAATAGAAATAAACATAACCAACCTGGAACGATACTTATGCTTCCTCGTTCACAAAGCTAGGGCAAACGATAGGAAGTAAGGGATAAATCAGTAAATTGCAGGTTGTTGTGGCAGCTGAAATGATCCTTTACTGGCGGTTCATGTAGAGTAGAGGTGTCAAGAGATGGAGAGTTTAGACAACTTGCTCAGTAGGCAGGGAGGGAGAGCTTTCTGTCTGGATATTTTTGGTCAATTGCATAGTAATCTGAGATGTTGGGGATTTTTTGCTACATTTATTCCATTCACTGAAATGGTTAAAAAGGCATTGTTTTCAGCAATATGACTATGGATTAAATATAGATGCACACAGATAGGAATAACTTCCTATGCCTCTGAAAAAGATGTGTATAATGAGGTGTGTATAACAGAAACAGATTTGCATCTGATTTGCAGCCTCAATATATCTAAATTTTAAACACCTTAATGATAGCTTCACATTTTGTCACCTATTTGCCCTGTCTGAGGTCAGGTGGGAATCTTGCCCTCATTTGTATTAATTTAAATTATAATTGAGTAAGCTTGCTGTGATGTGGCCTTTTTTTCCCCTGAATTTCATTCCACTGTTTTTTAAAAACAGTAAGAAAAGTATCTGAAGAAGGGATTTTTTGAAGGGTCTCTTCCAATAGTGGGTTATTCACCTCCTCACTAGGAATCGTGGGAAGTTTCAATATGATGGCTAGGGTAGGTAGGAGTTGACTCACTATCCAGATAAATCCCATAATGTGGCACTTAGAATTAGACAGCATTTAAAGAATATTACGCTGAAAACCAAACCAAGGCAAAACACAGCTTTGTGTTTAATAGCTGACTATAAAAGGGGCAAGCTGTGCAGGGACTGCTAAGTAAGACTCAAGCATGATCAAGGTAGCACAGCTGAACTTCATCCCAGCTACAGTAACTGTACCTGAGCAAACCCTACATCCAGGTGAGAGCAAGGACTCAGCTTACAGTTCTGCTTTCACTGGAGGCAGGACTAGGTAATGAGGAATGAAATCCCTTGAAGGCTCTGACCAGGAGCTATGATTTTCAGGGCTTAGGTTTATCAAGGCATGTGGTGTGTTTATGAGGAAACCTCTGAGATGTTCAGCGTGAATCCAATGGTGAACTGCTTAGTTACAATACTGTATTAATTTGCTGTATTTTTCCATAAGTAATCTTATGAATCCCCAGTCAGAAGCATGATGGTAATTTTCCAGCCATAAAGCATGAAACAAGTTCTTGAAGATGCAAGGGATTCATTAAAAAGAAACCAGGAAAATGATTTTATCTGTGTGCACAGAAACACTGACTTCGTGATTGCAAGGATCTCTTTATAAATAAAGTCTGCATATATGTTGCTAAAAGCGATGGAAAAAAAACGCTCTTTGCATTTCCAAGTTTGGAGGCTGGGAGTCAGAGGAGAGAGAAACCTGTAAAGAGGGGACTATCTGCAAGACTATAGTGTAATGTTTCCTTTTCACAAAGCCAAGCAAAACAAGACAAAAAAGGGCTAACTTACGTGTTTTCTCCCTAGAATTCGTAACTTCATGCCTGAGATCTCTTGAGGGAGGGTTCGCATTAACCCCACTTTTGTTGTATTTAACTTGGCTATTTAAGACTCACTTGGCTCTTTTTGTAAATGCCACACCTTTTATATTTCTGACTTTCCCCATTTTTAATACTGCTGTTTTGCTACAGGGAGATTTCTTGTCACACTTGTTATTTCTTTTGAACATATGTGGCTAATCCTTCTGTATGCTGCTGAGCTTCTAATATGCAGACTCTCAGTAGATGCTGGTTGTGTCCCGTCATTAAGATGTTGGGTGCATGGGGTATTACCATATGATTCACAGAGGATGAATGAAAACAAGAGGCTCAGCTCAATGCTGTGATATATAAACCTACAAGGGTAAGTTCTAGGGCACAGCTTGTAATTCTCAGGTGGAATTTATATTCAGAAAAACAAGAACCTCAGTGATTTAGCCTGCATGAGGACTCTACTGCTGAATTCATAAACACTCACTCTGACTTCTTAATTTCATTCTAAAAAATTACAACTTGAAAAGAGGGTTTTCTCAAAAACTGGAGCTTTGGTTTACTTTTTTTCAGGAACAGAATGCCTAATTTTCCACCTCATTGTCTTTTACTCCCCCACCCTGTCCCTTCACCATGGTCATGAAGAGGCCCTAGTAATTAACTGTTCTACAAGGAGCTCACCTCTGAAAAACCTCCACAGAAAGTCAATAGTAAGGGCCCTGTTAAAAGATCTGCTCTCTCTCCTTCTTAATTCTGGATTTTTTTTTGCTTTAGCTTCTGATGATCACATCTACAGTGGCATCACATAAGAAAGGGAGACTCAAAGAGCATTTGAACTTCATAGTTAAAAATCAACACTTCAAACTCAAGTGCATATATCAGCTTCAGAAGAAACGGAAATAAAAAAGGTGACAAGGACGTGTACTAAAGATGGGCTCTCTCTTATAGTGAGGCCTTGACAGATCTGCAGGAGGGTTGGCACTACACCTCTCATTAAGATGACAGCAGTCAGCCTTCCTGCTGACTCCCAGTCCTGAAGAGGGACGTGGATCTCTTTGGCAGGTTGTTACCTCTGTACCCTGTAGTCCTTCTTGCAATGAGTAGGAGTGGTAAAAAACCTCAAGCAGAAATGACACCCCGAGTTTGTCTTCCTCATGTCCCAGGGAAGCACCTCTACCATCGTTCTGCCCAAACTGGGTTGCCGTGTTTTGACTTTGGAGAAACCTGCACAGCATCAAACCACTTTCTTCATAAAAGGCAGTGTGCCTTGGGGGGGCTGACAGGCCTTTGCAGGTGCTTAGATGCAGGTCAAGAGACTTTTAAAAAACTTCATATTCTTGTTGATTAAATTGTAAGTGGGGCTTTCTGGTATCACTTTTTAAGGTTTTGGCTTTCTAGTTCATCAACTGCCTGTCACTGACTATCGCAACAGCAGGATTCTCTTCTTATTCATGCCATCCAAAACTGTAAGGGCTGTGTCGGTATGTAGCTCATGCCAGCTATGTTCAACAGCTTAGTTTACAGCTAGTCTTGCAAAGTCATTCATTGAGATTCTTCTCACATTTTACTATATAAAATCCGTTGAATAAATGTGGAAAGAAAAAAAAAAATCTCATCTAATTTAGAAGTCCAGACAGGAAAATCTACCAGATGGGACCATTGTCAGAGTTTGTTGGTGTTCTTGCTCAATTAGCTTGGCAGTGAACTTTATGAAAGCAGAGCTTCTTACACGGTCACAGAATATGCATGGCCCCCTGGATGTCACCGCATAACTAATTAAAAATATGTCATTTTCAATGTAACCTGATGTACAAGATGTAGCCTCTTCCCATTTTAAAGTGGCAAAACCGCTTCTACGCACATACAGTTTGTATTATGCAGCCATCTAGAGGGCCTTCTCTCTGTACTGACTTCATGCTGTTGAAGAGAAACCACAAAACTGTAGGAAAATATAAGCTTTACTGACCCTTAGTGGCCAGAACTGCAACAATACTGTGGGAATTTTTAATAAGTTTAACAGTGGTGGTGTTCTGGTGCTGTTATGTAAATGTTGTTATATTTTTGGGGGGAACTGGGGTTGTTTAGTCTGGAGAAGAGGAGGCTCAGGGGAGACCTCATTGCTCTCTGCAACTACCTGAAAGGAAGCTGTGGGGAGCTGGGGGTCGGCCTCTTCTCGCAGATAACTAGGTGATAGGACTAGAGGGAATGGCCTCAAGTTGCACCAGGGGAGGTTCAGGTTGAAAATGAGGAGACATTTCTTCTCAGAAAGAGCAGTCAGGTGTTGGGACAGGTTGCCCAGGGAGGTGGTGGAGTCACCGTCCCTGGGGGTGTTTAAGGAAAGGCTGGACATGGTGCTTAGGGACAGGGTTTAGTGGGTGACATTGGTGGTAGGGGGATGGTTGGACCAGATGATCTTGGAGGTCTCTTCCGACCTTAATGATTCTGTGATTCTAAGTGGGCAACACAGACAATTCCACAGGAACAGCTGACTCCTGCTGAGAGGTGACAGGTAGGACAGGGATATAAAATGCCATCTGAAATTGGAGATAGATGCTTTACATCCCTAAAGGCATCTCAGCCAGAAAGGGGAGCAAAAGTAGGTGAAAGCCATGGGCCAGGAAAGCGGTCTTGTGGCAGTGACTCGGGCAATGTTCACCATACATCTATTGCATATTTCATGCTCGAAGAAGACGATATTTCAGTGACTGAGTTATGTGATGACGAGAGGTGTAGCGCTCTAATGAACAGAGAAGCGGCGAGACACGAGCAGCATCTTCCCAAGCACCATCCCCAGAACGAAGCCGTTCTCAGACCACCTCATTTCACCGACAGCCCCTCTTCTCCCCGACCCCCCCCGTCCTCCCAAAGCCCCCTGGGGGCTCCCTGGGCTCATCCAGCCCGCGGCGGGGAGCTCAGGCCCCGCTCCGGGTGCCTCCAGCGGCCGGTCCCAGGGCGGAGCCGCAGCCCCGGAGCCGGAAACGCGGCGGGGCCGGTGCAGGCCGCGGTGTCCGCTCCGCCGCCCGGCGGCCGGCAGCGGGGGCACAGGGACCGGGACGGGGACGGGGAAAGGGGCAGGGGGAGGGCCGCCGGGCTCCTCGGAGCTGCCCCCGAGGTGCTGCCGCCCCGGCCCCTCAGCAGGTAGGGGAGCGGCTGCCGGGGCGCGGGGCTATGCGAGATGGCTGCGGGCGTGCCGCCGGCCGTGTGCCCCGCCTGCGGGCACGCGTGGGTACCCGTGAGGCAAACCCAAACCCTCGTGGGGAGGTGCTGCCGTGCTCCACGGAGGGCTCTGTCCGCCCGGAGCGCTCGCAGCATGCCGGTGGGTGTGCAGAGCACTGCGGAGGTCCCGGGTGCCGGGCTGCCTCGCACCCGACTTTGTTTTCCTTGCTGTTTTCAAGGGCTTACTGCGGAGCTGCCGTCGGGGCGATGGACGGCGGCGCGGCTCCGGGGCTGGTGATGCTGCCGGCGTGGGAAATGGCCGCCTACCTGTTCCTTACGGTTGGCTCCCACTTCTATTCTTTCTATGAAGTGCACCGAGTTTCTCAAAGTAAGTCTGCGGTGCCGGTGGCCTCACGTCTCCTGTGTTTCTGGCCCGTGGCTCAGTGTGGTTTGTCTGCACTGTTAGTTTCTTCCTCGCTCCAAAAAGCATCAGCGCTTTTTCTGGCAGTAAGCTGGCAACATGAAAGTAACCGCTAGCGAGGTGCCCGCTCTGCCAGGGGTTTGGTTCTAAGGCACATGAAGAGTTTGTGCTTAAAGCGCTGGGAATGCCCTCGGTGATGGTACCTTGGCACTCAGCTGTCAAAACAGAAATGACGGACGCCTTAGAAGCTCAGGCTTTCTTAGGAAAAGGGGTTGTTGGGCGCTTTTCCCTTCATTTTGTAGGTGGTGGCTTTATTCTTTGTTTTCCCCTCAAGAGCAGTGAGACCGCGCTAAAGCAAATTTTAGTACACGTGGTTGAGTTTAAGACAGTGAGTGGTCCTGTAAAATTCAGAGATGTGTGTGTGCGTGGCAGAAGGGAACGACACATGGAGGCTCGGTAAGGACAAAACCTCTGTTAGAAGAGGCGGTGGAGGTGAATGAGCCCCGTTTGTGGCTGGGATCCAGGAGCTGCTGACCTTGGGTGCACAATTTAAGACCTTGCTCCTGTGGCTGTGATACACAGTGTGGGCTGTGCGCCTCCCAGTGCGTCACATTCGTATCTTAATGGTAACAAAGTGGATATTACATAATTCAGAATAACACCTAGTTAGAGAATTGTGTACTGCATCGTGTTAGGTTTTAATTAGCAAGGTGTTTTGTGCTAACTAACCTTGCTGCCTTCCAACTGTGCAAGTTAGTGGCAGTAAAGCCAGAAATGCGCTCCCACCGAAGTGGGCAAGTACTTGATAAATGCACACTGGGGTACGCATGCATTTTTGCAGAACCTTACCCATGAAGAAGTCAAAATGCTTTGTTGAAGCTGACTCCTGAGGCTTGTTCACTGAAAAGCTTTACTACACGCTTTTTGTAAGTTGCCTTCACGTCTCGCATCTCCCTTTTCCACTAGAGGGAGATACCAAACAGTCCTAAAAGATAAGGAATTGTGATTATTATAGGTCCTGTGGGTTAAATGACTCAAGCTCAGCTTTCTGTTGCATCTATCTATTCTGCTTATTATTTTGGATTAATTATTGTTTTAAATTAATATTGCTTTTATCCAAGATGATAACTGGTCAGCTTAGAGGTGAGGAGGCACTGGGGAAACTTAGGCAAGTGTATAAATACCTGATGGGCGGGGATGAGGAAAAGGGAACCAGAAAATGCTTCTTTAAGTGCATATTAGGGTTAATTCCCCCTGTTGTGGTGAATACATGCAGGGTCTAGTGGTCGAGGCTGTTCAGCATTCATTATCCAAAGGCTCAGGATGAGCAGAGATCAAAGTCTAGGATCTGGCTATAGAAGGCCTCTTGTTTGTGCCTACTGGGGAGGAGGAAATGGTGCTGGCTTCACGTCAGAGTTCCTTCCTTGCAGACATCTCCCCTTCCCCAGATCTAAGCGTCCACATCTGTGAAGAAGATGAGGGGAATTTGTTGCTATTTAGAAGCAGAGTGTCCTGTTGCTGACCCTTGCTTTTCTTAGGATTATGTCATTAGTGAAGATTTGTTATTCTTTGCAGAGTATGAAGGTGAAATTGACAGAAACTTTGGACTGGAACAAGGGACTCTGTTTTGGGGCCTTAAAAAGGTAGGATTAATGAATGTTACCAGCACTTTTTATTTTGTTGATTTGCTGCAAGCTTCTGTCCTTGCAGTTCCTTAAAGTCCTCCTTGTGGTAAGTTGATGTGTTGAGTAGTGCTCTGCTGAGAGGTAGAGATCATAGAACAATTTACTGTGCTCCTTATTGGGCTGTTCTTTCCGGTGATGGTACCTTGTAAGGAAACTTTACTTCTGAGTGTTTTGATGTTGTTTCTGTTTTGTTGACACATTTCTCTCCCTCCGTAGCCAAACTCCCATAGACTCCAGAGTCCAAAGCTCTGTGAAGAACAAGAGAAAGAACTCAAAGCATAGGCATTGTGTATTTTTTTAATATACAAATAAGCAGATAAGTGCCTCCAAGATGAGAGATACCACGGTACTTAATCTGCTTTTTCTAATGTTCTACTCTTTGTGGGATCAAGCAGGTTTATTTTTCTTGGAGGGGTGGAGTGATATAACATAAGCACTGTTAGTTTCTTGTTTCCAGCACACTTTCCTCTGTGACCTAGGCTAACCTGAACTACCTTTCAATAACATGGAAATAATGCTAACAAAACAGCTCCAAAAGTGTCTTATGCTCACCAGAGGTACAAATTTAGCCTCAGAAATTCATAGTAACTTTACAGATTTTCACAGTCATAGTTAATTTCCTTTGTTTATTTCTAATGAGGGAAAAGATTTGCCAGGCATATCTAGATTTAAGCACCATAATGGCAGTTTTTTTCTGGTTGCTGGTCTGAGTGTTTCTCATTAGTAATATCACTTAATAATCTCCTGTGCTGCTACTTGGCCTTCACAGCTTTGATCATCCTTTACATTTCCTCCAGCCTTTTTTCCATTTTTCATATCATTTGGTTGTTTGGGTAATGTGTAACATCAGTGAACAATAGTTGCACCGTTGATTGACCTGTAGTCCCCCATAGAGGAGAACAGATTTTGAAGCATTAATGTTTAAAGAAACAAGTTTTTGTTTTAAGGCAAACTAAATCCCAGATAACACAGCCCACTTCTTTTTGAAGAAAACTAACCATGCAACTAATTTTGAAGGTGATTTAAATGAAGCCAAGAATGCATATCTGTGGAATTATTTTGCTACTTAGGCCCACCGTTACCATTGGTATGGGCCCCTCTACAGGTGCTTTCAAGAAAGCCGTAAAATATTCTGGAGATTGGAAGCATATAAGATGCTGAAATTAGGCCTAGTCATGCAGGCAGCTGTGTGTGTTTGTGAGTCCTAACTTTTAGCAGGGAAATGGGGGCTGCCAGCTGATCCGTTTTATGTAGTTTAAAATGACATTTGCATGTTTCAGGAGTTTCAAGCTGACCTGGCTTCACCTGGTCACAATTAGGCTTTATGGAAACACTGAGTAAAAATTCTCTTAGAGCAAGGTGTCATTTCATCCAAACTGTAAGTTTGCCAAGCTAGTTTCCTTATCCCTCAGAAAAGTGTAGGTACACACGTATGGCAGTCAGGACTTGGTTTCACTTTCACCTTTTCTCACCTGAAAGTCTATCGATTGCCCTCTCTTACTTCTGGGAATAGAAATAGTGGTTGGTACTCCATATTCCTTCATGCTGTCCAGGCTGGATAGCATGAATTGGTATGGTTGCATGTGATTTGCCTACACTTGTAACCAGGCAGGGTTTCCTTGGCACCATCCTACTTATTTTTGTTTGCAGCTGCTTTGCCTTGCCTACATTTCTGTGAAATCAGGCCATCTCAAAAGCAACCGTGAGGAGTGTGTGGGCCATGTGCTTACCTCTGGCTTAGAGCATGTCTTGGTTGTGTTGTTTTCAATAGGTTTCAGCAAAAGAAAGCGTTCAGGCAAATACTGAAGGTGCCTAGCACTCATTTTTCCTCCTCATAACCTGCTAATGAGCCTGCAGCAGCACAAGGAAACTTTGGATTAATTCATCCAGTGTTCTGGAGCCTGTCCTGCAGAAAGAAGTGGAATATGTAGCTCTCTGTCATGGGAATGCTTAAGAGCTTATGTGCTTTGAAATTGACTTGGGGTCTGAGCCATCTGCAACCTTGTATTTGTCAGTGGCAGTGTTTTCATGCTGCACCTGGGGCCCTGCAGGCTCCTGCTGGTGTCAGCTTTGTGTGCAGGTGGGGCAGGTATCAGCTCCATTTAGTGCACTTCTTATTCTGCGCTGGCAGTGCCCCTCTGCTCTTCTGCTTCTTTCTGTGGATTTCAGGGCATTTGAAGGCAAAACGGAGTTGTTGGAGCTCACCACTGTAAATAATCAGACATGATTGCTTAAACAAAAAATCCGCAGTTACTGAGTTCTGAGGTATTGGATAATGGACCTCGTATGTTACTGAGACATTTCATTGACCTTTAAGAATATGGCTTTGTGGTTAGGCATATTTATCATTTCTCTTGTATGCCCAGGATTCCCTGGACTTTGAGTGGAGCTACTGGGTTGAATGGGGAAGGGAACGTATACTGTTGCTTCTGGCTGGTCATCTGCTGGTATCGCAAATGTGCAGGCTCTTCGTGGAGAAGGTATGTATGTATTTAATTCAGTGGTGAATTTCTGTGTGTTTTAGTTAGCTATGGGAATGGTAGGCCTGGCACTCTACTATGTATAGAACGGTACACTTATTTTTTGCTTTAGAAATGAAGTTTAAAAATCATTCATTGTTCTTTTTCTTTTTTTTTTCTCCTAACAGTATAAACCATGGTGCTTGATGGTGTATGGAATGGCTGCCTGCTGGTTTTTATTAGGAATCAAGGGCTTTGCGGTCATCTTGTTATACGCAGCTATTTCATTTGCTGTGGCTCAGTTTCAGATATCGCTCCTGACGTGGATGTGCTCTCTTGTCCTGTTATCCACTTTACACATACCAGCTGTGGAAGAAGCCAAGGTAATTTCAGAAGCATGAATTAAGCATCAAATTAATTACAGTGTTATTTGTTGTTATGGTAGCCATCTTTTAGACCAACTACTGTCCCTTCAGTTGGTGGAAGCAGAGGTTGGCTTGAAAACCTTCAGGAAGTATAACTGCATATGGATCACGTGAGAGCTTCTAAGTTATAAATGTGGATACGTCCATAAGCATGATGAGCCCTCACTTTAGTGGGCTCTCTAGTGTGGATTTGGGTGTTTTTTCAAGGCATAAAGTGAAAGGTAGCTCGCTACAATAATACATAACCTGATTCATAACGGTGCGTGTGACTGAAGTCACGGTTACTGCTCTTTGGTCTTCTAGATAACAGCTGACACAATCAGGTTAAATTCAGTGTACTGTACACGCTAGCCTGCTTACACACATCTTCTAAAGCTTTGGCTATACTTTGAAGCTGCCATCTCTAGCTCTTGCGTTTGTCAGGCATATCTTTGTTCCCTCCTTTCTCTTTGTTCTATATTGATGCTGCAGATCCTGCAAGACTCTCAAACAGCAAACGAGAGGAGTGAAATTGGTGGTGGTCTGATGCTTGAGAAATGCCTGTGTGGTTTTTCTGAGGGAGGACTACCAGCGTAATGTTGGTAGTTTGAAAGACTTTAGGCTATGATCAGGCATAGAATTTTGGCTGCTGATGATGAGAAAAAAGCACAGCATCAATTATACAGTGCGTAAACTCTGTAGTACACACCTAGATTAAGAGAGGTTTTCAGAAACAGGAATTGGGATGTTGCAGCCGTGCCTGTGAATACATTTTCACAGCACAAGCATATACTAGCACCTTGCTGTGAGGTTGGCGACTGGAGATGAAAACAAAATGTGAGCCTTGCTCTAATTCATATGAATTTGGTAAATTGAAAATGTGTGAATAAATCAAAGACCTTAACTGAATTTTTGGTGGTTCTTCTTTTGAAAAGAAGTGGTGACAAGACATTTGTTCAGTGTCAGCGGCCTGACTCCGGAGTCTTGTTTTCCTTCACTGCCACAGAGGCATGTTTTCACACTCTCAGTGACTTCCAGCCTGTGTTCAGAAAATAAATGACTGTCCCTGTATCAATTATTAAATACAGGATAACTGAGAAAGAAATGGGAGACAGGTTTACACTTCTCTCTTCTTATCTTACCTACTGATTGGTCTTTCTTTTTCTGAATATTGTTGCGGAAGTATTTTTCTCAGGCTTCTTTCTCTCTCTTTTGGTCAGACCCAGCAGCACATGAGATTATCCTTTGTTATTTAAGTATGTAGTGGAAACTGGAGTTAAGATCTGGGGCAAATGTGTTCTTTCATTAATAGCCTGTAGATATTATTAGAAAGTGATATGGATTTCCCCCCCCACACCTGGTTTTTAGAGCTGGCAATCCATGCTACAGAGTGGTATCCACATGGTTGTGGCTTAAGGATACCGCTAGGAAAGCTGATGAACAAGCCTTTGTTGTTTATTTGGGGTAGCCTTTGTATCTACTGTAAACATCTCTATCTATTGCCCAGACATTGGCAACGTCCCTGTTTGCTGATACAGTTTTTGGAAAGATTCTGTTCATTATTTTGAACGTTAGGTTGCATCTTGGATAGCAGAAGCCAGCACTTGCGTTCCTTAAAAGCAAAGTCTGCTGCTGAGGCATTACTCAAAAGCCAATTCAAACTTGTTGGTAACTTGCATGAAACGAAATACCGAATACCTTGCAGGAATTAAATACCGTATCTTCTAAATGTTAAATTATTTGTACTTACTCTGAAGGAATTGATATGTGACTTTGGAAGGACTGACTTCACAAGGATACTGAAGACTGTGCAAGCAATACAGAATTACATCCCAATTCTTTTATTAAGCCATGTGCTCTTGATGTAAGTTTGTCATCCTGACAGAAGGAATAGTTTGGAATTCTACAGTCACAGCAGCAGGTCAAAATTTCGCTTGACAATATGGATACTACACTGGACATGCATTTTAAATGGTCCTCTCTTTCACCTTCCTTTGAAGCATATTGCTGAGTGACCCACATGTTGTTACTTTTCCACTCTTATGAATTATTTTTGTTTCTGGCTATTTTTTCTTGTTCTCTTTTACTTGGTTTGTGGTTCGGAGTAAAATCCTGGAGATTTGGAAGGACTGTTGTGACACAAATAAGGTGTTTCCCTTCCTTTTCCACTCCAAATGCTGATGGCTATTAGTGGAAGTCTTCCAAATACTTACCAACTGTTTCTGCTTGCTTTTTGTTGCTGTTACTCAGATCCATGCCCTTTTTGTATAAGACTATTTTTGTTTGTGCTATTGCTAACTACTTGTGTATGGTGGGATCTGCTTCATTTTGCTATGGATGAACTTGTGTCCCTTTAATTTCTTTTGTGTCAGACTTCTTTAAATTTCTCAGATGCCTGTGAGACTGAGACACCAACACATCCTCCTCTGTTCTGTCCATTGAGAGTAGTGCTGTACATAACATCCACATGATTAATCATTTGGAAAACCCACAGATATTTTTCTGTCTTCCTGTTGGTCTGCTCATTAGGATTTCAATTTGAAAAATCCACTTCACCCCAGAGCTGGGGTTTGGATTTGAGATCTGGATTTCTGATGCTTCTTGAAATGTGGTTTGGCCTCGCCACTCTTAATTGTAATTTATGGGTAGTTGTGGACATTCCTCTCAGTCATGCTGATCAGTGCATTGAGATGAAATTATGTGCCTTAATGTGGAAGAATTACCCCATGGGGATGAAGCATGATAAATACCATGCTAGTCCTCTAGTAAACGTATTTCTTCTTTGTTAGAGGTATAGTCATACCAATTTAAAGTGCTGATTTTTGGGGTTCATACCCAGGAGTTGCTCAGTCAAGACTGACAGGATCTTAACTGGTGTCTGCAGGCTTCTACATGGAAATGAAGACTGTTGCTCTGACACTTTCATTTATACCAAAAAGTTGCTTGCTCGCTACTGTTTGGTGCAAACTCAGTTATCCTGTTTCACTAGTGCTTTTGGCAATACAGATTTTAGAAAAAACGCTTCTTAGTTGTGTAGAAATGTCATTCTTGCATTTATTTGGACTAAGAGAAAAAAACTAGGAATAAGTTGTAAGGTTTGTTCTAATTTTGAGGGGGTAGGAAGATGAGCTGGTAGGGTCTTTTCATGTGATATAGATAGATTTTTTGTCTCACTGAGAGATGAAAGGGCTTCTCAAGCCCACTGCAATACAAATATAATCAGACAAATTTGCTGATGTTTTTTTGTGATGGGCGTGTATCAACATACGTATATAAAAATATATATATTTTTTTTTGTTGAAAATGTGTGACAGGGAATATCATAAACATGACAAAGGGTCAGAAAAACCTTCCTAGCCCTGGGCTTCCTAGTGAGTGTTTCAGTCTCTTGGGATCTGAATTGCAGCCTTGGCTTCAGTCCTAGTAGCTCTTTAGTTATCAATAACGATTGCCAGCTATTTTGGATACTCTATTACTGGACAAAACCTGAGGGGGGAAAAAATGGCACTGCTGTGAGAAAAGCTCTCCTAATTTCACAGTTCTTCAAAACGTACTACAGTTTGGAATTAAGCTGTTATAATTTTCTGCCCTCAGCAGCTCGTTCAGCAGACAGTGCTCACTCTTCAGATGTTAGCGATGTTCACTTCAGACATACATTCTGGCCTCTGTTAGCTTTTTAGTTGCTTTCTGCTGCCAGTGACCTGAAAAGTCAGGGTCTTGACTGGTAACATTGTCTTGCAATTTTAAAACCATAGCACTGCACCATTATGAGCTGACTTTGTATTGTCTTACAGAGAAAGTGGTACGACACTGAAAATGAGTATTATCTGCTTCTCTTCACGGTGTCTGTCCGTTGCCTCTTCTACACAAGTTTCAGCCTGGAATACTGCTGGCACGAACCTGCCCAGAAATCATCACATTCGTTCCTGTGGATGCTGGCATATGTGTTTTACTATCCCTTGTTCCACAATGGACCCCTTATGAACTTTGATGAATTTAGTAAGCAGGTAAGAGTATTTTTAAGACCACGCAGTTACAGACTTCCAGTGCATCCGTCTGAGTCAAATTTGACTAAGAAATATTGAAGAAAATGGTGATCTCTTTTCAGCTGCCAAGTCTAGACACAGAACCTAAAGCTTATTAGAAGTAGGTTAGATGTGAGGGGTTTTTTCATATTGTTTTTTCATATTTTGGGAGATTTTAATAATGATCATGAGGAAAATTTTAGGTAGACGACAATTCTTTCACCCTTGAAATAATATGAAGAGATAGTTCATACCTTGAGATACTTTTTTATAGTGTATTTCAAAAGGTAGGTTGCAGATGACTCCGAGTTTATATTTATTTTCTAGTTACATTTTTGACAAAATGGATGTTGATGAGACTTCGATAGAGAAGGTGTCCCATTAGGGACATTAGTACGTATTCGTCCCTTTCTTGGCAAGTGTTGAAGTAAGCTGATTGCAAAAGGGAAGGCTGTGCATGGAAACAAATCTTAAGTCTTTGTGTTTACGTGCCAACCATGAAATAATAGTGAATTCGTATAAGGCTGATAATTAACATTGAGAATATGTTTGGTTGGTTGATGGAAAAAATGTCAAAATAAGCGTTTATATCTAGTGATTGGGTGGAGAGAGGTTGATTGGACTCCAGTGTTAGGGAGAAGGTAGAAAGAAACAAAATAGTTACTGAAAGCTGACAGTAATCTTCTCTATTAGACTCTTTCCTTTGGAAATAAATATTTTTCTTTCAACTAGTTACTTCAAAAAAAAAAAACCCTACAGAAAAGATGTTTTCGTGTGTGTTGTAGCTTCCATAAAAATGTATCTATAACTAATTCTATAATACTTTTCTTGTTATTTAAATGATTTCACTTTCTGTGTAGTCTTTAGATAATTAGGATATTTTGGCCGTCTAAAATAATATTCCTCATAATTTTGATAATATCGAATAATATTATGGGAACATGAAGACTGGACAGTTTGGAGTGAATCACTGGGAATGTGATAGTGTCCTGCATGACAACTTGAAGACAGCCCTCCCTTCCCTACCAGTTTAGAAGCTGAAATTCTTCTACCCTAGGATATATTTTTTTTGTCTGACACTATTGCTTTTCTTGTTTTCTTGCACACTTAAGCAAGCAATGAAATAACCATCAATGATGTTTATAGCTAACATTTGGGTAAAGTGGATGAGTGGATGGTTTAAACTGAAACAGGAGTTTTATGGTTTGTATATAGATGTCTGTGTATTGCTTCTGTTTATTTTTGGAAAGTTTCTGTTGAAACTGTAACAAATAAAGACTTGGGTTTATGAAAGTGAAAACTGAGATTATAGTGAGCACAAGTGGCAGGTCTGATACTCATTTGTATTCAATAGCTCTGGAAAATGCAAGGCTAAATTCTGTTATCCTGGACAAGACGTAGAAAAAGTCTGCGGGACTTTTTTTTTTCTTATCTGAAGTCAGTTTATCTAGGCTGACGGGAAGCCTAAGTAAATGTTTGGTTTCATGCTTTTGTGACCTAGTGAGTTCCTGTCATTTAGGTGGATGATTTTGGTCAGATTTCTACTTTGATAATAAAATTTATACCACGGTATTGTTTCCCAAGCTTGACGCAAATTATCATTCCTGTGTTGTTTTTTTTGTTGTGTGCGTGGTAGGGGAACTCCTGTGACGACACATTTTTTTCATTAAAAAAATATTTGCCTTTTTAAAAACATGGCAAATCTTAGTTTAACCCTGGTTATCATGGGCAGTTGGTGTCTAATTTTAATACCAAAAAAGATTCTCTTGTGCAGCTCCTCTTTGCTACATCAGACATACCCGGTAGTCAGCACTTCAGAAAAGTCTGATTAATCCCAGTTCATTGAGGTTGCTGCCTTCTGCCAGTGAAGAAACGCTGATAAAAGTGAGGTCTTGCATTGGTTTCTTAATATGCAAATAATACCGAGGTGAAGTTGTGAAGGACGTGGTAGCTCTGGTGAAGGCAAGTGATCAGATAGCTTT
Source organism: Cygnus atratus (assembly GCF_013377495.2). Classification (NCBI taxonomy): domain Eukaryota; kingdom Metazoa; phylum Chordata; class Aves; order Anseriformes; family Anatidae; genus Cygnus; species Cygnus atratus. Next base: position 96,492,680 of record NC_066364.1, read on the forward strand.
TGTTACTGCTGCAGCACGTGGGATCTTAAGGCACCATGGAGATACTGGTGTATTGAATGAGTCCAAAGCTGTTTGATGCGATTGAGTGGCAATTCACCGTGATCCAAGGAGTGGTGGGAACTTCTGCGCTGTGCCTGTGCTTTTGGGAGAGCTCCAGAAAAGGTGTCCTTGTAGCTGAGTCAGCCTGGAAGGATCGGCTCCACTTGCCTTCCACTGCAGCAGGAAACGTCTGATTCCTTTACTAAAAGCCCTTAAGCTTTTGTGAATCATACAAATGAGATAGGAGAGGCAAGGTAGGTCCCTAAATAGACACTAAAGTTCTGAGGCTGACTAATGCATTTGCATGCTTATTTTCCATTACATTTAATAGTAGGCAGGTGTCCAAATCCTCTCTGTATGTTTGAATATCTCAGCGTGAGTTCTTAAATGAACCTGGAGGCTGGATGCTGTCAGGTAGGAAGCAGAGGTGCCAAGATGCTCCCTGAGCTGTGACTGGAGGAAGTGTTATACAAATTAAAGGGGCAGAGTCAAATGATCTTTCACCACTTTGAAGAAAAGTTGGTTTCTTCAAGTGCTTACTGCCAGTGAGATGTCATTAAGGGAGATGAGTCAGATAAGCAAAAGCATCTGTGAGACTGACAGAAGCGTGTAATAAGCAATCTTCCAGGCTTCACTGAGAACAAGCCAATCATCTGTGCATCTTTAATGCCCTTTTCAGGAAAAGACAACAACTGGGGGAAATGGGGACTAAAAGCCTTCAAATGAGTAAGATTGTTCTTCTGCTAGACTGACTTATATGGATACCCAGAAATTTTTCTTTACTGTTTATTGTTTTATAGCTTTTAAATTGTGTTAAATTCCACCTATATTCCTGTACTGGAAACAGAGAGAAATGATTTTTCTCAAGGAGTGTTTCAGAACATGTAGAACAGTCATGTTTCAGAACATTCGGACTGTGAGTAGAGGGCAGCTTGGAGCTAGCTGTATGGAAAAACTGTGTGTGGAGTCTTGAAATGAGACTTAGCTCATCTGGTACAGCTCAGTAAAGACCTGGGCAAAGCCTGCCTGTATTCTTGGTTTGAGACAGAGTGAGGGGAAAAACAAACATGGAGAATGGGATGCCTATATTTGCATTACGTTGTCATTTAAATATGCACAGACCTGTTCTGTTAAAGCCATAAAGAAGACAAAACATTGAACAATTTGTTTCTTGGTGTATGTCAAAATGCATGAAAAAGTATTCTTAGAAGAGTCACGTCATCACCTTGACAGCTGAGGTTAGAGAAGAGTTTTGAAGATAGCAGTTCTCAGCAGTTTGTTCAAAGCACACAGTACAAAAAATGTGTTTATTGCTGCTATCAGAAAAGGAGGTGGAGAACTGCAGAAGCACTTAACTGAAGTTGAGACTGAGAAGAGGATTCCTGCTCAGTGTGCTGGAAAGCAGAGGTATTGAAAGTGGAAGCAGAGAAACTGTTGTATGAATAAAAAAGCTTAATAATAATGTTGGTAATTTGCATCCACTGCTAGACAGAAATGAACGCCGTGGTATTTCACCAATGGCCTTACTTAATTTCTGGGTAGAAGTAGAACATACCAGTTCTTGTCATGGATTTGAAGTTGAATTGTGCGAATACCTGTGATTAAATGGTAGTCTCCGAAATGTCATCTAGTTAGTACAAATTTATCTATAAAATTAGTATGCTGCTTCATTTTCAAGTGAACAGAGCTAACTGCATGGTAGGTATATTGTAGCACAATATACCTTAATAGCATTAAGCGTTAATAGCATTAAGATGATTGGGATTTTGAGGAGGTTTTTGTCCATGCAGATAGGTGGGTTGCTTATGTATGTGCATTGTTGGTGTCCAGTTAAAGACTGAAGAATGTAACTTGGCATACATGCAATGACAGATGAAAAAAAAGAATTTTGAGGCAATCCTATCTTTCTGCTATTTCATCATATTCACTTTTAACTGTGGAAAGAAGTTAAAGTAATAGTATGCCAATTTGTTTACTATAGTTAGCACGGTAAGAATCTTCTGGGGTATCCTGAGAAATGTGTCAGCTGCAAAACTTTGTCTTACCTGATTTTTAACTTGCACTAAACTGGCATTTGCTCAGCATGTCACATAGGTCTCACTGGCCTTGGTGACGCTACAGGAGAAGAGTGAAGAGCTGTTCTCAGGTAGTCAATCCAATACAGGTGGCAGAAGTTTGAGGTATTTTTGAGCAAGCAGTTATTTTTTCTGTATTTGGTAGCATTGCTGCTTAGGAAATGGTATTCTTCTTCACAGATGTAGTATCTTTAAACTTTTTTTTTCCATTATCCACAGATATTGATGAAATACAGGAATTAAGAAATGCGTATCTCTTCTGGATTCTGTTAAGATTAATAACACTTGGCTGTTTCTACAACAGATTTGTTCTGTAGGACTTGAGAATGATTAATGTAACCTCAGGACCAAAACATTTGTTTGATGCAGCGTACTTTCATGGTTGGTCATTGGGATTGGACCTGCCTGGTCTGTAGGCTGCTTGGACAGTTTGACCAAGTAGTCCTTCTAATACTCTGTAGCAGATGGTGTTGCTTTTTTTGTTGTTGTTGTTGAGCTCCCAAAGTGTCTGCATACCATGATGTTTGTGCCTGCCTGCAGAAGGAAGGACAGGGCTTTTTCCTGCATGAGACTTGTTACTGATGACATACTTCTGGAAATCGAATAGCATTGTCAATTCAAGATGGTTTAGTTCTAGCAAATTTTTACAAGAATTTGAAGGGGATGGGCTTTCTCTGAGAATTTAACAACATGACAGGAATGAGCCAGGGGTACCGGCTTTTTGCGCATTTTTTTTAGTAATTCTCATGATGTCAGGGAATTCTCACAAAACTTGCAAGGAAAAATAATTCGCGGTTACATGGTAAGATTCTTCTGTGAAAGCTCCATGTTTTCTTGTAATCCTTTTGTCCAGGTTAGGTGGGCAGGTTGATATTTCTACTTTTTGTAAGTACTTCTTTGTAAGTACCTTCTTCCAAGCCTTTTAGTTTGCTCTTGTATGTCCCTTTCTTTCTGTTATGTGTCTCTGTGTGAACAGACCTCAGAATACCAAGTGCCATTAGAAGACGTGCAGAAAAAAAGAAAGTAAAGAACATATTTCATTGTCCTGTGCTTCGTGTATTTATTATGGTATATTCCATACTTAAAACTGCAAATAAATGTATGCTTATTCCTGGGTAGATACTTTTGTCTGGATTAGATGCTTAGGAACTTGTTCTTGTGGTCAGAGTCAGCTTTTAATAAACTCCTCTGAAGTTTGACAGCCTTCCAGAAATAAAGTGGCTGTTGCCAAGGCAGCCCTTCCTCAGGCCATCCTGAAAGTGATGACATTCTGGGTAATGGACCTTAGGCCTCCTGGCAGTATATTTGTTTGGCAGCAGCTGGTGACTGGGATGTAACTTCTGAAGTGACAGTGTAGGGACAAGAGAGCGACATCTTTTGCGTCATTGTACATTCAGAGAGATGCCTGTGGAATCACGCCATTTAAACTGTCCATTTGGAATAAATGCAAAATGGAAGCAGGTAGAAAGATCATGTTTAAAGCACTGGGCAGCATATAATAGCAAAGCAATCCAGAGACCCTTTGGCACATGAGTACTGTGAGGGAAGAGCAGTCTGGATCCCCCTGCATTAGGGTGCCTATTGTGGAAATTGCACCGCACCAGCAGATGCCATTGCATTCCCATATGGTTCAGCTACACAAGTAGTTTCTGCAATGCAGAGAGAATGGAAATGTCATCTGGAGGAAGGGAGAATCTCACTGCATGGGAATGGAACTGAATATTTTTAAATACTGCAGCTAGTCTTGGGATATTGACTGGAAACTTGCTTGGCTTTGCTTACCTCTCAATTTTCTACTTGCTGATTTCTACTTCTTAGTGAGTTTGAGAAAGAAGAAATCAGACTCCATTGGTGTGTCTGGAATTCTCAAATGGGATGGTCAAGTGCCCCCTTAATAGTATTGAATAGTAAATGAAACCTTTGAAATGAAATGAATAGTAAATGAAAAAAGGGAGGGGGTTCTTAAGATGAGTCTTTGAGTAAAACAGTCAGTTATGTGTCATATAACCTCTTTGGGTTTCTTCATTTAGATGAGGAAACAAGAAGCCTTCAGTTTGAAGACCAATGTTGGCATCTTAATCGTGGGCGTAATTCGTATTTTCTTTTGGTGGTGCTTGGCTGAGCTAATGATACACCTCATGTATATCCATGCTATCTGCAGCAGTTCTCCACCTTTGGAAGCTGTGTCATACTGGGCCTTAGGTGAGTACATTAAAAACAATGAAGAAATCATCCTTCTCCCCCCACTTCCAAGAACCCCAGTTTACTTTTATTTTTATGTCCATCTGTTAGTACTTATGAATAGTACATTATGGCCACTCACTGTCAGGAAGATGATTACAGACTATTCAGATAACATGCAGATTCTTTAAGGAGCTTACAGTTGAACTTGTTGAACTTATTGAACTGCTTCCAAAATTCAAGAATTTTTTTTTGTCTAACGTATGTGTGCATTTTTAGTCCTTACATATAAGTGGACATTTAAAACAAAAAATTTGTTCAGTGTAGGGAAGAAGGAAGGGAGATGTTAAGAATCAAAACATCTCGCACCCTTTATTGATCTCTTCTGTCTTTGATGTTCATATTCATGTTGAAACATAAAATGACTATACTTATTAAGAGCAGAGGGAAGAAATTAGAAACAAATTAGCCTGAAAGTAATTGTCTATTCCTCTCCTTAGTTCATTTTTTCCTTCTTGTCTTCCTCTTCTGTCACCTCCCAGCAGCCTGGTATTTGATTAAAATGGTTAACTGTGAGGGCAAAAATGGGCACTTAAGAATGTAACATAATATGGTAAAAGCTTTGCTTGTGGGTATGTAGATAGAAACAGGCTAGCCTGTAAGCCACTTGGATGCATGGTTTGTATGATTTTCCATTGTCCTGCTACGTATATCACCACGTAGGAGGAAAGGAAGCAGCAAAATGCCAAGCCTTAAAAGTGGGCTTGGAGAAAGTCTTGAAGTTTACTGAATTGAAGGGGATGCCTCTTATTATATCAGCGAGTAGCAGGAACTGGTATCACATACTGGTGTGTTTCTGTCAAGCATTCATTAAAGTTCACTTAAGAGCAATGTGGTGGAAGAGGAGGACCACTGCATACCAGGCTTTGGCCAGTAGAGGGCAATGCGTGCGTGCTCTCGCTGCATGTATGCATGTAGACACACATATATAATTTTGTATACAGATATATACTATGTATATAAAAAGAGACAGAGCAGTAAGCCTTAGTGGATTGTCTCCATGGTTCATTTCACTCCTCCCCACTCAGTCACCACTTAGGAAGCGGATTCTGAGTTTGCATCTCTGATGAATTGGATCAGCTAGCTCCCAGCATTGTCTGTACGTGTGACAGAAAGCTTTGTGGTGGTGTTGAGCATATGGAACCTGGTAAATACTGACCAGCTGACAGGGCAGGCAAGGTTACAGATTCAGGGATGGGGTATTCCAGGTTTGGTGTTACTGGCAGTTTCCTCCCTGCCTTGAAGAAAGCCTCTAACTGTTGATTAAAACAACGGTGCACAGTCACATGTTACTTTTCAGAGGAAAAAAAAAAAGTAGGCTGTATATTCATTTAATGGAATTGAGTGTTATATCCTAAGAATTAAAGCTGGTTTTGAGCAGATGTTTAGAAAGTACTTCAAGGCAATTTCAGGTGATGAAAGCCTGTTTTAAAGCAAGTTTGAACTGTAGAAGTAGTTTGGACTGTAGAACTGCTGGATCAAGATACAATCATTTGAATTGAGACAAGTGCCCTTTGGAGACCCTGCTTTAGAAGAACTATGTTCAGAGTGTAACCCCACACTTATTAAGCTTTGTCTTAGTAGTGAAAGCAGTTGCTTAAATATGATAGTTCAAATAAGATTTTGTGGCAGAATCTATATGCAGAAATCTATCACTCTTTAAAATTTTTTCTCTACAAGTTTTATCCCAGTAATTACACAGGCTGTCTTCTATCACTGATATGTGTAAGGGTATCTAATATTTTTCTACTGATCCTCACCTAGGTCATTATAGATCTTAATTATACTTCTATACCAGTTCTTGTACAGAGCCAAGTATTCCCCTCTGTTACTTGATATTCTGTGTTATTAAAACCAATTAAATTGTATAATGGAGTCATGAGACCAAGAAGCTTGTTGTCTCAAAAGGATTAACTGCATGGTATATTAGTCTTCTCAACTACTATTTTTCATTTTGTTTCCCATTTAACCCACAGTAGCTTCAAGGTGGCATGGAACATCTACTTCCATCAGGTGATACATATTTGCCCCTTATAACAGGCTAAATTTGGGGAAAAGGTGTTAGGCTGTCTTGTAGTCAACTCTAATTAGGGAAATTGTAATTGCATCTCCATTTTTCTTCTGGGACATCTTTGAATTATAGGCATTAAACACCAGCAATTCAGGTAAAGACAAGAGTGCTATGAGATTTTGCTCAAGGGATCTTAAGGGCATTGATGCTGGCTAGAATACACCTCAGAGAATCACAAAGCAACACAGTGTTCTGGATCGCTTCATGTAGCGTTCTTGTGAAGTGAGATAGCAAAGAAATAAAACCTGAGTTACATTGCTTGTTTAAAAACTTCACTGTTCACTGTTGTTAAACTTACGTGGCCACAAATGACAAGAAAAATGCTAAAATTACCTAAAATAACATAACTAAGTGCATCGTTTTATTTGCCATGCAAATACATGATATATATATATATATATATATATGTATATAACATTGTGTGACCACTACCCAATGTTTCAGAGAATAAAAATCTTAAGATTTCTGAATCATGTTTATACTCCAGTTTCCAAAGCAGACACAAAGATGCCAAATACTTTAATCAGATTTTCCTTAGCAGTATCTTGCAAGATAAAAAAAAAACTCAGATTACTCTGTTAGTGGTTCATTACTATTTAGATGGATGCACAGACACCCTAATTTCAATACCAAATTGACAATGTGTGACCACCCAATTAGAGAAATGTTTTTCTCTTGTTTGGAAGGAATTAGACAGAAGTTTCTGGAAGCAACAATATACAAAAGAGTGCATGTATGTTTTTAATACCTGCAGCTAATCCGAAGATCCTCTTACATCAAATGTTCAGGTTCTTTTCTCCATGCTATTTACAAGTCAGTACCTGCGTTATAGTAACAGCACTCTTGCCTAGAAATGAGATTACCTCATACTTTCTGATTAATTTGCAAATACATAGTTCTGTGTATTCTCTTACTCTTCTGAATGTGAACGTGTGGAAATCAGCAGAGAGTTTCTCCTGTCACAGAGGAAACCACCTTCTGTCCCAAGTAACCCAGCTGGGCTACGTGTTTCTTGTGACACTTATTGTCATAGTGTCTTAAAGGATCAGAGGCTGTTGTAGCCTACTTCACCCTTGATTTGTTGATTATCCTCCAGTCTCTTTACTTCCGATGTAAACTATCTTCTCTTCCGTGACCATCCTTGTTTCTTTGTCTGCTCTTTTTTACTGTGAGGATAGAGAGTCTCTGGAAGCAAAAGACAACAAAAGTACCCACCAAGCAGGAAATACATTCACACAATGTACACATGGCTTTTAAAATTCTTTGCCACAAGACAGCATGGAGGCTAATGGTGAAAGCAGTCAGTGTTATATAATAGTAAGAATTTGGAAGAATTTCCCCCAAAGTTTGGAAGTGATAGTAGGTGTTCATGTTGTGTCATAGCAAACTTTGACTGCAGTTCAAATATAACTGAGTAGTCTGTCACAGCCCCTGGAGCAGTTCTGCTAGTGTCCTTGGTAGCGGCAGTGATGGTGTTAGAAGTAGTGACGAGGTGCAGTATGGTGCAGACTGGTGCAATGAGTTAGGAGAGTGTTTTTTGTATTTTTTTTTTTTTTTAGAGGAGTTTGAATGTGTCTTTGCATGGAATTATTCGTGCTGAATGGCATTGTGAAACAGCAAGGTTAGACCATGGAAAAATGGTATATCAGTAGAACACTTTAAATCATTAGTTGGAAGGGTCTTCCAGAGGTGAGGTAGGCCTGTGCCCTGCTCATAGCTGGTCTGTTTAGGCCAACTTGCTGAGGGCTTTGTCCAGATAGGTCTTGAACAGCTGCCAGAATGGACGTTTCCCAACTTTTCTGGGCACCTGTTCTGGTATTTGACCAGTGTCTTGGTAAACAAAAACTGCCCAGAACCAGAAAGTCCTTCAGACATGGTGAACTAATAGTGAACTGAAATTTCCCATGTTCCAACCTGTTACCTGTTGTTGTATTGCTATGCACTGGCTCCATCTTTGTAACCTCTCCTCAAGTTTTAGGCAGCAATAAGGCTCCTGTAAACCTTATTTACATAAACCCAAACAAACTCACTTTTCTGAGCTTCTGTTTGTGTGTCATGTGCTCTATCCCCAACTGTCTTAGTGATTCTCTCTGCTGGACTTGCTCCAGTATGTCAGTGGTTTTCTTGTGAGGGCAGAGCCCACAGCTGGACACAACACGGCAGCTGCAGCCTCACAAGTGCCAAACAGGGAAAAGATCACTTCTCTGGACCTGTCACCTTCAGGTCCCTCTGAATAGCAACCCTTCCCTTCAGTGTATTGCCCGCTCCCTCAGCTTGGTGTCACCAGCAAACTTGCTGAATGTTCACTCCGTTTTGTCACCCAGGTTGCTAATGAAGACAGTGAGTGGTGCTGGTCTCAGCTGTGGTCTCTGAGGGGATGCCACTAGTTACTGGTGGCCAACAGCTGTGCTTTGCATCACTGATCACTGCTGTGCTTTGAGCCTGGTAGTCCCAGCCAAATTTTCTTACACGTTACCTACTTATACAAACCATGTCTCACATCTCTGGTGATAAGGAAGCTATGGCAGAATGCGTGAAAGTTGTCGTTGAAGTCAAGGTGCACAACATCTGTGCTCCTCCCTGTGTGTTGAAAGCACCCATTGCTTCATACTGAAAGCAGTGACATTGGTGAGGCATCATGTTCCCTTGGTAAACCCCTTTCTCTGTTCCCATTTAGTTTCTTGTCCTTGATGTGTTTATAAATGGCTTCTAACAGGATTTGTTACACAAGTTTTTCAGGGACTGAAGCGTTGTCTCAGTTATTGGGTAGATGAAGCCTTTCACTTGAGTAGTTACTGTACTATAGATGGAACAACTGCTGTAATTGAAATATTTTGTGAATTCTCTTCAATGGCTGTTTCGTGCAGTTTGTATTTGTAGTGGACAAGCTTCTGGGTCTTAATTTGGGTGATAGTAACACTGGAAACTGTGAGCAGAAGACTAAAGACAGTGTATGTGTAGTTCATCTAAAGGTAAAATCTTCAATTTTCTTCCCATCATCTGTGTTTTCCTGGATTACATCTTTCCCTACATTTCCTAATTTGTGCCTGGCAGTCACTGGATTATACCTTTTATCAGAAAGGCAGCTTACTTTCATGCCTTGTGAATCAATGAGCTGTGGAAGTACATAGTCAACAACCTGCACTGAGACAGAGCAAGTTGCATCCCCTGTGCATCAGTCTTTAATGAGTAGAAAAGTAAGTGCATTGTTAAACTAAGGTTCCTGGATTTTGGGGAGTTTAAATGAAAAATGGTTGGAGTCCTTGTTGGAGGGTCCTGTGAAGAACAGCAGTTTTGTAAAATTATTCTTCATGTTGTTGTTGTTATTACGTAGAAGAGATTCTCTACTGAAAGAGAAAATGGACATTCATTATTTAAGTTCTTCAGGCAGTACAAAATCTATAGTATGATTCAATTTTTTCCATTATGAAAAATTATTTTTAGCTGGATTTCTGCCAGCTAAAACATGAAAAAAGCTGGCTTTGGGTTGCATGCACCTCTGCCATTGGCTAAAAATACAAAGAAAACTGTTATGGATTTGTCTTTTCAAGCTATCTCCTCCTCTGCTCCATACTGCAACGCTCACGTGGCCCATAAATGTCACAATTTCTTCTACCACATGTTGCTCCTGACATGTAAATTTTGTTTCCTGTAGTGTTTCCCACATGCTGCTTTAAACTTCTGTACTTAAATAGCATTGAGCTTGGGCTGGTCATAATGCAGGAAGAATTCAGTTCTGAAATGGGAGGGCCTCATGAGCTGCCATGCTGGCAGTGGTACTGTTTTTGATACCAAAAGGGTTGGAGCTCAGGTGCCTCTGATTATTTTCAGTGCAGCAGAATGATGGGGAGAGAGCGGTATCAGAGATAATAGCAGAATATATTTTGCTATTTTTGATGTGGCCTTTCAGACTGACTGCTCATGTCCAGAGTGGCTGAGATGTTTTCAACTGACTGACTGCAGCATTACACGGGCCGCTAGTTCAGATACTGGAATACAAATGCCACATGCATTAACAAAAATCTGCATCGTACTGGTCTGAAGAAAGTGTAATTTCCTGCTGCGTACACAGTCATGTTCTGTTTTACCAGTGGCTCACGTTTGTTAGCAAGAATAACATCCAAAAGGAGACATTAGTCTCCTACGTGGAGGAGGAGGTGAGAGCTGGCTTTGGTTAGAAGTGCTGTTAGACATGCAAATGACTCTTAGGGGTACCTTCAGGTATAAATAAGTTCAGGTCGTCCTCCATATCTCCTATTACGTCCTTTTAAAAATATATTTGACCAGGAATTTGTATGTATGTGTATTTTGTGTCAGAGGTGTTTCTTTGATGGAGAGATGTGTGCATGTATGATGAGTGATCTTTGGGCTTACTGTATTGGTCTTAACCATATGCCGTTTGTTCTTTCTAGTGAAGCATGTGCAACTTACTGTGCTGGTTAACTATCGTTATTTTTATTATTAATTAGGTTCCGGTGCTTTGAAAGGAAATTCTCTTTGAACATCATGCTGCTTACATAAAAACAATCTGAAGTGATAGGATCTGCTGAAAGGTGGAGCCACCTGCTTGAATTTGTAGTTGGTGAATTTAATTTTTGATTTGTTAAAAGAAGTGCGTGTAAGTTTCTCTTTGAGAAAGCAAGACCTACAGAGCAGTCTGTGCAAGTCAGATGCAGAGTGCTGTTTTGGATGTGTTGTGGTTCTTTTTCTAATAAGCCTATAAATAGGAAATGAGTTTAAGTTCATTCTTAAGAGGCACTCAGTGTTTTGGTATTGAAATTAGGGTGTCTGTGCATCCATCTAAATAGTAATGAACCACTAACAGAGTAATCTGAGATTTTTTTTTATCTTGCAAGATACTGCTAAGGAAAATCTGATTAAAGTATTTGGCATCTTTGTGTCTGCTTTGGAAACTGGAGTATAAACATGATTCAGAAATCTTAAGATTTTTATTCTCTGAAACATTGGGTAGTTAGTTCAGTGCTTCAAAAAAAAAAAAGTAGTGAGGGAAAATGCTAGATTTTTGTAAGTCCCCCTGCAGACTAAAATTTCAGATAATATTAGTAGTTAACCTACTTTTATGGTTAGTCTGTTACTCACGTGGTAACTGCTGATATATTTAGAGAGTTCTTTCCCACAAATATTAGAACATAATGCCTACTGTAGGTGTTTGGGAGTATTTAAGGTAGGTAGGTAGCTTTCAGGTATGTCTGTCCTTTAAAAGTTTTCTGGTTTTCTTTAAGTGATCCGGAAGACCTGTCTGTGCCAGACCTTCAGCCTTGTTTAAGCAACTTCACTTTGGCATCATTGCATCTGTTCAACTTTGTTGCCTTAAAAGTATGCAGCATTCAGGGCAAACATTGTGGGATGGACTTTCCTGTCACCGCTCCATACATTTTGGGTTTTTATTCTCGTGTACTCTTGAAGGCTGGGCTGTGAAGCCAGGCTGCATGAATCCCAGTAATATTTTCTTTCCATCGTTCATCTTGATTTTGTGAGCCGGCACCTCTTTCAAAGCACTGCCAAGCAGCAGTGAAAGACACTGCTGAGCAATACAGGCCTAATTATTAATTGCATTGGTTTCTGTTTGTTAGTTAATGAAATTAGGGTGCTTCTTGTACTGTCCTCTTTTGCAGTGGATAGGGACAAGGTAACTGAACTGAGCAGTCACTTGTGTGGTAATTCACGTTAGTGCAGCTTGTACAAGAGGGTGCTGTCCCCCTGACCAGGGGACAGGGCAGTACCAAATCGAGAAGGTCAGAGTCGGTCCTGCCGTGGGGCTCTTGTCAGGGGGGAGAGTGATGCTAGGAAGAAGATGCTGTAGCCCAGCACACAAAGCTTGCCAATAATCATGCTGTTATTGGTTGAGTAAAGAGAATTTTATTGGTCAAGGAATCCATGCATCATATATATAATATATATATATATATATATATATAAAAAAAGCATCCATTTGTGAGGAAATCCATGCATCGTATATATGTATGTGTGTATATATATATTTCCTGTAAGAGAGGAGATGCAGAAAATATGAGAAAGGGTAAATGACCCCCAAAGCTCAATATTTTGAATTTGATGATATGGCCACAAGTTCTGAGCCATTGTAAACGTCTGTTTCTTATTAGACCTGTGCCGTGTGTCAGTAACCCTTTCAAAATGACTGCATATTTGTCTGATATGTGTTTTCTAGTTGTACCTGTCCTGTTTATTGACAGAAACAAGCATCTACAATCGTTAATGTTGCAGGTCAGCGTAGCTGTGAAAAAGGGAAATTTGTGCTGTCAGGCTCATGCATCACCAATAAAACTGAAAGCTAAGTTAAAATTCTTTATCATAAATAAATTTTGGTGATGTTTTATGGACAGGAAAAATGGTTTTTAATCCCTATATGAATATTTTCTGTCATTAACTTATAGAAATGATCTACGTGATAATTTCTGTCAAAAATTATTATACAAACAAAACCAGCCCTGTGAATATTTTAATTATTCTTAAAACAAAGCTCTAATAAAGTTATGAAATGCAGTTTTGGAGTAAATTTAAAGAAGGTAAAACTTTGCTGAAGGTCTAGAAATGTGTTTTTAAAGTCAACGAAAATCTGGAATGCTTTATAAGGATTGCAAGGTAAGAAATTGAAAATATCAATCTCTGTACAAGTCAGTTAATTTAATCTGGGATTTCAAGCAGCTTGACTGTTGAAGTGCACGGGGTTCACATTGTATGGGTACTTTAGCTCAATAATTTTTAAACCGTAATACATTTAGTTCTTAAACTTCACCTTGACTCTGAACCCTTTGAGACCATTTATTCCAGGGAATAGATATCATTGCTGCAATGCTTTTTCCCTTAAGTGTTTTTAATATACACTTGGTATAGATTCTCAGCTTTGTTTCCAATTTAAGATAATGTTCTTGTGTGAGTTCTTTTTAAGCTTTAAATAGAACTCTAGAGAACGAAGTGTGTTACTGATAATGAATTTGAGAAATTTAGCATTGATCTTAAATTTCCTTTATTTCATGGTTTTGTATCAGATAAAGCAGTGTACTTCTGGCTGCTTTGTGGTATAATGGAGCAAATACAAAGCAGCTGGAATATTTCAGGTATGCAAAGGTTTAAAGCCTGTGCATGTTGCCAGTGCAGACCAGCTGTTGTGCAGCTGTGAACCTTGCTCTTAGATTTTCCGTGTGTGGCCCAGACCTCTCGCACAGCTGGGATGAGTTGAAGACCATCAAGAATTTCATTCACATATTGATGGGGACCTTCACACCACTGATCTTATGAGCATTAGAACTGCCACACACAAAGCACCCAGTATGTGCCAGGCAGTGGTGTCAGTGATGTGTTGCCTATGCTTTTTTAAGATACCAGTGCTGTTGAGCTGTCTGCTAGTTAACAATAACAACAACTCAGACTTACATTAAGTACTAGAGATGGTGTAAATGCTTTTTTTCCCTTTTTTCAACTTGTTTGTTATAACTTTATATCTGAAAACTCTTAACACTTCATCATCATATTTAAAAATTAAATATATTGATTGTCTTTTGTCCCAAGAGGGTGGTGGTCTGGGTCACTAAATCTTTATCCATCGTGCACAGCCAAAGGATTTTGAATTTCACCAATGCACGGACAGCTGTGATCTTCATAATCAGTTTGTGTGGGTGTCAGCATTCAGCTCTCCAAAGAAATTTGTCATAAAAGAAATGAGAAATTGAATGAGATGGGAATTAAACCAGAAAGTTGGCTGTATAAATGATTTAGCAGTAATCTAATGTGTAGCTAACTGGCTAGTATCCAAATTGTGCTTTTGATTGTTTGTTTTCCTCTGGGGAAGAATGTTACTGAATATTAGATGACTGCTTCCCTGAAGGAAAATACTATAAGACTCATGTCTAGGTATTTTGTTCTACCATCAGTTTTTATCTTGTATGGCACAACTGTTTCTCATATCATGCATGTGGATGATGATATTAAAACTAAAAATGGTGTATTGCAGCAGCGAAATGCTGGCCATGTGTAAGCCAGCAGGAGTTTTCCAATTTACATTGCTAGTGCCAGAATTTTACCCTAGGTTGTTACATATTTGATGAATTTTTTAATGTTGAACTTTAGGTCATCGTTCGCCATGTGCCCGTTAGTAAGCAGAATGCAAAAGGGATGCTTTGGCGCTGGTGCTGGGGGTAGGCAGATGATTTAGGTGTTCACAGGCTTGTATTGCTGGAGTCAGATTGAAAATTTAGGCTCTACGGAAAGTGTGCTGAAGGTTTTGAAATTATATTAAATATCTAAAGTATTGCAAACAAATTGCAAGGTAGTTAGTATCAGTTAGAAAAAGCAAAACGGTGGAAAGGAAGGAAACATAACAATGGCATTTTATAGCTTTTTACTCTACCAAATGACACAATTTTTACTTCCCCTCCTTTGGGACTAGTTTTTTAGTATCAACTGACGATCAGAGGGAAATTTCTCCCAAGGCAGAGCAACTTCTTGTAGGAGTGAGCTCCCATCTGTCTCAATGAAGGTATTGCCCTCTGCTTTTTATAAAGTTTTGCTTCTAATGGTTATTGGTCAAATTCCGTTTTACTTGGCAGAATAATATTTAGAATACTGATATGAACCATCTTGTTTTATTTACAAGTCTGAGCATTCAGAGTTGTTTAAAAGATCATCTTCTCTCCTGTGCGTTCCACCCTGCCACCAAATCGTGGTATTCAAAAACTTGAGTCATGTCTGGGCTTTATTTGGGTTTTGGGTTTTCTGTGTACGCTTGCGTATATTTAAAAAAAAAAAAAAAAAAAAAAAAGGAAAAAAGTTTTCTTCCGTTATTGTGAAACTTACTACTACTATCCTTTTTTTTTTTTAGTGATGGTTAGTGATTCTTGTCACTGTCAAAACCTTACATGCTTCTGAGGAAACAGGCCAAGCATCGTGAGACTCGGCATGAAGTTGTGAGCTGTCAGTGCTGGTAGTTGTCAGGCTGAGTTTCAGGGTGCCTGAATTTGTTACTGCCAATCCTATATTTTTTACTCTAGGACTGTGACTCACGGTAAATCTGTAAGAATAGCCAGTCTGATTTTCATCTCACCTGTGTAAGATTACTGCATTTTGTGCCATATCCTGGGGTTGCAGTGAGCTAGCACACCACCAAAATTTCTCTTTTGGCACTCAGGCAGCTAAAGCACTCTAGGCTGAGGTCTTTGTCCTGTGGGTTTAAAACAGAAATGTACCTTCAGTATTATGCCAGATGGAGTTCCAGTCTTGCTGTGCCTCAGCTGCGTCAGGAGGGATCACCTTGGGAGTGTTGCAGGGGGTACAGTCTACATAGCATGGGCTGTTTGTGAAGCTGTCAGGATGAGCTGCAAAGATGACTGTTGTTTGTAGCTCTTTGGGAGGAGCAAGTGAAGAATGCAGGTCAGGATGCTGTACAAGTCCAGTATTGACATATTTTTTCCAAAGATGAAAGCTTGTTGTTGCTGGGGTAAGCATTCATCACTTGTATCAGTAAGTTCTGATTTTTCATACAGCCTAAGTCCGTATTTGTTTTTTGTAGACGTCAGTGCCCACAGTCCAAAGAGATCTTGGAAGTGGAAATACAGGTGCTTACTTATGCCTTTGTATTAGGATAATAGTACCGTTTTGTGTGTGCCTAGAGTCAAACTGCGTGTGCTTCCATGTCCTATATCTGTTACAAAATCAGGTGTTGTATATCCCATCAAACAACAGTGCTTGCTTCAGTTTTTTGAATAATTTCTATTGAGAAATAATCAGTATCAACAGACTTTAAAAGTATTTCAAGAATTGTTTAAGGTATGAATTTGGTGTGGTGGTTTTGTTTTTTTAGGTGGCCTGGCTTTAGCTCAAGTATTATTTTTTTATGTGAAGTACCTGGTTCTGTACGGTGTTCCTGCCCTCCTCCTTCGAATGGATGGACTCAAACCTCCAGCTCTTCCTTGCTGTGTGAGCCTGATGCACAGTTTCACTAAAATGTGGAGGTTAGTCATTATTGCTTTTTAGAAAATTTATTATTGATCTATGACAGTAAATGTATAAAAACGTACGTGTGTGTTTTCACAGTCATGTACATGCCTGCCCATTTGTAGGCTGTACCCCAGACTTCTAGAAACATTACCTAAAACAACTTAGATTTGTCAGCTTTTCAGCACAGAGGCTTCTCTCTTCCATTGTGTTAGAGCCTAGCACAACGGGGCTTTCCCTGTTTGGTCTCTGACTGCTTTGTGATATGAGTAAAATTTTAATTTTAGTCATAAAAACAGCGGGCCTGTTATTATCAGAGCTTTATTGGGTGAGATTTTCATTTTGTTTCCTGCTTGAAGCTAGTTGTAATAGGCAAGCTTTATGGTTTGTAATAGTTTGCAACTATTGATATCAAGTATTCAAAGAAATGCAGCATAAATAGGGTGGATAAAACAGATGAACTGTTAAAAAATTATTTGAGCTACTACAAATTCCTTGGTTTAAATTGTCTTTCAGAAAGGATTTGAACTGAACTTCTGACCTACAGAGTTAATTTAGAAATCTGTTTTTTACTGGGCAGTCTCCTGAGAGCTGCATCTCTTGGCCTGCTGGCCTTCGCAAGCAGAGCTTCAAACAGCACCATTTTTTCCTTCTCTCCCAGTTATTATACCAGGGAATCTGAACATTGTCTGGAGGTGTCAGATGAATCTGAACTTTAGCACAAATTCTAATGATGCTGCTCTGTCAGGTAATTGTAACAGACAGTGCAAAAAGTACTCTGTATACCCATTTTTGCCTGCAAAGATGGGTGTGGTATATCACAATAAAACCATCTGGCATTCTTTTACAAAATATTCATAACACTTTCTTATAACAAAATTGAAACTAGTATCTAAACAGATAAAGTTTAATTATCTTTTTACAGAAGGAAAAAAAACTTGAACTGCTATTTACCACTTGCCCAGATATTTTGTTCATATAAGTAGCAAACAATCGATGCCAGAAATAATAAAATGATTTCACGGATGGGATTTGTTTGTTTACTCTGTAGGTCGAAAAATCGGTTCATGTACTGCTGATTTGATTTCTTTCTCTGAAAGCCATGTGGATAGTAGCATTTCCTATGGCTGCTAGTGAATTATGGGGCATTCTCAATTATCTAAGAAATCTCACATAGCTTGCCCCGTGAATCCCTGAATTATGATGCCTTTGTGTCTTTACAGTTAAACCCATGAATCACTACTACCCAGAGGCTTTTCTGTCTTTCTGTGTTTTGTTGTGCTGTATAGGAACATCAGTTTTTAGAAATGGGAATAGCCTTTGTTTCCAAGATGTGTGACTGGACAGGACTGGCCTAGACCAGTAAGTGTTGAAGTGATGAGCTTTGCTTAAAAGCTAGGAAAAAATGGCGAAAGCAAATAACTTGTGTTGTGAAGCCTCATGAGCAGTGATGTTTTTTCCTTGAAATGTTAAATATTTTTTGGTAGTTTTCTGAATATATGGATTTTTAAATTAATATTTCTAACAGCTTCATCATAGAGCAGTTCAAATAGGCACAATGTTATAAACATTCATAATTTAAAGATGGTAAGATTTGCATGTAGCAGATTCTGTTTTCATAAAATGATAGCCTAGTAAAGCTTCCTCAAGATTCTTAGAACCAGGATTGGGAAATGGAGTGGAGTGGAACAACCCAAGTTACGTGACGGAGTGCAGTGTCACATGTCTGGCATCTGCGTGGCTGCTTGTGGTTGCTTGGCTTGCTCTTACCCTTCTACCTGGCATAGTGGAGAAGCTACTGTAGGCTACCCTCAGACACAGGGTATTATGCTAGGTAGGCTTTCAAAAGACCCAGTATTGCTATTTAAATGTCTCAAAGTTATTAGCAGTGCAGATTATGAAGTAGATAAAACAGCCTGAAGAGAGAGACAACGTGAATGTCACAATGTAAGGAATACAAATATGCTACTGAAGAGTTTTGCACCACCACCTGGTGTCCTTTGAGCGTACCAATAAAAGATTTTGATGTGACAAATCTGAACCAGTGTAACTTATAATCAGTGCATGCTGACATGTTTCACTGTGTAATATAGCAGGTGGAAGAGCTTTCAATCAAGGTAAGAAAAATACCGCAACTTGTTGTCTAAAATTTCTCTGGAGCTGAAAAGCAAAGCAGGTATTAGAAAAACAAATTGGGTACTCTGCTTCCCCATTTATGATACTAAACACTTAACCAAATTGTGTCCATTCAGACTTATAAATAGAGGCTGTAATTAAAAAGAAATTATCTACTTTATAGTAGATTCTGCCTAATCTGCATTTTCTTTGACTTGGGAGGCTGTCTTGATTAAAAAATTAGCAATCTTGTTTCTAGTCTCATGGCTAGTACAGGTGTAGAATGTGTTACTATGGTTTCATTTCACCAGGATATCATCATCTTGGTAAATATGCAGTTGCATAGCTAATAAATCCATGATAAAGCTACTACTATTCAAAAGTTTGACTATAATTGTGTAAAGGAGGTTCTGAGCTCCTGATTGCCAGATAGGGCAGCAGTTCATTGGCACACCAACTTAGTTTTTAGTGTCTGCTGTATCCTGTTTAAGTCAGGAGGAATTAAAACTTGTCGTTACCAAGGGTAAAAGCGAGGTATTGGAGGGCATGAGAGGAACCGCCATTGTTGGAAGCTTGTGAGTGCTTTTGAAGAACTGATCAAGGCCAGTGTTTGCTGTGCAGCTTCTCACCAGGGTAGCCAACAGTGTAGTGCAACAGGAAAAAAAAGACGTGCTACTGTTAGAGCATTGCTGAAAATGGCAAATTAGTTCAATATGGGAAATATCCTAGTGGAGAAGTAAGGGTGTGGAAACTAGAGAAGCAATAATAGCATACAACTAAAACCCATGTCAATTTTGACTTATCAATGAATGACTTCGGCAATGTATTACACAAAGAAACTTGTCAGTTAATAGTTTTAGGCATTTAGCCCAGATGCCATTCATGGGGAGAAAGAGCAAAAGGAAGAAAAAAAAAAAAGCTGTCATTTTTGTTTTTCCATGCTACATTACTGACTGTGTTGAGTGCTTTTCTGCAAAGACGTTGGACACGTTGATCAGATACGTTTTGACATGCCATGGGATGGAAGTAGCATGGCACAAGTATCCTGTTATCTCTGGTAAGAGACTGATATGAGGTTTGTAGAAGCACAGCTCCTCCTCTTCTCATGCCTGTCCACCTTAAAATTTGCACATTCCCAAAAGCCTTATCTCAAAATACGTGCTATAAATGATATAGCAGTCAGCCGCAAGAGCATCGGGTATTTTGAGGTGATTTGCTTTGTATCTATCCTATAATTCTGGACAGCTATTATTTGAAAGCTCTCTATTCCATGCCCTCTGATGGGACTTAAGCAGCAGCTGACACTGAGAAGCAAGAAAAGTGAAGATAGGCTTGTGCATCTTTGCCTTTTTCTGTGGAGATTAGGAATGTCATTCCTGGTCTATTTGCAGCCTTTCATTTTAAAAGAAGTTGTCCAGTGTGTTTCAGAGACTCTATGAGGTAAAACAAAAATGTATCTTAATGATCTAGCTTCTCACAGGTTCTCATTTTAAAAAATGTTAATGTCACACCATTTCTGTTTAAAAATCAAAAGGCATTTTTCCCCACACCATATTTTCAAAGGTGATCTCTTAAATAAGGAAGAGGATTACTTGAAAAGGATAGTTAGATGAAATAGAATTACATCTGCAGTGTTGAGATGGCCTGGTGCTTGTGAGTAAGGGGAAATTATGTCGAAACCTGTGAACAGAAGAAATGGGTATCACCGAAGTGTGCAGAAGCAGAAATACCTCAGTGACTGTAAGCCATGTTAAACCTTCTTTTTGCCAATTTTAACCCTAGAAAGGCAGTTAGATCTGTTTTGTTTCTCCTCTTTGGACACACATGCTGAATTGGGGAATTAGAGAATAGATGGTATGGTGCTCATAGCTGTACCTGAATAAGAAGGTAGACAGTGGAGTGTTGATTGGCATTCTTGTTAATTTCCTCATAGAGATGGGATAAAAATACTGGGTATAATTTTGACCTTGCTGAAGTCACTGTCAAACCCGTGATTGGATTTAGTGATGCCAGGGTTTCATTTTAACTTCTCTGTTGGGACGGGACTGAAATGGACTTGCTGAGTTAAGCAAATCCATAAGTACTGCTAGTGCCAGTGGAACATAAGAATATGCAAAGTGTTGAGATGGCTGGCCTTTCATAAGAATGATGCTTAGCACTTGCTTCACTTTTTTTTTTTTTTTTTTTAAGAACCGAGGCCTAAAGAAATAAAGGTCTCTCACAAGTGTACCATAGTTGTCACTGAAAGACAATTTTTTTTCTGATGTCCACTGTTGGATTGCATCGTGCATGTATGGTGTGATGTAAACATAACCTTCAAATAGTAAACCTGCTTGCCAATATCAGAATAGTTAAGCTGCCTGCCCAGCTGCTGAGTATTTAATTCCAGAATTGTTAGACTTTTTTGGCATTGAAATAACGTATTTCTAAGTTGAAAAATATCATCCTTCCTGATTTACTGACCTGTTGTATTTTTTCATTAGCTGCTATGATGTTTAAAGCCAGGCATTGATCTATGATACATTGTTTTTAGCAATATGTAACCTGAGTACATGAAGGATGCTTCAGTTCTGGACTGCTTAGTCATTGCTTCACAGAGACAACAGAGTT
Source organism: Cygnus atratus (assembly GCF_013377495.2). Taxonomy (NCBI): domain Eukaryota; kingdom Metazoa; phylum Chordata; class Aves; order Anseriformes; family Anatidae; genus Cygnus; species Cygnus atratus. The sequence continues at coordinate 96,513,803 of NC_066364.1, forward strand.
AACTGCTTTTGACGTCACCTAAATTAGTGTATGCTACACTTCTTACCTACTATACAGCTCAATTTGCTGGTTATAATAAAGCTTTAAAAGGGTCTATAAATCTTTTCACTGGAGAGAAAATCTATTATTTGTCACTTTAGAGTGTAAAAAGAGGCAATAACAGAGCACCCTAATCCGTCTTCGGTCTAAATTGCATAATTACTGGAAATTTATTTGCGTGGTGACTGCTTTGTTACTGTAATTTGAAATTCCTGGGCTTTTTTTAATGAACAAGTCAAGCCCACCTACTGCTTATCACCCACAAAGCACATTCTTTGTAGTATTGGACATGAGCTCAGCACAGATACAAACTGTTACTGCTGCTCCCATTTGGCCGACAGCACTTTGTCTGCTCACAACCACTACAGAAAATGAGTAATAGCTATTAATAAACTTCATTGTTCCATTTGCAGGAAGGATAGGGAACTCTCATAGTAATTGGATAGTCGCTCTGCTTGGCAAGACGTGCTCAAGGAAAACTGAAGGAAAACTCACCCTGCGGGAGTTTGCCACTAATGGGCATTAAGCTTCATCCACTCTCCAGGAGATACTGCAGGTTTTTGAAGAAACGTGGAAAGCAGAAAATTAAAGCAATATTTCTTCTGAAGGGTTCTAGGAGAGATTAACAGAATGTAAATGAGATTTGCTCTTTTCAAGAAAGTGTATGCCTAATTGTATCAACCGAATCCAGTGTGAGGCATACATGAGGAACAAGAACTAATTTCTTTCTTAAAGTCTCCTGTGTACCCAAGACCTGTGTGTAAATTTACATGGACACTAGCAATGACTGATGCCTGCTTGGAGTGGTGCTTGTTTCTCTGGACAGGAGATTGCTTTAAAAAAAAAAAAAGTCATTTTCTAGAATCATTAAAGCTTTCCTCAGGCTTTCTGATATAATACAAGTTGAGTGTTTTAATTGGAACAAAACAACAAAACAAATTAGATCAGGAATCTAATTTATATGCTGGAGGCCACTAGCAGTTCATAAAATCTTTTATGCAGTCCATAAAAGAGCTTTCTCATAGATCATTAAGGTTGGAAAAGACCTCCAAACTCATCTGGTCCAACCAGCCCCCCACCACCAGTATCACCCACTAAACCATGTCCCTAAGCACCACGTCCAACCTCTCCTTGAACACCTCCAGGGTCGGTAACTCCACCACCTCCCTGGGCAACCTGTCCCTGTGCCTGACTGCTCTTTCTGAGAAGAAATGTCTCCTCATTTCCAACCTGAACCTCCCCTGGCGCAACTTGAGGCCATTCCCTCTAGTCCTGTCACTAGTTACCTGTGAGAAGAGGCCGACCCCCAGCTCCCCACAGGTTCCTTTCAGGTTGTTGCAGAGAGCAATGGGGTCTCCCCTGAGCCTCCTCTTCTCCAGGCCAAACAACCCCAGCTCCCTCAGCCGCTCCTCACAGGACTTGTGCTCCAGGCCCCTCACCAGCTTCGTAGCCCTTCTCTGGACACTCTCCAGGGCCTTGATGTCCTTCTTGCAGTGAGGGGCCCAAAGCTGAACGCAGCACTGGAGGTGCAGCCTCAGCAGAGCAGAGTACAGGGGGACGATCACCTCCCTGGTCCTGCTGGCTGCACTATTACTGACACAAGCCAGTATGCCATTGGCCTTCTTGGCCACCTGGGCACACTGCCGGCTCATGTTCATAGGGGCCATCCTGCTTTAAAACATTTTTGCTATCCATTTCCAGACTGAGCTCCCAGCTGGTAACTAACTCCATAGGTGAAACTCTGGTATACTCTTTATTGATGTTTGTTTTTTTTTTTTTTCTCAGAGGTGAATGTCTCTGTAAGGAAATATACCAATGTTGCGCTGCATCCTGCAGTATATAGGATGTCCAGAGTCAGTCCAGGTATTTCTGCTCCTGTTGAAATCAATGAGAGTTTTGCTACTGGTTTTGAGAGGGTCAGAGTTTGATTCTGGATTCCCTCCATCCTTATGGATAGGAGGAAGCTCTATCCTCTCCCTGCAACTCCATGCGGGAGATACTTTGCAGGTAGAAGGTTTAGGGTTCAGCCTTGGAAACACCACTTATTCACAGTACTCTTTTTTGAAGTGAGGTGTTATCCTAATAATGTAGGAAACCAAAAGACAACTTGATATTGCTGAATCATTCCAGAAGAAAACAGAACAGAAATTGGAAGTGTTTTATCTAAAAATGAAGTGTTAAAATTCCTGTATGTCCTTAAGCAAGTGTCAAAGAATATGATAAAGATATCTTTATGTATACACAAGTCCTGCTTATTATTACTATAGCGAGAAATTGCTTGTCAAACGCATGATATAAAAGCATTTGACAGTCTTCGTATTTTTTCTTTCAAATAACACCAATTTTTTTTTTTTACCTTTTTAGTTGAATGCTTTTTTTACACTGAAAAGAAAGCTGCTACTACTAGTTTGCTGCATTGCAGATGGTTAAAGCTTAAAATCACAGCTCGTGAACACAAGACAGCCCATTGAAGGTTGAGGTCTGGGCTTAAGCTTGTTCTTAAGGTCTTGATGTTCAAAAGAAGATTGAGTTCACTTGAGCAAAAATTTTCTCAGTGAGCTGAGCCAAGATTTGTTTCATTGCATGTTGTATGTTAAGGATTGAGATGTTTTGTTTTTTGAGTAGGAAAAGATATGTTTTGCTACTGTTTATGTTCAAGGAATGCCTGAAGAGCTGTGTATATGTTTTTGTTCCAGATTCTAGCACCGTATCAGGGGGAAAATGGTAAAATCCATGTATGGGTGGAATTTACCACGTATCTTGCTCTATCTAGTTAAATGGCTAAAGTTGAAAATGAGAGCTCCAAGAACGTGTGTAGCATGAGTGCCCAGAAAGCATTGCAGTGTGGCTTTCAAGGCTCAGTGTTGAAAACGATATTCTGTAATTTGGATAATAGATAAATTGTTGCTAAGGGTTGTTGGATTGGATCTCATTTTTCAGTGTTATCTGCCTCATCTTGCATTTTCCCACCTTTATTTTAAGAACTATAAACAGTAGGCAGCTCTTGCTTTTTAGTTAAATGTTTTCAGTTTGCTTGCTATATTTGTACTGAAAAGTACCTTCTGTGACAATTTAATTGTCGTTTTTCTGAGTTTTGCATCTGCTTTCTAAATAGTATATCCTAGCACGATGACAGTTACATTATTTACAAAGCAGTGTGCTGTTTGTCACTGAAACGTAGCTGTTTGCTATGAAGGTGTAGGTTTCCAGTAAACTTGCAGAAAACAGCATCTCTGAATCTATGCAAGCTATAAACAGACAAAAGTGTATTTAAAAAAATACGAATGGCTTTCTGAGGTCTTTAATAATGCAGATAGTGATGAGTCAATTGGTAGCACTCATTAATGAGAAAATACTTATTCTGCTTGGTAGGCGTACCCCCTCTAGGATTTGCTTTAGCAAAGTTTTATAGTTCTCTAATTGAGACATTAAATAATAGTCCTTAGCAAAGTCTTTATGCGGGTTTTGTATCTGCTTTCCCTATAGTAATCTTTGTCTTTGGACAAGGCTTAAAAACATGTTTCAGACTTATGTCACAGAGTTGTAATTACTTGTAATTTGGAAACCTTAATCATTTGGAGATTGCCAGCTAGGGAAGTTGCCACAGGAGCCATTGGAGGAAAAGTTAGCTCAAACAGATGAAGGAGGAAAAGTAGTTTAGCACTGCCAAGTGGTGGGGCATCCATCTTGGAATTCTCTTGTTTACAAGAGAATTGTTGGGAATTCTCTCGTTTACACAGTCTTTTGGGCATTGCTGCTGTAAGACGTTGAGAAACAAGGGACAGTGAAGCAGCCTATTAAGACCCTCATGTCAGTGAAAGCAGCTATCATTCAATAACCTTTCAGTCTCCAGTGCAACATGTTCTGGTGTATAGAGACTTCAGTCAGCAGCTCGCTGGCAGAATGCAAGGTTTATTTGCAAAGACTGCTAATGGAAGTGCTGGTTTTCTAAGTGCTTTTCTGCAGTTAAATAGGACAGGTTCCTCTGAGGATATATGAATGAGTTAGATTTTCTACTGTTAAGTTTAGCTATGTTTGTACTAGGAAGGGCTGTGAAGCTTTGTCGAAACATTGCAACAACGACAACACTTCTAAGAGAAGGTGAATACCCTCAGGGTAGAGAGTACTGAATCTGTAATAAATAGTAATCCACTTGTTGCATTTCATCACCACCAGAAATGGCAACTAGTCTTGCTGCTTTGAAGAGATCTCAGTGCAGTTATAGTATTGCTCTTGCTCCAGTGAAATGTGGGGCAGTGTTGCTGCTTGAATTCCTACTTTTAGAACATAGAACATTCTTTTTTGTGGTCCTATTCCAGAGGCAGCATGACTTTTTTTAAGCTCTCTGGGATATTTCTGTCCACAGTCCAATCCCTAGTTTTGTGGGAATGTAGACCTGGGCACACGGTATCTCCTTTACATGTCTCCATTTATGTTGCTGATTTTTGTACACTTCACAAATGGCAAACTAGTCCCCCTAGATCCATCCCTCCAAAAGTGGGGCCCAAAGGTAGAATGGTGCCACTGTCCCTGTGCATGCTGCCAGTACAGTTTGTTGTCAAATTGTGCATTAGCTGCTGCAAAAATAGTTTATTGGTCCTTGACAGAATAGGCACAGACAAATGACCCCAATTCTTAAATAATAGTATTGACATTTTTGATAACGTGGGTGATTCTAGTCCAGGATCTCCAGAATTATGAGGGATTGCTCCTGTGAGTATGATGGATTTTTGTTTGTTCAAAAACATGCAGAATTTACCTCATCTTAGCCATAATAGCTCCCCTTGTGTCCTTCCCCTATCATACATATATTTATCTGTATCTGTTGCTAATACTTGCAGTTATTTTTTGTTCAGTAGGAGTGATGGATATATTGTGTTCTTGATATCTTATATTTTGCATTCCCGACACAGAAGAAATGGTGTTCTCTGCTACTTTTCCTCACACAGTGTGTTATATCCAGTAACAGAAAAATATGGACGTATTTTTCTTTAGGCCTCAGACCTGTGTACCCTGATGGTGCACATAAGAGATCTGTTAGGGTGTTTTTGTTTTTTTACCTTTTTTTTTTTGAGGTTAATTATTTTATACTCTTTAAACAACGTGGATTTGCTTTCTTGTCCCTCGTCTAAGTGATGTCAGGGTAGTAACTCTCGATTTCGTTATGCTTTTTGTCTTGAAGAAAATGAGAAGATAATTAGCTCCCACTTCTTTCGTTGAGGTATCCTATTGCAAGTCTGTGCAGATAAGGTTTTTCAGAATGGAGCCATTCCCCCTGCTTACAACAGGTATCCTCACTGAAGTGAGTGTCCACCCAAACACTTCCCAGATTATGCTACGTGATGCATGAGTTGTTGGGCTTTGTTTCCAGGAATAGCACGTAGCCCAGCAGTCCTAGGGAGGAACTGCTGGAAAACAAAGCTGTGCTCACTTCTCTTCAGCACATGGTTTAAAAATATGTATATACAAGATCAAGATTTGGCAATTCAAATAATGCAATTAAGATCATACAGAAGGGGTTCCAGTAACAAGCGTAGCTTTAAATTGATTAATATGATCCTGATGTGTGCATGGCATTTACTTTCTTCTATGCTGTGAATTGTTGGGAATGAGGTCTCACAATCAAACCTTGTTGTGAGATGGGGTCCATGAGCGAGGCAAAGAGAAGGGCAATTCTCTAACACAGCTAATGAGCAGCAGTGTTAATCTACTTAGGTGTGAGGTCAGATCCTTAAATAACCTAAGGTGGTATAACTTCACTGGATTTAAAAGTTGAATATGAAAGGGTTGCACAGCTCTGCTAGGAGGGAACATGAGTTTTGACCTCAGGTAAAGGCCCAGTGCTGTGGGAAGCATGACCATAAATAATCCATCAGAAAACATATAATATGTGTGTATAAAGAAGGAGGTAGGTGTTTGGATGGTGGTGCTCAGGAACCAAAAGCCTGTTATCACGGGGAGGTGATCTGTACTCTGCTCTGCTGAGGCCGCACCTCGAGTACTGTGTTCAGTTTTGGGCCCCTCACTACAAGAAGGACATCGAGGCCCTGGAGCGTGTCCAGAGAAGGGCTACGAAGCTGGTGAGGGGCCTGGAGCACAAGTCCTGTGAGGAGCGGCTGAGGGAGCTGGGGTTGTTTGGTCTGGAGAAGAGGAGGCTCAAGGGAGACCTTATTGCTCTCTACAGCTCCCTGAAAGGAAGGTGTGGGGAGCTGGGGGTCGGCCTCTTCTCCCAGGTAACTAGTGACAGGACTAGAGGGAATGGCCTCAAGTTGCACCAGGGGAGGTTCAGGTTGGAAATGAGGAGACATTTCTTCTCAGAAAGAGCAGTCAGGTGTTGGGACAGGTTGCACAGGAAGGTGGTGGAGTTACCGTCCCTGGAGGTGTTCAAGGAGAGGTTGGACGTGGTGCTTAGGGACATGGTTTAGTGGGTGATACTGGTGGTGGGGGGCTGGTTGGACCAGATGATCTTGGAGGTCTTTTCCAACCTTAATGATTCTGTGATTCTGTGATTCAATCCCCAGCTTTGCTGGGAGCTGCCGAAGCTGCTGATCTGTGCTGCAGTTAAGGTAGGTAGCCAGGAAAGCATGTACCAGCTCCCAAGTAAAGGTCCCAACTGTTCTTTGGTCCTGATTTGTATCAGAAAGCACCAGCCAACGATAGGCAGCTCTAGATTAAGTGGCAGGCACAGAATTCCAAAATAAGGACAAACTATAGGGAAATAGGACAAATGGAAATTTAAGAGCGAGTGCAAAATACCCATGACACAAGGGGAAAACAACCGATTCATCTGATACCCTAATTGCACTATAAACAGGACCTTGTCACTGTTTTGCCCATTTCATTTTTATATTTATATATATATGCTTTTTGCATCCCAGGAACAAAAAGAGGATTTGTGTACTTTTTTCTGGGAATCATCAGGATTGTATTTTTAGTGAATGTGCTTTTCCTACCAACTGTGGTTCATACCAGCATGTTTCTGCGTTTTCCTGTCTTTTCTCTCTCTAAGATGACTTTTTTTTTTTAACCTCTAAGCTTTGTGCTGCATGCAAATTTGGAGGCAGCTTGTTGCACTATGCCTTTAGCTTTCCAAGCAGAAACTGCATGTCAGTGAAATCATTTTAAAACCATATCTTGAAGGCAAAGATGTATGCTTGCAGACAGATTTCAAAGATTATATTTTGGAAAAGATCCTTGCTGGTTTAGCATACATACACTGTTAGTCACTGATTTCTAGTTAACGTGCTGGGAAAAGATGCATTTGGTTGTGAAGGATTACATGTGTAATCTGCTCAAATGTATCAAAAACTAAAACTTCTGTACTTAACAAAAGCATTAAAGTTGCATACAGATACAGAACTGTGAATCAAAATGCAAACCTTCAGATGAACTGAGTTAGAGATGTTTTTGTAAAGAAAATAGCTATCAAATTGCCTGCAGTGAGTAACATGATTATGAAATGGAAGTGAAATAATCTCCCCTTTAACTAGAATAATAGAATCATGGAATATCCCAAGTTGGAAGGGACCTATAAGGATCATCAAGTCCAACTCCAAAATACTTGTGAAGATCCAAAAGCACAGCCGTGACAAGAGAAATTCCTGCTTTCTGGGTTATTGGTGACCAGTACATGTTTGGCAGCTGCTGACTTATTAAAGTATGAAATATACATCAAAAATAGATCATAGAATCATAGAATATGCCGAGTTGGAAGGGACCTGTAAGGATCAAGTCCAACTCCTGGCACTGCACAGGTCTACCCAAAAGTTTAGACCATGTGACTAAGTGCACAGTCCAATCTCTTCTTAAATTCAGACAGGCTTGGTGCAGTGACTACTTCCCTGGGGAGCCTGTTCCAGTGTGCAACCACCCTCTCGGTGAAGAGCCTCTTCCTGATGTCCAGCCTAAACTTCCCCTGCCTCAGCTTAACACCGTTCCCATGGGTCCTGTCACTGGTGGTAACAGAGAATAGGTCACCTGCCTCTCCACTCCCCCTTGCGAGGAAGTTGTAGACTGCGATGAGGTCCCCCCTCAGCCTCCTCTTCTCCAGGCTGAACAGGCCCAGTGACCTCAGCCGCTCCTCATATGTCTTCCCCTCTAGGCCCTTCACCATCTTCGTCACCCTCCTCTGGACACTCTTGTTTCCCCTTCTATGCTGGAAGATTAGGCAAGATTCTAAAGATGCTGTGTTCAAAGACCACCATTATTATTTTGATAAACTAGATTTTATCAGTTACATCTCCAAAAATTAAAATAGTGTATTATGTTACGGACATTTGAGCAGTTTACAGAATTTAGGTAGAAAATAATTTCTTACTCATTTTGCTTTGGATGTCCTTCCTTTTGTCATTTTAGAATTTAATTAAAACTTTTCTTTTTGGGGAAAATTTTGCTACTTGGAGAACTTCAGAAAGCATTTGTAAAGCTACTTTTTCTGTAACTGGGCACCCAGAAGTGCAAGTGGTACTAGGTAAATCCTGTGTTTTGCAGTGAAGTTCAGCATTGAGCAAGCTGAGTAAAGCTGATCATAAATTATATTGCAATATCAAGTAAGTTCACTTTATAGAAAAGTGGTGTTCATGCTTATATGGCAGACTTAATTCTGAGTTACTTGTGAGGGGCATCCTGGCATGTCTGATAGGTGGTGTTGAAGGGATCATTATGAAATAATTAATACTTGACTTTTTTTTTTTTGATTTATTAAAGTTGCTTATTTGGTGTTTGATTTTTTTTTTTCTATCTGGTAATGGAAAGATTAACTACGTCTATGAGATCTTTTGCCATTGCTGTCTCATTTTATTTTCAGGTCACTTTCTTGTAGACTCAAACGCAGTATTTATTTAAGTATGAATAAGCGGAACAGTTGAAAGTGTCTGTTGGTAGTGTCTTGGCAAAACCAGCCTCCGGAATCCTAGTTTTTCAGTCTTTTTGCCTTGAAATGTCTCTGTTCATTAACTTAGGTGCCTAAAAATGTATGTACCCAAAGCCTGTAGCCTTACGGATCTCTAGTAACGTGACTAGTTCTCCCATTTGTAGTTTGAGATTGTTCAGCATTGTTGGTTTTGCTTTTGGAAATAATCAATTATATTGTCCTGAGGTATCTTTAAGATGTAGACACGCAGTCTGACACTACTGTATATTCTTGTTACTCTGTTGTTTGTAGCGTAGTTGTACTTTAAATTACTACTTAAACAGTGGAAAATTGAGATTCTTGTGTAGTCAGGTGAAGTCTATCAGTAGAGTATCAACCTGAGGAATAACAAGGCCTGTTTGTCTGCACTGATTTTTACCAAGTGAGGCTCTGATCTTTTTTTCTACCTTTTTCATTTATTGCAATGAATCGGGTCTGTGCATGTTAATTTTTAATACTTACAGAAGATTTTGCAGAGATATTTTAATTGTGATAGCCAGTATGAAATAATGGACTGTTGTGAATCTTATTAAAAGGAAGTTCATTATGTTGTGAAAAGATGGCACATAAGTCTACAGCCAACTGTCGCTTTCTCCCTTCCTCTCTGAACCCACTCTGTCTCAGCTTTGTCCATCCCAACCTACTACAGCTCTGAACTTCTCAGGTTAGGTGGACCATTCCATCTCCATGGCCATTCTAGGCCAAGTCCTTCAACTTTCAGTTCCGTGTCAGAAGTGGTGATATTCTTATGCTCCGCGTCCCTGCCCTCAAGAAGTTATTCTGTCCCTTCAGAAACTTCAGTCACAGAAACAGACAGTAGAAGATTTGGTCGTTGCCAGCAGAGGTAGCCAGCAGTACCTGAAAAGATGAGCTTGTCTGAAGATGTTTAAGATAGCTGTTCATTCATTATGCAACATTTCCCTGGAACTGTACAAGCTCTCTTCTCCCCATCCCAGCACAAACATACTAAAGTGTTTGGTCCTGGGAACAGAAGGCTTTCAGGGTTATGAATACGGACGGACTGTGGACAGCTCTGATACACAAGACTTCTCCTGTACAGCACAGAATATTTTAGTGAAGAGTAGGAGCCAAATTACAGCATGCCTCTAAGCAGGAGGAATACAGAAAGATAAGAGGATGCACTTTGTGCAGTGTAACTAACTACACAGTAATATAACAATAATATGAGACGGCGAAAGCTTTTAAGAAAGGAATGTAAAATAAAGGTTTAACGATGACCATGTTCATGTCCCTGGCAGAATGCCTTTTCCATCCTGAGACAGTTTTTACAAGAGAAATTCGCTGCCCTCATCTCCACCCTGCTGATTCGGTGGAATTTCCCTCCATGTTAACGTCTATAATTTCTACAGCTCGTTATCTCTCTTTTGTTATCAGGATGCCACTAAGAACAGTATCTGATGATTTCTCTTGCTGCTTCAGGTAGAAGGCAGCACACTGCAAGCAGTAGTATTAAAATAAAATCATGTTGAACTCAGATGACTGATTAGTCTTTTTGGAACAGGCTGCTCAAGAGCTTAATATTTGCTAAAATGTTTTCAGATTGTGTATGGGATGTAAGCCTGTTTCAGAGCAAGTTCAGCACTGAAAATAAGACTCATTTTCCAGTTGTGCCATTATGCACACTGTTAATCTGGGATTATATTGATAGTCCCATCGAAATGGAACATACTTCAGACATGAGGAAAATTTCAGAAATCAGCAGATGTTTAGCCTTCCTGTAGTGTCAAGGATTTGCTAGTACGTGGCTGTGGTGCTCGTTCCTCCTGAGCTGGCAGAGCAATGGAGGAAGCACAGAAAAGGAAAAGAAATGCTGACATTAACTGCCTGCAGATGTTGTGAGTCCCCAGGTTTTCAGGCATGGTTCTTGTACAAGTTAAATCACCCTGAAGGACAGAAGTCCTCAGAGTTGCCTTCCTCACCAGAGCTGTGAGAACGTGCTTGCAAGGCCCACATCTCAATATGTTTTATGTATATGACGGAGAAATAAGGGAGCTCTGATTATTCTGTCATGGAGAGAAGTCAAAGCAATTCCTTGCCTTCTAGTGCAGCACAGAGGAGACCAAAGGAAAGGATCTACCTTTCCCTTTAGTATGTATGTGTTGCATAGTAAACAAGCAGACTCAGTGGTCATAAGGATGCTGTAAACTTTTTTTCAGTAATTCATATTCATGCTGTCTTTATGTTATGCTGCTCTGAATGTTAATGCTTTCTTGAAGAAATCCTCAAACAATGGATTGGTGAGCTTTTTAACATGAATCTAAATCTTTCCATGTGGTGAACGTAGTAAATGCCATGTCATTAGATACAGGAAACTGCATACGTAGCTTTTGTCATTCATAAAACAGAAGCAAAAATTTTATATTTGTTTTGGATAATAATTATTTTGAAATACAGTATATAATACCCAACAAAGTAGTGTTCTTTAATTAAAATATGGTTAATCTTTTTTCTTACAGAAGTTTTGATGTTGGGCTCCATCGCTTTCTGGTCAGGTAAGCTCATGTTTATTTTGAATTGCAATTCCATATCAAAAAGTGTTTCTGTTATTAGTGTAGAAAGCTGTCTGAACTTGATACTGCTTGATACTTTCTGTGGCAAGATCACCTTTTATATTTCATAAACTTTTACTATTTGGCTTGGATGTTTACCCAATGTAAAACTCTTAAGGAACCTCTTTAGGAGTCATTTAGGAAATCCTTGATTCAGGAAACTTCAGCAGAGGTGTTCCAGTCATTCTGAGGAAGTATATTTTTCCTTCATCTTGTTATTTTTTTGGATCTGGAGAAAAGCAAACATTTTTCTAAGTATTTTTTCCACCGCAAACTCAAGCACCTTCATACTTTTTGATAAGGCCTTGGATTATATAGACAATTGTGACTCTGTGGAGGAGAGTTTGTTTCCCTCAATAGAAAACTTGATAGATTGGATGCATGGGCTGGACTATACTCTGAAGATGAATAAGCAGTAATTGTTGTGTGTTTTGTTCACTGACATTGGGAGGAATATAATGATTAAAGCAGGGCATTTCAAGAAGAAAAGGGAGGTTAATGCATTTGAATGCTACACTGAGGAACTGTTTTTGCTGTTTGGAGTTCTTTTGTGTGAGCAAAGTCTCAGGTGTTCACTAAAAATGTGTTTGCATTCATTCTCAATAACATACGTATCCCTACCTACTTATATTTACAAAGAAAAGCAATATGTATTGTAAAAGATGGAATAGTTTGCTATCATCTTAAGGCCCTCGGAGAACTCTTTGTCAGTTATTTCATCCCACTAAAATGTTGCCCCTCACACAACTGAGCAATATCCATCTGTGAAGGCTTTTACCTTGGAAGAACTAACCCACTGTATGTCTAACACTGTTAAGACATACAGTGAAACAAAGCATGCTGTTGGAGTCCCTCCGTAAAGACCAGGTGAACTTAGGCTTCCCTTGATCTCGCCTTGCTACTGAGCTCATTCTGTTAGGCTCCTGTGTTCTATTTCCTGGATAAATGCTCTCTGTAAAGCCTTCACAGGTATGAGTCCTTGCAGCATCAAGGCAGGGATTTGCAGCACTGGTTCACAGACTCCTGGAGCTCTTACGGAGGGTGGTCACTCCTGGTTGCTTTTCACCCTTCTGGTCACACACTCAAAGTGTTTTTTTTTTTTTTTTTAATGTTTTCAGTACCCTGCTGATTGCCCTTGACTTTAGCTTACACAAGGAGCATACAGCTCCAGACAGAATAACAAGTGCCTACAAGCATTTCTCTGCCTTAGGTTCAGCATTATTCCTGAGTGTTCCTTCCACCGAGTCTTCTAATGGCATCTAAGATATCCCTTTCAGATTCAGCTTCTCCTTTAGATTATCAGCTCCATGGCAAAATCTGGGAAAAAATAGTAATTCTGTATCTGTACAAGGTCTGGGTACCATTCAAACAGTAATACAAAGGGCGTGCCTTAATGGGAAGAATGCTGGGTAGTCTCCTATTGAACACCATGCTTTTGTGGTTTAAATGAAATACAAAAAAAACCCCAAACAAACAAAAAAGAAAGATAGGAGATCACACCAATAAAGTGTTTGTCACAGAGAATGAAGTCTGAATTATGGCTGTACAGGCAGACCCCTGTCCTGACATCACATAACCTTTGAGCTGTAGATTTTGTTATTTTACATATTTCTTCACTTATAACACAGAAGCATTTCATACAGCTTTCTTCACTGAAGCTGTAGTGTCAGTATCACTGAAGAAGTCTACGTTTCAGTATGTAGATACAGCTTTTACTACTCAATGTATTTAAGTTCTGGTATTCATTTTATAAAAAGAGTCACATCTATATTTTGATCAGATTTTTTTTAATCATATAAGAAATGTTCAGAAGCATGCTGCTGTTGTACAGGGAATACACTGAACAGCAAGGTCTCCTGGGAAAGCAGGTAACTTCTGAACCAAGAATGGAATCATAGTAAGCATCAATGTACTAACATTGAGCCACTGGTAATGCTCCTGCCACAGAATATAAGATGATAATACTTACATACTGTGTTGTTTTATATCCTCTGGAGATGAAGTATTGGAGTTACATGCTCATATAATCTCTGGACAGCAAGTATTGAATTTGATTGAGTTGAATGTCGTCTTTTTGACTAATATGTCCTTTTTTCAAAGCCCACTGTAGGTCCAGTGCAGTGTGTTACTCTCACTTAGAGGCAGCTTTAGTAATACTTCATTCTCAGTCTGTAACCTCCCCCTGTTATTAACCTGGGAAGTCCTCAGACACTTTCCTCTGTAACTGTACTGCTAAGGAGGAAATACTGTTCCCTTCTGTTATAGCAGTATGAATTTTGCTTGGTTTTCCTTTATGAGAAAAGAAAAGGAAGCCATTGTTTAGTAGATGACTTTTGGACTAGGGAACAGAAGACTTGGTATTACTTTCATCTCTGCCATTGTGCCATGTGACCTTTAGAATGTTATTGCCTTCATTATTTTTGTCTATTTAACTGGTCTCTGCTCTCAAGATCTTGCAGATTTTCTCTTGTGTTCATATAGTAGCTGTCATGAGAAGTCCTTTTCACAGTTTGGGCTGCTGTGTGTGAAATAATAACAAAAAGCAGAATTGCAGAAGTGTTGAAAATCTATGAAATGTGTACTGTTTGAAACAGGGATCCTGAAAATTCACGGGGGAAAGATCAACAATTTCATGATGAAAACATTCATGATGAAAACTGTTTTTATACTACCCATTAAATTGTACTACCATACTCGAAGATCATTTGCCTACTCTTTTCTCACAGTGATACAAAAAAAAGTAATTGTTGCCTCTTCTTTTAGGTTCAGCAGAATTATTAATCAGTGTTATTCAATCACTGTACAGACAATATTTTTTTCATCATCAGTATAGGAAAAAAAAAAAGCAAAGCCCTATGTTTTGTAAATCTAGGCGTTCTTGTTATGGAGCAATGGGTGATTTATCAGAGTTTGAAATGCACAGAAGTAGCCTTTGGAGTAGCAGTTTAAAGGGGAAAGGCTGCATGGTTCTGTTACCTCACTGAAGCCATTTCATCCAGTGCTGAGACTAGGGCATTAGATGAAATAAAATATTGAATGTATGAGAATATTTACTGTCTTACTGCCAAACAGTCCTTCCTTTAGGGCAAGGCTGATGAGGGCAGTGGAGAAGAATGACAGTTCCTGGAGGCATGATCCTTTTGAAAAATCTCCCCACTTTCAGCACTGCTGAGACTTTGAAAAAATGTGAATCATTCATTGTAATACAGATGTGGCTTTGAAAAGAGCTGCAGGACCACATACCTATAACATCACCCAGAGGTGCCCATCTGTTAGTAGTGCTCACAGCTGCCCCTGTGCTTTGCAATAACTTTAGCTTTTTGAGAGTTGCAGGTTGTATAGGTTTTGCTTATTTCTGGCCGCAAATGTTCTGCAAATTCAAAACTTCAAAACCCATCCCCTAGTTTTCTCAGATGAAACAGGGCATAGTTTGGGTTCTAGGATCAAATGTTAATAAAAAATTTTGCCACATCTATAGATTTTAATTTCAACTAGGACACCTGCATGCAAGGGCAGTGTGGTTCCATGGAGAGTCACTGAAGTCCTCAACAATATTCAAGCTATCCCAAGCTTAAGACAGCTGTGTCCCTACTGTTCAGAGTGGAAAAAAAAAAGGCAGTTCTTGCTGTCAGTATTTTGTCTGTTTAAAAATAAAATAATAATAATTAAATAAAAATCTGAACTTTCCCCTTCTAACACAACCAGGTCTTGGAAAGTCAACATCTGATTGCAACAGTCCGTTTTGCTTTGTATTGCATCCCTTCCCTAGTTCCATTCCATGGTGATTCTGGGCTCCATCCATCATCTAGATGCAGATGTTCTGCTGGGGTGTGATGTGGGGTGCAGCGTAAAAGATTGCCCTTTTCTGAGAGCCAAATACAAATGCTGATGCTATACAGTCTCTGGTGCTGCTTTGAACATGTTTGCCTATAAAATGCTATTGATGTTCTAATATACTGTAGCTGGGCTAGACAGCACAGTATTAAAGAGATTCCACTTGTCTTGAAACAGGATCAATAGAGGATAACTACCTCTGACTTTGAAGTCATTAGGTGTAAAGTCCCACAAAGATACATTCTTCCTCTGCTTTTCTGTTTCAGTGCATCTGCTTCATCAAAAAAGCTTGGCTTCTCAGTTCACTCTGTCCTGATCATGTAGCCATACTCACCGTGTGAATGACAGTGTATGCTCAAACTGTCTTCTGGAGCAAACCAAATTATGTACTTGAGAACAAAATCCTGAGTTTGGCTCTGTGGGTTGTTCACTCCACAGACCCTTACCAGTAGGTGGTATGGATAAGATCACAACAACTTTGTCTTCTTGATCCCTATCCACTCCTAGTCTAATATTGCCTCAGTAGCTTTCACAGTCAGCACTTCCCTTCTGTCTTTTCAGGCCATGCTTTTAGTCAGCATGTAGCCTTAGTCTTTTGCCTTTAAAAAATGGCCACAGAATAGCCACCACCTTCACTCAGACACCTTGAGGAAAAACTAACAGATTATAATGCTCCTTGAGTGTACAGTGTGGTGCCCTAAAAGGCAATTTCTGCATCGGCTGGATTTGGCCAATCTGGTTTAAGAGAAGGCTAATCCTAACCAGTTTTGCTGAATCTATTTGTGCCACTTTGCCTGTGAGTCCTGGGGTGCTGGAGCAGATGCCTTTGGCTTTGTATATGTAGCCTGTGTGTCTGTACAGGCCCTCTGAATAAGCAGTACTCTTTTTTTTGTGTGTGTGTTGCCCAGCGTATGTCCCTGTATGTCCCTGTCTTGTTCTTCTCACTTGGACCAGTACTGGCACAAAGGTCCTCTAGTGATTAAGCAGCACCATATGTGAATGAAAGAAAACAAAATCTTTAATCACCAAAGCAGCACAAAACCTAATATTCAGGGGAAAATCTGCCAAAGATGCAAGTGGCATGCTGCATTACTCTGCCTTCATCTACTGATATGTTTCCTGAGAAACAATGCAGTGATGCTGGTACGTAGTTTGTCATGTGCAGGTGGAATTACTGTGCCTAAGATAAATGCAACTGCAGTGCTGTCATTCTCCTCTGTGTCCCTTCTGCCTTTAAACCAAGCGAGGGCTAGTAGGGCATGAGGTTATCACAACTGTTCACCAGTTTTGTCTGCCTTGAATCACTGTGCTCTTCTGGAGAAGTGCAGATAAAGCCAGTGGAAGTTGCATAAGCAACATTTTCGGTCAAGGGTGTCTGGCTGTGAAACAAGCTTCTAGAGGAGATCAGACTAACACACAAACTGCTGTTTCCAAGTTACATAGGAAAAATATCCTTTTGGACAAGAAGTCCCTTTGTAACAATACGTCCTTAGCCAGGGAGCTAAGAAGAATGAAAGGGGATTCTTGTTGTCTTTTGTGCAGCCTGTGATGTAGATACAATGTATTAGAGAAAGCCCTTGAAGAGACTTGCTTGAAATTGTGAAGTTAAGTTAGCACATTCAAAAATCAGCAAGATAGTCTTGTTGATAATAAAAGCAATTTATCTAGTAATAAGTAATGCAATTGAAGGGCTTTGTGTCTAATTTATAAGTAGCTTTAATGCTTAAGTGTTTATTACTGTGAAGAGGTAGTGATATTAGCTTCGGAGTTTTTTCTTGTTTAAATTTACATTCGATATGTGACCTTAGGGTTTCTGCAAAACTCATTTGAAAGTTCTAAAACACAAAAGAGAACAGCAATCAATTTATCCTCAGAGACCCTTGCATGGAGGAACTGAAAGCTGTAGTTCTTTTGTAAAATATTGCAATTACATCAAGCCACATTGCAGAATCCTGTGAGCTCTGCTTTCATACATGCTGGAGGTTTTGCAGTTCAGAAGGTCCAATTGTGTTGCTGCTGAAATTGGTGATGATGCTGAAGTGACATAAAAAGAATAATAATAGAAAAGAGCAGTGCTTGGAAGCTTCTAAAAAGTGCTCAACAACAAGCTCTAGCCTTACTGCCCTTAAAATCCAGAGCTGAACTCCTGCGGGTTGCAGTGGGAGGCTCTTTGGAGGTTCTGCGGTGTGCGTACTAGACCTAAGTATGAACTGTAGAAACAACTACAATGTATAAAATCAGCCGAGGCGCTTTGCTTAGAGTGGGACAGTGTCCAAAAACCTTAAGGTTGCCCAAAAAACGACAAAAAAAATTGATCAGAGAATAATGAAAAATGACGTCAAATTGCTTCAGAACAACTGCAGTCTCTCAAATGCCTTCTCAGAATTAAGTCTTTTCTTAAAATAGAGAAAACAATCTGTTGTTACATAATAAATTAGCATTGAGCATGTTGCAAAAATAAGGCTGGGTTTTGTATAAACAAAACGGAATCTTTATGTAAATGTTATGTAAATGTGACATTTAACTTAAACTGTTAGAGTGGGGAAGTCGGGATTAACAAGGTACAGATCTCGTCGTGTTTATGTGTTGCAACTGTGAATTAAAACAGTTTGTTATTTTTGTTGCAGGGCATTTCAGTTCCTATCTATAAGTAAGAAATGCGCAGTTTGTGGAACGTGAAGTATTGTAGGATTCAGTTCAGGCCACTTTTAAATAATTTCACCGAGGAGCTTCGTGGAGCTAGATCAAAGGATGCTTGTCAGTGTGAGAGGCGAAAGCATGTGCCGGTAAAGTCACGTCACAGAAACATTTTTGTCCGCGTTTTTGACTGAAAACCGCGGATTTGGCTGGAATTTATGTGGGTTTTCGTCTCTCCGGACCTCTCGGCCGGGCGTGCGGCCGGGCGCCGCCAGAGGGCGGCCTGGGCCTGGCGTGGGGCTGCCGGCCGCAGCCGCCCGGTCACGGCCGGCGGGGAGCGGGGCGAGGCCTCTGTGGTGCTGTGCTGGCCCGCACAGCCGAGCTGCAGCTCGTCTGTAGTGCTCCCCTGGGGCTTCAGCTGTATTGTTGTGGCTTGGGAGGGCAGGCTCACTTCAGAAAATGCGCAGCACGGAAGGTGCGGCCTGTTTTGTGACCTCCTCCGCTTTGTGCACCTGCCTTCCCTCCCTGAGCGTACCAATTCCGACAGCAGCTAGTTTGTGTAACTTTCAGGACTCCAGGAACAGCTGCTCAGAACAACATACGTGCACTAAAACAGCGAAATACACAATGACCACCTTCAGCCCTGTTGGGCAGCAAAGCTTGCACGTGTTTCTCTTGCATGTGGAGTGCTGTGGGGACAGATATACTCCGCACTCCGCTGGAGATCATGGCTCTGCAGCTGGTCCTTGTGCTCGGGGTCACAGGGCTTGCCTTGGTGCACAGTTGCACAGTCACCTGTTAAGGCGATTTTTTAAGGCATGATGATCAGGTGTGGCCTTGCAGACTTGTGTTGTTGAGGCCACTGGTGTTGCAGAATGACAAAACAACAACCCCTTATCTTTAATCTGAATTCCTAATTTTTCTCAGATCCTCATATCTGGATAGTACGTTGTCAGCTGTATTGCTGAAGTAGATACTATTACTGCTTGCTCATTGTATGGTACTGCAGTAGTATGCAGCAGTGTTGATCAGATCAATACCCCAGTAACAGAGTGAGTGTTAATACACAGTCCCCTTTTAGTCCTTGCCCCTGGCTGTGTATGCACCCCTGGTGCTTGGTGTCTGTCCAGTACGACCAGCATGTACACCTGGTTCTGGGTTCTCTGATTTTCCAGCAGAGGTACCAGAGCGAAGGAAGTCTGTGCACTTAAACATCTATGGTAAGGAGAGATGCAAAGAATGGGCATGAGAAACAAAAAGGATGAAGGCAGGAGGCTTAATTGCTCATATCTACTTCCCTACAGATCTGATGGATTTAGGGTTTCAGCATGGAGGTAAAAAATACTGAGACACCTGAGTGGCATCATTAGATCCTGATGTCTGTGTTTCTGTCTGCAGTAGTATTGATTTCAGCAGTAAACCCTGAGTAGAAGGCTTGACTGCAGTTTTTTACAACACTGATGGCAATGTTAGTGTGTTTAGAGCTGTAAGCAAGATACCCAGGAGAAGGTGGAGTAAAAAGCTTAAAAGTGTTGCCTCTGTGGGACAGAGAAATTCTAGTGAATGCCAAGCAGAATAAGATACTGTGTTGAAAGCCGTATTCTCTCTGGATTTATTCCTAAATGGTGTGTGAGTTGCTGCTGAGTGCAGATCATAGTCCCCCAGTGTTTTGGAAGGCTCTGGGACATGGCTATTTGAGGACACAAATGCTGACCCCAAAAGTTCCGGCTGGCCTGTGTTGCTGTGATGTATGGTAAAATCCTAGCTTCATTGCGGACTGTGGGAATTCAGGAAGATCAGAGTTTCACCCTGAAGTTCTCTAGGCTTTGTCTTTTCATAGCTGAAGTAGGATGATGGTCATCCTTTGTAAAATGCTTTGAGATCTATGGATTAAAAATGCTATATAAGAGCTCAACATTGTTATTTATTGTAAGCTCTTTACATAACATCAAGAACAGATGACAAAACAGGACAGGAAGTAACTATTGGATTTGGAATCACAGTCCATCACAGATATAGATTTAGGGTAAAAAAAATAAAAATGTTTTTCTTTGCAATCTGTATGTGCTCTTAACTGCTTTTACTTGGTCAGATTATAAATGCAAGTAGAGAACTGCAATAAGAGAAGTCTTTTTAGAAACTAAGGAAAAATGAATAGTTTATAAACTCAGTTGCCTTCTTTGCACATATATATTGTTTAAGATAAGCAGCTTAATGGGGAACACTCCTTCCCAAGCTCCTGAAGAAATTACAGCACGTGGATCAAAATCTCATGCAGATTTCTATCTGTGAGTTCAGAAATAAACAATAATTGGGTAAAACTCATAATTTTTAAGGAAAGGGGTCAAAAGCTGCAAACTTTTTCTTATCTTACTGTCTGAAATAGTAAAGAAACATGCTGTAGGCCTCCTAGTATATCCCAAAATGTAACTGCAGTACCTCTGTGCAGTCCTGAATGAGCAAAGGTCATGGAAACCAAAGGATAATACTTTTTATCAGCTGTAATGCAGTTCGTGTTTGCTTTCTCTTGAAGAAGATTTAGTGTTTTCTTGCAAACAACATAACTGGACATTGAAAAGTCTCTGCACTTTTCAGCCAGCCTCTGGTGTTCTGTTCTATGTGAATAGCAAAATGGAGTTTGCTTGCCTGAGTTGGATGATGTTACTCCAAACTTAAAAAGCATGAAATAAAGCAGAATTCCCCCTTGGCTGATGTAAAGAATATAAGGATAAGGATAAGTATTGCTCTACTGTTCTTTGTGAGTGCGGATATTATACAATAAATATTATCTTACCTAGCTATAAGGATAATGGCATTGGTCTGTGGTAGTTCTGGTAGATTTAGAGATTACTTTAAAATGTATCTAGTAGTTTGGTACAATGAATTGCTTTTCAAATCTGGATTAGACTATTGCTCTGAAAATATTAAACATAGACATTTATAACCTGCTAGCGGGGCATGGTATTTTAAAATAGTGACCTTAATTTTTTGACCAATGGTTGGGAGCTGACATTGGAATATAAACTTAAGTAGTGTTTCTCTTTGAGTTTTGCTAAACTCAAATACATATTTTTAAAAAGATCTTTTCTGGGTGGATGGAAAAGGTGAGCCAAAACAGCAAGCCATGAGTTGCTCAGGTAACTTTTCTCATTTGAATGCTCTCAGAGTGTAGCACAACTCAGGAGCAAATACTGTTCAGTAGTGACCTAGGCAGAGTTGACCTCACCATGGAGGAGAGATTAGCCACCCTCTGCAGGCTTCACAGAGTGTCTAAGAAAAATAATAATAATAAATGTGTTCATTGAAATTTTTGCAAACACTCAGCAAAAATGAAAAGCAGAAGTGTGTCTGTAGGATGGTAGACAGGCTGACAGCGTTGTAGCTACAGAACAGTTTCCAGGAGACATTTTGGTTAAAGAGACAGCAGCAAAAATGCTGCTACTTAGAGAAAAAAAAAAGTCTGTCTCAGTCTCTGCATGTTACTTAAATAGACTGTACTGTCCTTCTTATCACCTTAAACTAAAATCAGACTGCTGTTAGTATTGTCGTTATCCACCTTGGGTTTATTTGTGCTTCACTGCTGCATGATGCATTTAGAAGTTAAGGAGACCATGTTCCTGTTAGTAACTGAACAAAATCTGTATCCATATATGAAGGACTCCAAAATACCTCCAGACTTTCGCTCTCTGGGGACTCTGTACGGAGCTTCTGAGTGTGGTTCTGGAGTTTTCCCTGTGCCAGCGGTATCACACAGCTACTGCATGCCTCTCCCCAGCAATAGGAAAGTTATTTCCAGGAGATCAAAATTAAAATCATCTGATTTGGATGACTTTTTTTTTTGCTGAAAAGAGCTGTTTTATAGAATTTAAGTTTCTTTTAGGATTATAACTCGAGATAAAAGAACTTCTTTTGCCTTAGAAGTAACTGATTAAAACAGCAGCAGCTTAAATGGATGGCAGCTGAGAGCGGCCTTTGGTGGTCGGTAAGTTTTAGCTGACAGTCAAGCGAGAGCTTTTACTTCAGTGAGACACCTAAAATGTCATCATAGGTCTCAAGGCAAGGGATTGTTTTTATTGATGAAATAATGCTAAATGAACTTTAACCAAGGGCTTCCTCATTGCATGTTCAGAAAGGGTTTGTCCTATATACGCAGTTAGCAGCACCAGCAACTGGTCGATGTTAGTATTTCTGAGAGCTTCATTTGACAGTCAGCTGGTGAAACAGACATGGCATATGGTGGAAGCTTTCTGCAATGTAGATCTTAATAAATATTTAATTTCTTCATGTTTATAGTGTCTTGTACTTTTTAAACTATGTAAACAGCAAAATGGAGATGGTTAACAAAGTAACCATGGAAACCTGATTTATTCTCTCTCTCTCTGTATCTGTAGAAGTGGATTTTGATTATATTTATGATTTTTTTCCCTCACTGCGATTTGAACTGAACCAACGAAATAGCCCGTAAAAATATTTTGAGTTTTAAACTCAAATATAAGCGGTAAGGTATTTACTTACAACCAATGGACCAATATTTGTATAATCAGTTTAAAAAGAGAGTTTGCATTTTTTATTTTATTTTTATTTTATTTACCCTTTATTTCAGGTAACACTGCAAGAATAAAGTAAGTGGTACCAAATAACTGTATGTAACATTTGTAGCAGGTAGTGACCGGACGAAGTAGATTTCTGCATTTCTGAAAAATGGCATCTTCAAATTTGCATTGGCTTTTTTTCATTGTGAGAAGCTAGATAAGGAAAACAAGTTATCAATCATTTGTTTTTTTGTTATTATTTTTAATTGATACTTCAAACATATGAGTGTTAACTTGCATAAGATCAAAACATCATTAGAGAAAATTATCATTTCTTTTGGGCAGAGACAAACTGCAGACGGTGCCTCCACTATGAAGAGAAGAAGGTCACTTGAAATCTCTTGCTTGGTTCTTCAAACTTTGAGAGACATTCCTTTGAGGAACCCGGTAGGTCAGAGCAGAAGTTAGTGACAATTATAAGAGCAGCCATGTGGGGTCAGAGCAGAGCTCACCCTGGCCAAGCACGTACATGCTCTTTGCTAGCAGTCAGCAGTGGGCACTTAGCAAGGAGGAGGTGCGTACAGTCAAGTCAAGCCCTGTCACTGAAACACCTTCGGTGATTTGTGTTTTGTGAACTTGTCGAGTCAGTAGTGGCATCTTCATGTGTGATGGTTTGTAGTGTGTACCAGCTAGTCTTTGGACTCTGGATTTAGATTGGAATTAGTGCTGTAAAGGCAAAATGCCCTCTGAGGAGGGGGCTATCCATGCCGCCCTTTCCTCTTTTTAAACTCTCAGAGTAGAGGAGACACTTTATTGGCACTCGTAATCACTTAGCAGTTTTTAAAGGGGTGAGTGTTGCTTACCTTTTGGATTACGTGGCCTGTTGCCTAAATACAGGCAGGTTTCTCAGAGCTGATTATCTGTGATTCTGCAGAACTGAAAAAAAAAAAAAGAGTATCTTTTATGTTCAGAAATCATAAGACTTCAGCATTAGAAGTGCTGTAAGAAAGAAGCCAGGTATTGAGTATTATTTGCCTTTCTAATTAATTCCTCATAAAATAATAAAAAATGCGAATAAAGAATAAATATCTTAGATAATCTAAAAAAAAAATCTTTAAGAAATGCCAAAGTGTACTAAAGTTTGATGATAATGCTTCAGATTCATATTATAATTGTAGACTTACTTTAATATGATTCTGTGTACGTTGGCATGACAGTAATTAAGCTTAAACTCAGCTGGGAGGGTTAGTGGTCTTTAATTTCTTTGTCAAACGAGCAATCGATTTCAGTAATATAAAACCAAATTTTATTTCCTGGATTAATCTAGCTTCAATGATTAGATGCAATGAGACATCTATTACCTGGAAGTTTTTATTGTCCCTTGACTTCGGTAATTCAGAGTTGGAGTAAAACTTCCTAGTGGTCTGGAGCGTCATTTTGTTGTTTGTTACAGTCCTGATTGTGCTGCACTCAGTCTGGTGTTAAGAATTTAAGATTCCAGGATTTTCATTGCTTTCCTTGGAAGTTTCTCACCTGCTTTTACGGGCAGCAGTATTGGTTCTTTGAGACACCTATCTTTACAAGATTGTCCCTGTCACCTCTGGTTCCTGATCGCAGAACTGAGGTTGATGTTTTAAAGTGCCTGATCAGAGCTTTGCATGAGTTGACAGCAGTGGTTAAGGGACAAAAGTTCAAATGACTAATTTTGATATTTCTTACTCATGGTTTTGTCTCAGTTTTTGGTTTGTGGTACTCCAGGGCGTGCTGCCTAGTGCAAGTTTCCAGTTGCCTAAAGGAGTTGTCCTGGCTGGTGTGGAAATAAAGCCCTGGCTTCAAGCACGGAAATTGTATAGAAGCCATCAGTGTTACACTTTTGTAAAAACAAACAAACAAAAACGATATCCTTAATAGGAACAAATTGTTGAATGCAATAAACAGGAATTGCTCATGCAGACCAGACTTGTTATTTGTACCCCCTGCAGATATGATATCAAGCTTTCTTCAGTTTTTTTTTTTTTTTTTTCTTCTCAGTAATTAGTAATGACAATGTTACCATAGCTATAACTAACTGAAAAGTAGTGACTGAATTGACTGTGGCTGAATTTCTGGCACAATCTGTGAATCCTCTGTAGGAGGAGAAAAGTTGGGGCATGTGCCAATAAAACTGCAGATGTGGAATAATAGCGATACGGAGATTGCTTAGAGTAGACATGGTCTGATTTGCTTAATGTTACTAAGTTAAAAGAAATTTCTGTGCTAGGAGACAAATATCTGTATTACAAAATATTTTGTTGCTTTTTGGACAGCTCTTAGGGAAGGGAGCTCAGCATGCAGCTCAGAGGCGTACTGCTCAAAAGCCACTTTCCGAAAGTTACCTTCCAGTACCCTGCATGTCCCTAGTTTCTCATCAGATTATTTTTGTCTAACTTTGCTGTTTTAAATGATTTTTCCCCCCCTTCTTATATTAAACTGAGGAAAGATGAAAATGTGATCCACCTCAAAGAAGAAGCAGGGAAACAAGCTTTTATGAAGTGCTGTCAAGTGCACGGACCAAATCGACGGGGAAAGCCTGAAAGTATTTTTCTCAAATTTCTTTCACCTTTAAGCATGGCTTATAACAAAAGGCTCAGAAAGCAATATTCAGGCAGAAGTGTCTCGCTTCAGCTGATGGTGTCTCTGAAGAGTTCAGAAGTAAATTAGAAAAATAATGACTGCTTTCATTAAGATGTTTCAGCTGTGGAAGGAAATGTGTTGGGATTGCATGCTTTCCCTGGAGCTGTAGATGCACAAATCCTTTTTAGGATCAGACTGACAAATCATTTAATCACAAAGTCTTTCTCTGACTATTTTATGATTATGATCATTTCTTGAAGGCAGCATGCATCTTGACGGGGTGATGATCATTTCAGTGCAGTAGCACAGACCTCCAGAAGCTACGCAGAGTGGTCACAGCATGCTAGCTCCTCCATGTCTCCTACAGAAGTCTCTTTAGAAACATACTGCCATGACTTATTTAGATATTAAATATTTGTATTGGCAGTCCACTTGACATTTTATGCCAGCTGATAGCAAGAAGAACTTATATATATATATATTTTTAGTGGAGTAACGTGAATAAACTGTGCATATATGTGTTTAAATGAGCTAGGACCCTTTC
Organism: Cygnus atratus; assembly: GCF_013377495.2. Lineage (NCBI taxonomy): Eukaryota > Metazoa > Chordata > Aves > Anseriformes > Anatidae > Cygnus > Cygnus atratus. The sequence goes on from NC_066364.1 coordinate 96,539,483, forward strand.
CACAGGAGTATAATGGTATTTCTTTCTCATTATTAAATGAAAAAGATAAGCTATTAATGTCATGCTGTTAGATCTGTATCTTGTGCTTTGTCTGTGTCCCTATAGCTTCACACCTTAAAAATAGGTACAGTTTGTTTCAAAGACATTCTCACGTTCATCTGTTGAGATGAACAGACTTCTCAATCTGTTCCTGTGTGTTTTATGAAAATACAGATGATACTATCTCTATTCTGGGCACTATATGACCTTAGGTCCTGATGCTGCCCTGAGAACTGTTGATGCCTTCCCAGCCTGCCCTCTATCCTGCCATCGCCGCACTCCAGTCATGTAGCAGCACGCAGCCTCCTAGCTCCTCCACCTGTTCCCCAGGCTGCCTGTATCAGTGCAGAGGCATTTCAGAGGCACCTGAGTATGCTGAGTCCCCAGAACAGGCTTGAGAGCTTTCCCCATAAGACCATTCCATGCTCTATTACTGTATTTTGAATGAAATGTATTGTAAAGTATACAGAGATATACTTTAGTAGTCCTACTACTAAGTTATAATATATTCAAATTATAACAGATTATAAATTTGCTTTAAGCCAGTAATCTTTATTGGATGTCTACATTTCCCATGTTTTTGTTTGTTTTTAATTTATGTTTAATATCGAAGGGGCATGGGGTTCTTTTTCTGTGTAATGAATTTAGTATTAGACCTTAGGAAATTATGCTAATGAAGAATGCTCCCAGATGACTCCATTTAGATGTACATTGGATGATGAAAATGGCTCCCTCAGTTTCTGTTGGTTTATCTCAGTTGTAATTTTCAAAGAGCAGCATGATTTTTTTTGGAAACATGTCTAATTATTCTTTTTTTTTTTAACATATATACAGAAGAATGGAAGGGACCTCAGGAAAGAGCTTGTTTATTTGTATTCTTTAATTAAACAGTTCGTGGTTAGTCTATATATGAAATTAATTTATTCCTGAGTTTAATTTCATTCCATCTGTGCTTTTTTTATTTGTTGCTGCTAAACAAAAAGGTATCGACTACTTATATATATGAACACTTGGTAATTTGGAACCTTGCAGTTGTGCACAGTTCTGCCAACTCCGTTGAGAAATCTCAAGCCAGAGAAGTTGTTATTAGTGGCAGCCTACGAGGAGGGGAGCAGTGCCACAGCAATGCTGATGGTGTTGCAGTCCTGATAGGAGTAGATAATCCATGTTGGCAGTCACTAGGTTTGGAAAAGGAAGTACAGAATACAGCATGGCGGAGCAAAAACAGAATGAATGCAGGAAAGTGGCAAGGTTTTATTTGTCTTCTCGTAAGTAGTACCAGCAATTCAGTTGTTTTGGAAAAGGCTTCTGTGTTTTCAAAAATTGCAGATATGAGGAGTGGCTGTGGGACCTGGGGTCATTTAGCCTGGAGAAAAGGAGGCCCAGGAGGGGAGACCTTATCATGCTCTACAATTACCTTAGAGGAGGCTATAGCAAGGTGGGGGTTGTTTTTTTTTTTTTCTCCCAAGCACTAAGAGATAAGACAAGGGGAAATGGCCTCAAGTTGCACCAGGGGAGGTTTAGGTTGGATATTACGAAAAATTTCTTCACTGAAAGGGTTGTGAGGCATTGGAATGGGCTGCCCAGGAGGGGCATCCCTGGAGGTCTTCAAAAACGCGTAGATGTGGTGCTCAGGGAGACATGGTTTAACGGTGGACTTGGCAGTGCTGGGTTAAAGGTTGGACCAGATCATCTTAGAGGCCTTTTCCAACCTAAATGATTTCATGATTCCACAATTTGTAATTTTTCACCTTTGTAGAAGCACACCTATCTCATAACTGATGTAGCTGGAAGCAGGATTGGGTCCATCAGTTTTAAAATCAACCATTACCACATAGAGTTAGGAACACTGGAATTATTTTTAGTCTCCTTGGTTTTGCACGTTTACTATAAGCAATTAGTGTATAGTGCACATCCCAGCTTGCTAAAATGCCTGAACATATGGAAAAATACTATTTAGTGACTGTAACTCTTTCCTAAACGCTTTTAGTGCTGTATTAATTTTATCTGAAATGTAAAGCCATACTGTCTAGGAGGAAAAAAAAAAAGAGAGAATTCTTCCTGCTATCCAAATTGTCTGAGACAACTTTGTCTCTCTCTGGTGTATGTGCTTGTTTCTCTGTGCTGTTTTGTATGCAAGGCAATGCTGCCGATGTTTAAAATATTGGAAAGTGAAGGTAAGAGCCTCAACTAATCCCATCTGACTGAAGGCACTTCGTAATGGCTTCTTCCCTGCCCCTTCGCTGATTTGAGGTAATTGACACTTCACATTTTTTCCTTCATTGGCATGGCTTGAGGAGGAGGAAAAAGCAGGACTTAGCTATTTCTAGTACATACACAAATGTCTCAGAAGATGTAATTTAAAGGCAGTTGGTGCTTCCAAGAGCAACGGGCTTTGATTCCTCTTCGCTTTACAGAAACCGTAGCCACAAAATGTTCAAATAGGCTAAAAATCACTATCATTTGCTTTTGGGTAGTGTCTCCTGCCCACTCTGCCAAATGGTAAATCATAATGCTGGGCACTGGAGGAGCAATTCCAGAGAGTTCAGAGCAGCAGTGAAATGACTGGGAGTGGAAGTCAGCTCTTGGACTGGGTTCTGACAGTGCAGCAGACCAGGCTTTTTGGCGACAGATGGCAGTTAAAATGTCAAAATGTTAAAATACACATGTTAGGAATAGGATTGGGCATGTTCGAGGTAATTATTCCACAGAAAAGCAGTATTTCTATGAAACAGATTCAGAGAGAATTTAGGTTAGTTGCTGCTGTAATTAGCTGCTGGGCTTATCTCCCTGTCTCTCAGCCCTGGCAAGAGACTGCCATGGCCACTTTGCTTAACAGTCTCTCAGTTATTTAAGGCAGAAATGAATGAATCTTCCTTTCTTTCTGTCTTTCTGATCTAGGAAAGGGAAACCTTCTCCGTTGGAAAAGGTCTCCAGAAAGTCTTTTTCCAAGTTACACGAGAGCTGCTGAAATAGGTTCCCATTAATCTTCTTCCTCAGCTGATGTCCAGCATGTTGGCACCATTTGCTCTTCTATCAGGGCCATCTATTTTCCTGGTCCGTAAAGACGAAAAGCCCAGCTCCTGGGAACGGTGTTCATATATTCTGCTGTCAGTATTTTGCTAACGTCTGGATTCTGCAATCCCGGTAAATCATAGAGGCTGGCCAGCACAGCGCTGCATTAATAGAGGAATGTGCCGTTTTTGTATCGTACAAGAGAGCAGATAGCACCGTGTGCCCAGGCTAGCAGCCTGTTGTTTTGGATGTATTATTTACCTGTTATCCAAACGGATGGGCCTCCCGAATATTATAGTAATATAGGTGTCCATGTGTGAAGGTAAAAGTGTTTATAATGTGCTGCCTATAGATGCAGCAGCTGCTTTCCTTAGATGATTGATTATAGATTTCTGTTTCCTAACACAATACACTAAAGGCCACAACTTTGTGTCTGACTCTAACGCAGGCTTTTGGCAGTGACTCCCCCTCTCAGAAAGGTGCCAGGGGACAGTTTGCTATTGGGAACTCTTGGCTCTGGGGGCTGGTTTTCAGCAGTCTGGCTGCTGAGAAAACCTCTCTTCATCCTCCTGGTGCTTATTTCACCCTAGGTTTAAAATGGATCTTTAGGCAGCTAATGTGGCTCGAGAGTATCTTTTTAGGTATTCTCTAGGTGTCTTCTAGGTGTCCTGGATGCATGTAGGTCAGCTCCAGCCCTGTCCTGTGCCATCCGGCTTAGTCCCCTGTGAGTTCGGGCCTAAGTGCCTTTGCCAGCATCTCCAAGACACTGCTTCTACCTGGAGAGTTGCCCTGACCTCATCACACAGGTATTCAGGTGCAAGCAAGGTTTAAGGGAGGGAGACGATCTGGAGAGGAGGTAATGAGGATGGCAGTGTGAGGTAAGGTGGAGACAAAGGGGAGGATATGTTCCCAGGCTGCAGTTTGAGAGGAGAAAATAGGGGAAATCTGGGATTTCTGGAAGCGTCTGCCAAACTGTTCTCTCCCTGGAATCACAGTTTGTTCTGCCTGAGCAACTCTTACCTTCCGGACAAAAACAGAAAAGGCCAGTGCATTCTCCTTGTACCAACACTATGCAGTTACTGTAGATGCATCAGGTAATTCCTCTGCTTTCTGGTGTCTTGTTGAGAAGAACCCAACTTTTTGCTAGATTTTGCATTGTCTGCCAGTCTGTAAGCCAACAATTCAACACTTTGCTCTCTACATTCACAAAGTAGACTCAAGCAAATGTCAAAGTAAACCACATGATTATGTTTTAAATCATTTTTTTCCAGAGAGGAGGACAGTGGCCAAATTTGGTCAGAGGTTGCTGATGCTCTGGTCTTATTTCCTATCTGTGACACAACCAGCTAAGTATGATATGTGTTGTTCAGTCTCGGTTTCCCCTCTGCATCCTGTCGTCTCTCTGTGCGTTTGGCAGATCCAAGGAGATAAGAGTTTTCTTTCATTGCTCTCTTTCAGTTTATTTAAAGATTACCATCTGTCCAAATAGATATGGTTGATAAACACAGTGTGTGCTTACGAGTTATGTAGTCTTTGGTTTTTTTTAGCAAATAAAATGTTTCCCTATTTGTATTAGGAGATAATGGAAAGAATGTGTTCCTAGTGGTTCTTCAGCTTCAGGGGACTTGTGCTATTTACAATTTTCTTCCTTTCCCAAAGATGTTCAGCCTCAGTGGTGATATCAGAAATGCATCTTTAAATGAATATCTTTTAACGTTTTAAATACAGAGTTTGAAGGCTTTACAGAAGTCCAAGTTACCAATGTCCAGAACTGTACCTGCTCTGCTACTTTGTACTCCTTTTCCTTATATTTTATTTTTTTTTAAGCAGTTGGAAATAATCACATCAGGGCTGAATAAGCAACAGTGGCAAACCAATTCCAGCCTAATGCTACTGCTTGTTCCCTCATTTGTTTGGGTGATTACTGCTGCCTGCTGGGGGGATGTTTGGGACAAGGCCAGCAGTTGGTGCCAGCGCAGTGGGTTTTATGCTCCTTCCTGAATCTCTGTTGCTAGCAAGTATGAAACATCGCTGTATAGTCCGTTCGAATCTTACAGGGTTGTTTTTTTTTCCTTTGCATTACATCCTATTATGCAATAATATTTGTGGCAGTGGGGATGCTAATTTCTTTTTTCTTCTGGAGGTTGGCGGCATGCACGCACACTCTTACTTTGCATTCTCACAGCTTGAAAGCCGGTTATCGTCACCATTTTCCTTCAGCTTAGCAAGAGCAAAAGAGGATTTGAAATACCCCGTCTGCTACCTGTGCAGTGGTGCTGCCCTAATGCCCATGTGAAATGACCAAGATTGCCACCTGCGTGCCACAATCGTGCTCGCTTTCAGGATGCCTTTTAGCAATGTGTCTAACACAACCCAAGCAATGAATAATAAACAGATGCAAAATATACTTGGGCAAAAAGTGTATTGCCTCGTTTACAACTTCTGCAGACAGATCTGTACAGAAGCGCCCTGAAAAGAAGAAAATAAATGGTTTATTTTATTGGTTTTAAAATCTATCTGAAGGGTACTGAGTAGCTGATCAAATGTGTCATTTGAAGGTTCTGAAGCGCTGTGGCAAGCTTCCAAATTGGAAGAAAGTGGAGAACCTAGCTATATGCTAAACATTGCCTGAGACTCTAGAGACTGATGCTCTTTTACCTTGCTTCATGCAGTCTTTAGAAGAAAACTCAAGGCTGTACCTGTGAATGGGGGGAGGTAGAGAGAGAAAGATCAGAATCCGTATTTTGATTCCTATTACTAGAAGGAGATCTAGGAACTAAATTGTAATGACCTGAAGCCAAATGAAATTTAAACATTTCACAGATCTTGATTAGGACCTGCTGGTGGATGTCTTTTTGTTCTTTAAGTACGTTTGGTGATCAAAATATTTTCAAGTAAAATGCAGAGGAAGAAATTCCAAAAGAATTGCATGGGATTCATAAGTTGATTTAGGAGTTTTTCTACAGGGTAGGTAGGTCCTGTATTATTTGGTTATTTTTAGCATTAGGATCTTAATCTAAAATAAATAACCTGAAATCCTTAACATTGAAATAAGCAGGCTATTTTCACTGACACTAGTTAAACAAACTTCTGTCCAATCATATTTTTCTGGTACAACACCATTTTCTAACATCTTACTTGCAGGGTGTACATCTACAGAATAGAATTATAGAAATTATAGAAAATGAAATGTGATAATTTTGATTGTAAGGGGAAAAAAAGAAAAAGTGTTTAAATGGTATGTGATAGACAATCCTAGACATCCAAAATTATTCTCTTATGCCTCCTTGCTGTCAGTCCCAATTTTTGCTTTAGATTTTTCACAGGTTTTGAGGCCTCTTGCTTAAAAAACGAAAAATAATTATGAATACTACTGAAAATTGATTAAAAACTACATTTTTTTTTATCAGTCCTCAGCAGTCTTTTCTGTTGGAGTGCAATCTCTCTTGAAGTTGTTTCTGTAGCTTTCTTCCTTCTGCTAGCCAGTCTTTCTTGTCTTTCTGCCTTTTGCATTTGAATTCTTCGAAGTAACCTTTCCATTCAGTGCATTTAAGGGTTTGGAGTTTGGGGGGCAATGTGTGAATTTATTCTGTCTTTTTAAATGTCTATTCATGTCATCTCAGCCTTTCTCCTATTCTCAGTCAGCTTGTTATTTTTTCTAGCCTTTTATCCTTTTTGCCAATCACAGGGTGTTTTTTTTCCCCTTTAGATAGCCTCCTTAGTGTTGTGCTGCCCTTACCTTGCTACTGCCTCAAAATAATTTTCAATAATGATGATAAATGATGAAGAGTGGGAAGGATGGCCAATAGTACCAGCTAGTTATGGTGTCACTCAGCCCTGCTCTGCGTACCCAGTGTGTTTTCTTGCTTCCCAGAAGTCTGTCTTGTTATTCCTGTGTAGGTAGCTGGAAGAGATGTAGTATTGATGGGCAGCCTCGGTGGCATTGTGGTTGCCCTGAAAGCATTTGCTGCATCCCTGTGCTTCCATGGTGTCCATGGGAAGCGTTCCTCTGTCTTGATGAACATTTCAGAGCTTCTCTAAAAATACCTGTGCTGAGCAATGTGTACACATCCAGTGCATATGGAAATGCTGTAAATGTGCAGTAGGCTCCATATGGTTCACAGGGATGTTCACTGTTAGTGCAGTGGGTTGTTTGGGTGGCGTAATGCTGGTTTCATCATCTGAAGGTGCTTCACATGTTTGTTTCCCCCTCTCCACTCCTCCAGGATAAGCGGTTTAGGTGCATTTACAAATTATTAACAATTGTCTTTACCCCTGGAAGGGTGTCTTTGAGGGTGGTTCTTACCTTCCCTCCAGCACATTGAGTTAGGCTGTTTACAACCTCCTTATCATCTTTGTTTTTTTCCCTGTCGACCTTACATGTTTGTCGGCTGTCATTATGCAGTGTTTCATATTTATAGATGGTGTGCCTATTTGTATATATATTTACAGAAGTATAATGGCTAAGATAACAAGCAATTTCCTTCTTCAGTGCAGTCAACTACCAGCTCATACAAATTAAGTGTCAGGGGAGGGCAGGACAGAATTTGGAACTGAAATCTAGAACAACTCTGCTTGGTTTTATATATGTATATATATTTTTTCCCAATGGCATTTGTGCCAGTCTCTAACATAGCTATCTTCCACAGCACAACAGAGCATGCCCTTGAAAGAATATTGCTATGTTTACAGAGTGCTCTGTCTTTTTTAACTTGCATTGCTGAGAAACTTTTCTTGCTCCTAGACAGAGTGCCACGTTGTGTGTGATACATGTCAAACAGTCGGGCTGGCACTAAATACTGTTGTGCAGTTTTTCACTTCTGTGGACTACTGCTAACACATGAAAGCTAATCTGTATTCACTATCTCTTGCTCTGTTAAGTACTAATCAAGTTCAAGATTTGAGCCTGGAGGGGTGGCTCAGAGACCCAAAAGTTTTCTTTGGAAAGGTCTAGAAGGTGGACTAAGGTCAGCAACCCTTATCTTCAAAGGCAGTGGGTCCTTCTGCTTGAAAGTGGAAGATGATCCTTTCAGAACATTATTCTGTCTGGCATTGTAGCCCCTGGCTTTGTATTGAGCACCAACCCAGACCATGGGCCATAGTGTTACTTCCTTTTAGGCTTTATGCAGAACAGGGTTCTTAAGGCTTGCTTGTTTCACTTACAAGTGCGCTTAGAAAAACGTACACAGTCTTCCTCTGTGCCGAACTGCTGTGCTGTATTGCACAAACATTTTCCCTTCTGTGGTGAGTGAAGAAACCACAGAGAATGGTCTTGTTGGTGGTGGTTTTAGTAGAGTGCTAGAAGGCCTTCAGATACTGCAGTGATGGGGATGCAGTAAACATTTTTATGGAACAAGAAAGAATGTGCTTTGACAACCACCGACTGTTTCAAATAAAATACAGAACATTCACCAGTGCCCCAAAATAACTTCAAAATAAACATAAATCCTTTGAGTATTGTTTTGAATAGATACACTATCCTGGATCACACGTGACATATGGTGAGTAAGCACTATGTTATGGTGACATTCAACATAACTTTCCTGTCTGAGAGAGAAGTAGAAAGAATGGAATTTGCATTTGTAACATGTACAGTTATGACAGATCTTCTTTTGCTTACCTTTTTATCTGCCTTGTTATGGATTTGTATGGATCTATTTCACTCAGGTAATGTACGGGGAGCTTTACTGAATCCTGGTAAGAGAATGTGGACTGGTCACACCACATTAGATCAAATTGCATTTTTTAAAAGGATTTTCCCATGCATTTAAAGAGTGCTTACAATATGGTAATTTCTCTATGTTGAAAGTAACTCCCATTCACAAGTACGCTGAAGAAAAGAATGCCTTTTCTGAAAAGTCATGAGGAATCAAAAATGATGTTTAGCAATGGACATGTCAGTCCAGAACTCATATGTCATCTGAAGGGTCTAGACAATGACTGCTGGCTATGTGCTTCCTATGTGTCCTTTCACCCATGAGGAGATTTGTATTTGTACATTGATAATAATGGCACTTCACACTTAAATCACTTCATAATTTCAGGATGCTGCACAAATTGTAATTACTGTGTCTCACCTTGCTTGCAGTCAGTGCGTTCTCACTGAGTCAGAACACATTACTGCTCGGCATGCCCTGGTTCAGGATAATCAACCTTCAGCTTGAAAACAGTTGAAAGTCTGTTCTTGCTAGTGTACAAGCAGTTTTTAAGACTTATACATGGCAAGGTCACTTGCATTTGAATAATTATGATATAATTCGAAAACATAATTACCATCTGGGCAGTAAGTCCATTTCCATCATTATCGGTCAAATGGTGATTTCTAAGATGCATTTAATTTCTGTCTCATTCCTTCTTCAGCTCTGCTTTAATTTTCATAAATTGAGTCTTGTATTTTAGTTGCATAGGAAGAGAAAGAAGCTGAAAAGGAACAAAAAGCACATTTTTTTCCCTTCTGCAGTTCACTTCCATATATACTTAATGATATTTTTTTCACTTTTGCAAACCTCATGGTGAAAACAAGAAGTAAGGTACTTGCAAATGGTGCCAGCACAGATAGATCCTAATCTGTTCTTGCTTTGAAGCATGTGTGCTCAGTCACTTAGCAGTTAGATGAAACCAACCCTGATGCAATACAGCAGGGGTTAAAACTTTGGGTCTGTGTAAAATATTTTGGCTCTTTTTGTTCAGGGACATTCTGTGTGTTATTACTGTCTTAGTCATGGTGACTTAAGAAAGCCTAGAATATGAAGATGAACATGCCAAGCAATTATTTTCGTATTATAAGGCAGTTCTTGGTCAAATTTGAGAATTTGAATGTTTTGTATACTTGATCATCTCCTGCCAGCAGCAAATATAAATGAGAGCTCCTGATTCATGCCTACCTTTGGACTGACCAGGTGCTATCAGTAAAACATTCTTGTCTTTCCTCCCTGTCCTTTTTCTCTCACACACGTGCGAAAATCCACCTTGAGTTAGCTGAATGGTAGCTGTGGGGGTGCGAGGCTTGCTGTGCTCATTAGTGCTCTAACGATCCCAGTACGGTGTTACCTGTCAGTGAGCTATTAAGTGTTCCTTGGGTAAGAGACCAGGATAGCAATGTAAAATCCTGCCCAGTGCTTCTTGGTTTCCTGCCAGAGCACAAAATACGGTAAGTGCTGAGCCAGAGATGCTGGATTGTGCTGAGGATGAAACAGCTGCCCTGTGTAAGTCACAGTATTGTCCTAGTTTGTGACTTTTGGGGGGGAGGGGGGGGGGGAGCGCAGAAATGGGGTAGTCAAATACTTTGCACTGTTGAATCAGTCCATGTGCTTTAGATTTTGTGACAGGTGATCCTAAGGGGTTTTGGTTTTTGAGAGAATCCTCCAGGCCCAGTAACTAAGAGGTGAATTTGCAGCATGGAGAACGTTGGAAAAAATCCTTTGTCTGTACAGTGCAGGAGTCTGTGAAAAGCAGGACTGCTGAGCGCTAGTTACTAGAGAGGATGGAAATTGGGTAAAAAGAGGAAAAACTGAAAGCTTTTTGGATCACTTTAAAAGGTTTGGGTGCTGCATGTTATTTTAAAACATGCCTGATTTTAAGTATGTACATACTGTCCCAACTAAGCAAAACAGGTCTGTGGCTAACATGGGATCAGTAGATTTTAAATACGTCATGGCTGTATAATAACAGAATTTGCCTTGTCCTCTTCATTCACATAATGGCTTCCAGAGCCAGTAACTGCAGCAGAGCAGTGTTTGTACTATAATGATTTTGTCTGAACTGGCAAAATGTTAAATCTTAGTAGCATTATCAGCTAGGAAATTTGGAAGCAGGGAGGCCTGTCTTACGAATCAAGCAGTCTGTACAGGCTTCTGCCTGATGTTGGATGCTACCTGCAGCCAGTCTTCGTAGGTCTGGCAAGGCTGTGTGGTATCACTGATCCTTGCAGGATCTTTGTACAGAAGCACGAGATACATGGATTGAGGAAAAAGGTGCTTCGCTGCTTTATTTGTTATTGTAATAAATTTGGAAAGAGAAAGCTTTTGTTTGCTTCCTTTCTAGCAGGAATCCTGATTACTAGACTAGAAGTGGTACTGAAATAGTGCTGAAATTTTGGTTTAAGTATTGTATTTCAGTTCAAACTAACAGGGTTGGCGTGGGCTGGTTGCTTTGAACAGACCTCCCAGGTAAACAGGAGATGCAGTTGGCTTCTCTATCTTGTTTGCACCCAGTGCAAAAAAATCCAAGAAGTAGGAAACAAGCCTGCATGATGTAAGGCTTTCTCTGTTTCTTTTCCAGTAAACTAATATAAAAGAAGCAATGTGTTTGTGTCATACTACCAAGCATGCTCCTTCCTGCAAGGCTTAAGTAGTGTTGGAGTTTGTCAGTCACCTGCGGTTGGTACTTTAGTTTTCTTTTCTTTCTTTCTTTCTTGAAAAGTGGACTTGGTCTGTACTTTCTTAGTCTTTGAATTACACAGAAAGTATTCGATACACAAAGATTGGTCGTAAAGGCATTTTCTTGATAATCCTACCTTTCAAAAATTCTGAGCTGAAATAGAACAGCATGGATTGGTTTTCTATTGCTATTCTCCTTTAGAAAGTAAAAAAACGTAGCAAAGGTGGCTGAAGGTAGGAGATGGGGAAGAATGCCCTTGCTATTGATTTAAATTCAACCTTTTCAGCAAAACAAGAGCCAGAGGAATCACAACTATTCTTCCTTGGCAGAGTGTAATGATATTTAATATTGAACTCTACTAACAAGTTTAAAAAGTGCTGTATGGAAACTAAGTTTTCTTGCTCAGATATAGCTAGCAAATAAAAATATCCTATGTCGTGCCAAGATTCTGCTGATCACGGGGACTACGATTGTTAAGAAATGTGTATGTTAGAACTAGAGTTAGGTCTAAAACTCAATTTACAATTTAAAATTTGCCTGCACTCGCTTTCATCCACTCTTTGCTCATGGGACAGAAGGAGGCAGATGTCACCTCATATTCTGATTGGCAGCAGTACTCCCTAAATTCCTCAACTTCCTTCTGCCAGCAGTGGCTGCTTTAAAGGTTTTAACATTTGACCATTACAGTTGGCTTTATGCTGTCCCCTGTAGCTTTAAAGGGACATTGGAGCTCGCTTAAATGAGATTGCGATCGTATGCTTTAACTTCCAGCCTTATTGCTTTCTCATCATGCCAGGCTGGAGCAGAAAGTTGTTACCTGTCGGGATCTCAGGAGTAGCCCCAGCAGCTTGTGTTTTATGGCTCAGAGGTGAGGTGATGAGGGAGAGAGGGAATGGCTATCTGAGAGGAATTACCTCTGTTGGCGTAGTCATATGCCTAGCTTATTCCATGAAGGCAAAGAAGAGAGCTTGAGAGGCAGAGAACAGGAGCAGTGTATGTTTGTACATGCCTTTTGAAAACAAAATTTGAGCTTAACACTGACACCTCACAGTTTAGCTGCAGAGGAAGGACTGTACATGTACTCAGAAAAGGATTTAACTGCTGCTTGATGTTAAGGACTGCAGTTCAGTTTGCACTGTATTTTCATGGTGGTTCCTCTACCTTATGGAGATAATTGCTTCTCAATCAATAGGCAAGTAAAAATATCAATAGATCATGGAAGCGTAGTAAGAGTTCTCTTACAGGAGTGCTTAAAAGATTAAAACTGAACAGCAAGATCATAATTACATATGGCCATTCTGCCCAGCGTATAAGAAAATCATTGTATCTTGCATGTGGTATCAGCTTTTCTATAACAAAGATTTTTGAATGTAGGAAACATTATTTCCTAGATTAAAATAGAATCCTTTAATGCATGCACTCCGGAAATTGAACAAACTGAAATAACATTTATTCAAATTGGAAAAATATCTGTCAAGTTACTCTGCTAAATCCAATCTACACACTAAGTTAGTGATGAAAGAATTTATTTTTGTCTTGCTGCTCTACTAAATTTATGCTTGGCTTAATGAACCCCACCCCTGCATCCACAAAACATGCATGCATCCAGCCAAAGCATGTGTGTGAACACATGCAGAAAAAAAGATAAAACACAATTATTCAATTTTTTTTTTCTCTTTAAATAACAATAAGTTGTAGCATCATCTCTAACTCTGGGAGGGTCAAGAAATCTTTCTGATCCTTCTGTCCCCAAATTTTGAAAAGATTACAGTTGGGTGTATTATAGGAGTCGAGCAGAGAAGGCTCAGTGCCAAAATAACCTGGCAAAGAGAATGAGCACAGAGCCCAGATTCTGATCCATCTGAAATGGATGGCAAAAATCTTGTTGGCAATGAAAGGAAATATTCACATTCCTTTTCATTACATCTTAGCTTTTGGTTTCAGCCAGGAGCTGAAACCTTGTGCCTGTGTAAATGCTGTGCCCCTGCTTCCTCCTGAAGTAAACTGTGGAAGGGAAAACTGCTCCTGGAGGCAGCTGTCTGTTACAGCTGGGAGGCAGAAAGTGTTGGGTGATGTTGTTCTGCTTGTTGCTCTCCCAGTTGAGTCATACCTGTGCAAGTGGTGACCATGACAGGGAGATGCAATGACCTAGTCAGACACCAGTCACAGCACAATGGTGGAAAATCCATGGCTGAGAGCAGTGGTTGCCCGCTGCCTCCCAGTCGAGGCTGGAGTCAAGGATGAGCGCTCCTTCTCCATCCTGTGTCACCCATGGCGTGCGGTGCAGACCCTCCTGGTTGCATTCAGTGTGGTGGGAAGCTGTCTGTTCACATGTGCTCCCTCCTTTGGCACCTTCGCTGGCATCGTGCAAAGCTACAGTGGGATGGGAGTTACTTTGTACTGATGCTCTCCCAGGCGTGGAGCTTACAGCTCTGTTGCTGAGGGGCATGAGCTAAAATTGAAGCAAGAGAGTTGGTCCATAACAAAAAAATGCGTATTGCATTTTTCCAGGCTTATATTTAGTTTGCTATTTTAGTGGTCTTAGATGTAAATTAGTCCCAGTAATGTACACTCTGCATGCAATTTCCATTTCTCTGGGCACTAGGAAGTGAAACCACTATTGAATCCTGAATCAGCCTTCATACTTTCCTGAACATTTGGTGAATACTTCAAGCAGTTTCAAAGCTACACCGGAGCTTCTGCCTTCTATCCTTCCATTAGGTTCTTTAGGTTATTGTTCAGACCTTAACTGACAGATTGGGTTATGACTGAGGTTTTTCGGGTAAGCTTGATATTACTGTTTCTATTTAACTCCTTAAAACTGTGCATTATTTCTTAACTGGTTAGCCAGTTAAGCTATCTGAATACTAAAGATGGATTGAGCAGAAGCTGCTATCTAATAGTTTGCTCCCAAGCACTACTGAGAATTAGGTTAGGCTGTTCCCAAGCTGGATGTTTGTGGGTTGTTTTTTTTTTCTCTTGCTTGCTTCCCCCCACTTTTGAGGAAAGAAATGGAGTTTCTGCTTGCCTTTTGCAGTCTATTGAAATATTCAAGAAGCAGAAAACAGGAGAGAAAATTACTGGTGGCCCAGTGTGTGAGCCAGTTTCTTCCTTGAGTATCTTTCAGAGAATTTCCTGAAGATGCACCAACTGCAGTGCTGCTGACAAGTTGCAATAGTCTGTAACCTGTTTTCTTCCTTCTTCCAACCTACACCCGTACTTCCCAGAAAAAAAAAAAAAAAGGAAAAAAAAGAAAAAATCGCCAACAAGAAACAAAAACAGAAAACAAAAGCAAGTTTTGAAGTTTTGTTGATTCATTGTCTTGGGTATTTTCATGGAGAGCAATGCAGAGAAGTCATTAAATATTTCAGTTTTATCAGTCATTCTTTGTTCCCTCTTTAATAGCAAGCAGGCTTCCTTTAGACAACTGGACATATAGGCAACTAAGTGTTGTAGGAGGGTAAGATTTACAGGACATTTTCTACTTACCTTTCTGTGATACCCTAACTGATGTTTTTTCCCTGGCAGGCTTTTACTGTTCCTTTTTCCTTAAGCGTGCATCTGTTTGCTTCTGTTTCTTTCCCCTCCTTGGCATGGTTTTACTTACAAGTACATTTAAATTTCTGGGTCTAGCTCTACAGAGTTTCTGACTGAAGTATATTACCTTTACATTGAGATAATTTGTTGCTGTGGGTTGAATTTTTCTTTTTTTGTTCTGCTCCAGTCCCCTGCCAGCTCATGACTTCACAGGAACTGACATTTCCCCCTTACGTTTGTATCAGGGTTGAACCACGTTCCAGGCTGGTGCGAAGAGAGCCTAACTAGGCTTTCTTTACAAATGAGAAAAAATGAGATCATCATTATCGAAGGGTGCCACTTTGAGAAAAGTAAATATTTTATTTCACTCTGCTTGATTAAATTTGGTGTCCAGTCTCATTTATATAACAATTAGGCAGTGTTGATTTGTACTGATAAATCAGGGTTGTACTTTACTTCAGAAGGGATTTAACCCCGCTGCTGTTTGAAGTGTTTCTGACACAGGCTGCAAAGAGTGTAAGAGTTCTTTAGTGTGAAAGGTGCTATATAATTTTAAGTCATCCCAGCTCTGCCTAGACATCTCAGTGCCTTGGCTGTATTTTATAAATAGTCGTTTCCCAGAACTGTAGACAGTGTATTCTAGGAAATGTGAACTCAAGAGCAGAGAGTGAAACACTTGGCTTGGAATAATGTCAGAAGCCCAATTCTGAACTTTGTGCACATGTAACTTAGAGGAATGTGTAATGCTGCTCGGTATTTAAGTAGATATATTGATATTCATCATATTTCCTGCAATATTTAAGCAGCATCTCTTCTGTATTTCTGCTTTACGTTGATTATAGGCCTTTTCTTTCTTTTAGTGATGTCTTTCATGTACATTTTATTGACACTAGGTTATTGTCTGAAGGCTTACTGAGTGTTCATTTCACTGACTTTGGGACTTAGGGTCTCAAACACTATTCTGGTCTCACAATGATTTGTATTTCTGAAGTAGCAGGTGAAAGTCTTCTGAAGCCTTGGTTTCTGCTTGTCTGTGTAGCCCAGCAAGGCAAAGGTATTGTGTGGTTTGGTGAAATTACCTTGTGGTCTGTGGATACTGGCATGCATGTGTACACGGTGACCCATAAATGCAAACGATCCATCAAGCTCCCCACAAAGGTATTGTGAAGATTAAACAGTCTTTTCTGTTACCTAAAAAATTGCAGGGTTCTCTTAAACTTGATCGCCCTGTCTATAAGTGGAAATATCTTAATAAGGGAAATAATACAGTTTCTATTATACTGACGGCATGTCATGCACTTTTTTGGCCACAGCATACTGGAAATGGTAGCTGTTAAGTGCACAGTGATGAGTGTATTTTAAATGTCTGAATCCCCGGATGTGGATGGATCCACACTTTGTCTGATGTACCTGGCACACTAAGATTAGCAGGGATGGCTAAATAGCTTTTACTTAAATGTATGGAAGTGAAGTGGTTTTCTAAGAAAGGGGAAAAGTAGTAGTGCTTTATTTTTGGCAAGGTCAAAGCAGCAAATGGCATATACTTAACAGTTTTTCACTTACTGAACACAAATAGTTTAGTATGGGCAGACATATGCATAGGAGGAAAAAACACACTGCAATTTGTCTCTGTCACTATAGCTGTCACTGAGAACTACTGTAAAATATGCTGCTGTGAGTGCACACTTCAGATGAGGAGGGAGATGGCAAGGGAAGAGACTTGCTTCAAAGGCTTTATTTGTATGGGAAAGTTAAGCCCCTGCAACCTCAGGTCCATATTTGTAGCGATCTGAATCTTGAGGTGGGCCCTCCCGTGCCATAGTCAGAAGTAAAGAAAATGAGAGAAAAATAATTATTTGTTCACGGGGTTGCTTATGTGTTTTGTCTAATGATTCTTTAGTGCACAGGGAGCAACTGCAAGTGCAGAGACCAGGGCTGGGATCCCTGCATGTCTCAGGGTAGTGCCCTGCCCTAGCCACAGACTTGGTTTTTCTTGCATACTTACTCTCTGAATCTCATTTTCTTTTCTGCCTGGTGGCAGCCTGGTAACAGGCAGCTGGAGCACTCCTCTGGGAGACAAGATCTGTTGTTCTCCTTGGCAAAGAGCCTGACCTCTACTGTTTTATAAGCAAAGAGTGACAGTGCTATTAATAGATCCCTCCTCCAGCCAGGTTGTCAGAGGAATATAGCCTGATTGCTGAGCTTCGTGCTGAGCTGGGATATTACCAGCACATGGTAGGTGTATTGTGAGCAGCAGGGTTGAATTGGGCCCCTGAGGGAAGGGGAGCTCAGAACATCCTCAGGGAGCTCTGCAAAACTCTTATGTGGGATGAGGCAGGGGGTGCCTGCTCCTGCCTCCGGCACAGCCACTGACCTTGGGTTTTCGGCAGCAACAAGTAGCCTTCTACCATCTGCAGAGGAGATGGGACCCTGGTTTGGACTTCAGGGATTTGAACACTCTTTTGGCTTTTCGGTCATGTGGAACCTATCCCATTTCCACTGCGATCAAAGAGAGCTGTCTGGTAGCTTTGTGTTTGACTGCAAACAGGTGGTAGGCAGGGTTTTTTTATTCCTAGATGAGGTTAAGAGAAAACCAAACACAGCAGTCTATCAGCAATGAAACTCGTTCTATTAAAAGGACATATTATGATGTAGATTAAAATTTCATTGGAAATAAACGGATCTCTTCGAAAGCATGAGCTTCCTTACAAGAGTGAATTCAAAATGATTTATTCAATATTCCACAGTAATCTGTCCTTTGACATACGAACTTGACTTGAATCATATTTGGTGTTGAATCCAAGGGAAGAAAAATACATAAAATGCCTTTCAGTTTTTTAATAGGAAACTGCACACTCAGTCTTTGTTGGGAAACACGTTAACAACTGGAAAGTGAACGAAAATTCAGGTCATATTTATAAAGCTGGGTCTTCTTGCATGTGAATATTCTCATTAATGCTTTACAGCCTAAATGGACTTAATTTTTCATTAAACATTTTTGTGGTAGTTTAGCAAGGTTTGCCTGGAGCCAGCGTTAGCTTACTTATTTTAAAGGGTTTGCATTCGTCAAGGTCTGTCTAAACATCATATTAAGCTAGTGAGGTGAGAGAATCTTACAGGGCTTAAGAAGCTTTGCCAACAGTCCAGCAAAATTATTAGACAATGTAAAAATTTGAGTTTCACAGTAAGAACAAGGCTTACCTGTCCTAATGGAAATTTTGCCAAATTATGCTGTTATTTTTTGATTTCAGGTGGGAATGTGGGGCTTGGCCTTCAAAGTCCTGTCTACAGGAAATGTTTCTGTGATTTAAAACAGGTTTATTAATGTAGGACACAGTCTTGCAAAGACTTACAGATATGCTTTACTTATGCACTCCATGTAGCTCCATTAAAGTCAGTGACAGCTTGAATTGACAACATAGGAATTGTAAGAGCTCACCCAGAAGTAAGAATTTGCAGAACTGGCCTGAAATCTTTTTATTATATGCTGTAGAGACAAAGTTTAAAATCAGTGGTCTAAAGCTGCAAAAAGAAAAACACAGGGTGAAAAAATAAATGGATAAATGAAGGAAGCCCAGCCCCAGCTTTAGAAGGAATTGCTCTCTACTTCTCACCCTGTGTCCTGCAACACTTTATATTTCATCCACATCTCTTTTGTGGTGACAATCCTTGGGAAATGTTTGGAAGCAAAACGAACAGTAGCTTGGCTATATAAATTTGTTTTCAGAATTGTTCAGGCTCCCTTGAGTATTGATTTCTTAACTAGTGATGAAGATCTTTTTGTTGTCTTAAAGGATCAGATTCTCCAGGCATAATGCTGCATGGAGAAAAGAACTTTGTATACATGCTTACAAATGGGCACTCTCACTGTACAGAACTCCAAGCCATTTCTGTTGTCATGATGTAAGATAGAAAAATTTATTACTGCTTTTTATCTTTGACTCTATTGGCTATGTAACTGTACAACTCAGAATAGTATGGCAAGCTCATGAATGCTTTGAACTTTACATAGGCATGGGAATTTTGAGTACCATTATTCCCAGAAGTAAACCAGAAAAGGCTCATAAAATTATTGTGTTTACAAGCAGTTTGCTATTACAAGCAAATTCACTTTTTAAAAAAAAAAATATTTATATTTCTTCTGTTTCTGTGTATAACATTATACCTTTTCTGGGTATATATCTTTTCTGGTATAATATTATACCTTTTTCTGGGTATAACATTCCAAGACTTAAGGAGAGGGGAAGAAAAATCATGGATAGCGTGCATCTTGCTATGTGGCATTGGTTCAGGAAGAAGTTTACGCACATGTAGAAGAAAGGCCCTGGACAGAACAACATTTAAGCAGGTGCTTTACTTGCACTTACTTCAAGACTTAAATGTGTTTAAATCACAGGCATATGGAATTAAGACCAGTATATTAAGGCCTTGAGGAATAAAGCCCTTCAGGCTGATTCTGAACTGGTTGCAAATGTTCCTCTTAGTGGTTTTCTAAAGTTATCAGACTTAAAAACTTTATCATGTAGATACCATTAAAAGAGGAAAAAATAAGTGTTTTCTAAGAAAATGACTGTCAAATCTCTTACGATTGCACTGTTAATTACCACTTCAAGAAAGCTAACAAGATGGTTGTTGGATTTAAAAGTTACTCTCTTGAAGTAAATGTCACTTTTAAATACCTCAGCTATTGTGTTTATGCCTGCATTACTTTAGGGATTTAAATGGTATCATTTACATATTTTATCCAATTCTCTGATGTTCACTTAATGAGTTAAAATTCAGATACGTTGTTTAAATGGAACAGCTTGCTGGCTGTAGATAAGCTGATTTAAGCTACTCTAAGTGGGACTAAAAGTAAGGTGCTTGGTTATTCAGAAGACCCCCACACAGTTGTGCTTTATTTGTGACAGTAGAATGGCATTTACCCGCACAAAGTTTTAATTTGAAATGAAAACAGGGTGTGGAAATACGTGAAGATTGGTGGCATCTTTGCCATGGGAGGGGAGGCCTGAGAATGTATGTTTAGCTGTGTCAGGCCTGGGGGGGAAGGCAACTGGTTTTTACTATATAGCATTCTTTCAGTATTTATTAATATTTATGCATCTCAGATGCCCCCCAGATGTTTTGAGATATGTAATCTACATTGATTTCTCTGCTCTCCCTTCCCTTCCCTCCGATGTACCCTGTTGTCATTAGGGAAGGTCTAGCCAGCCTGGGAGCGGCCTGCAAGGCCTGGCCCGTGGCATTCATGAGTTTCTGCTCGACAACCTGCCATGACATCTCCTCAGTCCTTTCAGCAGGAAGTATCTTGGCTCTCCTGGATGGCCTTGTCTACCCGACCTCACTGATCCCAGCAGGACCATGCTGTGGCCAGGGAGGTGCCTGGGCCAGGCTCAGGGCCGCAGAAGCCATGCATTGGCAAGATGGGGGTCCCTGTGTCTGTACACCCCACCAAGCACACAATGACATGGAATCAAACAGTCAAAGTGGTACAGAAAAGTGCTATAGGGTTGACAAATGTCACCTCTGGAGCTTCAACAGGGACTGACTTTCCACTAAAGTGACATTTTATTTTTTAATGCTCACCTAGCCTGCATCTTTTTGATACTAAGTATGACAGGTCTAATCTTCCTACCCTGTAATTTGCATGGGTCTTAAGACGAGGACAGTTACCTGTCCCACTAAAAAAACCTCGAGGGACATGACAAGCTACCATCCTCAAATCCACTTGCTTTAATATCCGTTTGTCTTTGCAAAATATTCTGGTGCTTTCGTTCATTTTTCTGTCCTTGGCTCATTGACCACCAAATAACTGTTGAGTTTTCTTTCTGTGTGTGCATGTGAATTAAGATAAAGTTGTTGCATGTCAGCATCACATTTTTTTCAGATGTCTGCCTTCCTTGCACATCTGCAGTAAATGTGTAATCTGCTTATGAGCTGTTAAAGAGATTCTGCTACAAGGGTGTTCCTTTGAGTTGGGTTAGTCTGACATGAAGATCCATGATTACTTTTGTGTGCTAAGAGTCCCTGAACTGTGGGTTTTGAGCTTCTCCGTGGATTTTCTGTGATTAGAGATGGAAATAGTCTTAAAAACTGCACAGAAGCTTAAAATGAGATATTTATGTAATGCTGTTCTGTGTGTGGTGCAGCAGATCAGTGTGCTCTGCAGTAACCCCTCTGCATGTGTAAACTTTGTTTCGAATCACAGAAGGATCACAGAATAGACTGAAGGTATAGGGTAGTATTTATAAGAAGGCAAAAGATGGGAAGCATGGGGATCTCCCTCTCTCACTACACTTTCATGTCTTTTATATGTATCTTTTATATACATATCTTTTATATATAGATATATAAGACATGAAAGTGCTAGTGGCCACTGCCCCTCCCCACCCCCCCCCCCCCCCCCCCCCCCCCCCCCCCCCCCCCCCTCTGTCTCTGCACGTCCTTTCCTCTTCACAGATTTTGGTAGTGAACAGGAGGACCAATTATCTAACACACTGTAAGAGACTCCTTTTCTTCCCCATCCCACTTCTCTTGTTCAAATCTCATCTGTCTCCAGTTATTGGAGATTCTGGGTGCCACAGTGAGTGTAAAGACTTCATGCTCTCTTTCAGAAGGAAGGGATAGACGCAAAGGGAAAAGAAGGTATTGCATACCGGCATCATGCTTGTATATCAAAGCATCCTCAGCTGAAATTGATCTTAGGGCAGGGTTCTTGTATCTGAAAGAGTTAATGAAGTGCTAACACAGGGACACAGGGAAGGTGGACCTGATTCTTGCTTTCTTCCATGTCCAGAGATCTCATCTGAAACATCAGGAGAGGTGGGTTCTATGCCGTCCTTTTGGGGTTTTTGTTTCAGCTACTAGCATGTGTAATGCCTTATTCTTGAGCTGAAGGGGCACACCATTTCATTTCCCTCCAGGAAGCATCTTAGGTTGAAACCATTGCAGAAAAAGTGTCTTCTAAACAATTTGTGATATTCTATTTGTTGGAGACATAATTGTTATTTACAAAGCATGTATTATGTCATAAATGATAATACAGAACGAATACATTTCTTCTATTTTCTGGCTTAATAGTGCTATTCACTGTTTTATTATCTCTCACACTTACCTTTAGCATAAATGTAGCTTTCTGTAATCAGATGAGTACTTTTCTATGTCAAAATCACAGGGGAAGTATTGAGAAATTAGATTCTAAACTACCATGATGCTCAAAAATAAGCAAAATGTGTTTTTTGTAATGAAAAGGGCTCTTGTTGTGGTTCTTTAGCAAGACAATTTTGGTTATAACAGAGAACACAAAGTAGCTGGCATGGTGTAAGGATTTGGCCCCGGCTGCACAGTGTCTGAGTTGCATACTTGCTTGTATACAGGCCTGTCCACTTAAGACTGTGAATGTTGGTATGCAACATGGATATGAGGTGTGTGTGCGATGAGGTAGCATGTACATTGTTTTTCTCTGATGTCAAACCAAAGCTGGTTCTGTAATGTAATAATGGATTTTGCACAATTAATTTTCTGTGTAAGTAACATAAGGACATACAGAATTGCTCTTCACACTGCTTGAGAGAAATGACTCAACATCCATCAGCCTCTTATACCTACTTAAAAATTGCCATTGGGCGCCCTGCCAAGCAAAGGCACGAACACATGATCTGAAGGCAGTTAGTGGCCTTGTGACAAGAAGTGGCTGCCAGCCTGCTTCTGTTTTCTTCTGGTAGCTGGAGGGGAGGGAGAGAGGCTTTGCTTTCTGCTTTGCATTTTTCCACCAGGCAAGGAGGCAGAATCCCCACACTAGCGGATGGAAAGGTTAGCAAAGATTTCATGGCTCCATTTGGCTTCTGTTCTTCTGCAAACAGGTCTTTTCAAGGGCAGTGGAAGCAAATTTTCAATTGCACGATTGCCATGGGCCTTGCTAGGAGCTAAAACTTCATTGACCTTGAAGATTCACCAAGATTTGAATTAGTGCTGCTCAATTAACTAACTGCTGTCGTTAAACACTAAAAATTGTAAAATAGCCTATTTTTCTCTGCACAATGCTCCGAAAGCCATTCAGCCCAATCTAAAATGAACTACAATTGCAAATGAATAAGCTGGTGCTGCTGCACCCATTCCTGGCAGTGCCAGTCCCAGTGACAGACAGTGACAGACTACGTGTGCTCACAAGATGGCCAGTACCTATACCACAGCTTCTGTCCTTCAGTTCAGGGAAAGGGGCCATACAGAAACCCAGAGCTGCTTCTGCAGTGAAAGCTACATTTTGTACAGTGGATTTAATTCAGTGCCCTCTTGAGGTCAGTAGAAAGATTTCCTTGGGGCTTAGAGTAAGGTGTCTGTCACAGGGAGATGTCCTCTCCGATGGCTATCTGGGTTACTTTTAAACACGGCATTTCAGTAAATGTATGACCATGATGAGCTTTGCTGAGGGTGGCAGCATCTGCAGCATCTGCAGCATCCTGTTTTGGCTCCTGTGGGTGAACCTTTCTGGAACCAGGAGGTGCCGTGCTGTGGAGGCATGAGAGAGACTGTCCAGGTCATGGTTCTGTGAGGAGCACAGCCTGCAAAAGGAACTGAGTTATTACTACCTGGAAAATCCATCAACCAGCCTTTAAAAAGG
The DNA here is from genome assembly GCF_013377495.2 of Cygnus atratus. Taxonomy (NCBI): domain Eukaryota; kingdom Metazoa; phylum Chordata; class Aves; order Anseriformes; family Anatidae; genus Cygnus; species Cygnus atratus. The sequence continues at coordinate 96,563,073 of NC_066364.1, forward strand.
GAGAAGGGAGGCTTTGTGCAAGGAGGTCCTAAGAGGTGATGCTTCCTTGGTCTTTCGCCTTTGTAGTCATTGGAGTAGAAGGAATTTGTCTGGCCATTTACGAGATGTCTGCAGCAGCAGTCTGGGGCTCTGTTCTCATCATCCTGCATGCCAGATCCCAGGGAGAGCCCTGAAGGGGATCTGTTTGCTTACAGGCTGCTATGGCATGCTTCTCTGCAGTTAGACCTACTGATTGCAGCTGCAAATATGTATTATTGCCACACTGTGTTCTCATCTGTGTGATGAGAAAAGGCTAGGCCTGAGGGGAAAAAAAAAAAAAAAGGAAGGGGAGAGAGAGAGAAATACAACATATATTAAAACTATTGACTTTAATTTCTCTTTATGTTTGTATGCTTAATAAAAAAACACACTGAAAATCTCTATAAATGTAATCAGATGTTCCCTGTGGCAGGTGGAAGTATAAAGGTGTATTGATATTATATTTAGAGAGGATTTGGAGCATTTGAAAGGGTTTTTTTGAATGACTTTTCCACTTACGTCTTAATTACTCTCATCACTTTGTTTTACCCTGATACAGTATTTTACTTCCAAAGGTTATGAATAAAGCACTACATTAATTTCCCTTTAAAATCTTTGAGCTGATCTTTGTCTCTGAATGTAAAAAACTGAAAACCAGTGATGAAATTTTCAGTGGAGAAAAAATATCCTTTAATTATCTTACCAAGTAGGAATAGTCTCTCTCAAGGCTATGGCGCGCTATGCCGAAGGAGTGACAGCTAGAGGGAATTGTCCCTGGCACTTCTCACATACTGCGTCCCCTCACTGGTGCTCATGGGCAGAGCGGTGTCTCCGCTGCCTGATGAGCTTCCCCTAAGTGTTGACAGAAATATGCAACTCTTTAAATAAAGGCTGGGCAGTGGCCATGCCTTATTTTGCAACTGCCAGAAGTGGACGTAGCCCTCTAGGCAGGCAGGAAAGTGAAGTGACCCAGGAAAACAGTGTCAGCTTTCAGAGTCCCATTGCTGCTGGTGCTTCTGTTGAACGAGTACTGCCTTCTTGACACTTATAAGCATCAATTAAAGATTGAGCTTCTGTCTCCTGGATTCAGTTTCAATCCAAAATATAATTGCATGCAGGGTTTTTCATACAGGTATTTTGGGATGGGACGGTGGTACATGTGTTGCGAATGTCATTAGGCAGATGAGATCTTGAGAGTGTAACGCAAGAACTGGATAGAAGATACTTTTCAGTAAATACATTTTTTAATAAAAGATTTAAAGATGCAGAAATTAGAAGCTTTTAAAAATAAAGTATGTTTGCATATGTCTACATTTCAGAAAAATGGAAAACATTTTGTGGGTTATGACTATACATGACTTTACAGATTTTTTTTAATTTTATTGTTAAGTCTTACAATTTAAATTCTCACGAAGATTATTTGTAATTTTTTTTGTATACAAGTTGGCTTACTACTACCGCAGTCTAAAAAACCTGAACATCTTTTGCAATTTTGAGAATATAGCTTATCCTCTACGCTTGCCTAATGCAGAGTTTCCTTGACCACAAAATTGTCTTTTTGCCGAATGGTATGCGTACGTATTTCATGAAGTGGTCTACAGCTTTGCAAAAACTTGAGCAGGCAATGTAAATATAGAATGCCAGGTAATTAGTAAAATTAGTAAAATTCTTTTTTTTTTTTTTTAATGCTGCAGAATGAATTTATTCTGCAGTGGATGTTTTTCTGAGATTTCTGTGAAAGCCATAATAACACTGCTTATCTATCACTTCACCTACAGGTACATTTATGTTCCCATGGGAGGATCTCAGTCCAGTCTGCCAGGAATGCTTTTTTCCACAGCCCTCACTTTTGCCTTTGTAAGCTATTGGCACGGAGGACAGAGCTATCTGTGGTACTGGGGAGCTCTTAATTGTCTTGGAGTAATTGTGGAAAATGGCATCAAGAGGATACTTACTGTTTCACTTATTCGAGACTTAATTGTAAGTTGAATCTCTCTTCACTTTGTGTTCTTGTTTCCTAGCTTCATGCTTATCTGAAGTTCCCGGTTACTAGTTTGATTTAATCTATAGTAAAAGTGGTGGTTAATAAAGAAAACAACATTCCCTTCCCCACTCTGCCATTTGACGTAAGCCATATAACTAGAATTTTGCAAAAAACAGCTAGGCCAACACTGAAATATGGATGGTCTTAAAAGCTTTCTCTGCAATGCTAGTGCAACCAACTGCTTGTCACATTGTATAAGGTTAAACAGAAGCCAGTTTTAGTATTTGTATTCTGATTTCACTCAGGATGGACTTAAAATATTCATCTTCACTAAAATTAGGAGTGTAATTTTCTAACCATGTGTTTCCTGGAAAAAAGTTCATGTAGCAGCTGCTTGCATCTGGGAACAAGCTTATGCTAAGAAATCTTATGCCACTGTGAAGAGTCCATAAAGAAAGTATTATTTTGTTTTGAAGACCTCTGATATTTTGACTTTTCTTATGCATTTCATTTCCATTTGCTTATACTTTTCACCTTCATACCATCTTTAATGCACAGTCATACTCAAAAAAAGCACTGTTTTAATTTTGATGGTCATTTTAGTCTGCAGGTTTGCTCAGTATTTAATCCCAAATCTTCTAATAACTGTTTGTAAGGGTAATTCCTATGCCTCGCTTCCTTAGTAGTGATAAGCGCTTAGAATTCATACTCCTTTATAATACTGAGATGGCAGTGACTCAGTCTCCAGTCTGATGAAGTCCTGATGCTCAAGTAATTATGTTTATTCTCCATCCCCGTTTTCAGTTTTCACTGCTGTGGCATACCATGTGTGGCAGCTGATACAGCTAAGTAATTTAGTAGCCAGTGCTACCTTATACAATCCAAGTGTCCATCACTGTGAATTTGGTGACAGCATGGAAGCAGCTTTTTTCGTTTGTAGAGAATGAGTTTATCAGATCCATTAATCTGCCCTCTGGGGTGAAACTGAGCTTCAGCATCTGACCAGCTGCATACATTTGTCTCTGGACTGGAAAACAACAGTTTCTCAGGCATCTAGCTATATGAGGAAGGCATAAGTGTAGGGGCATTTTGTACTTGATGCCATTGTATTAGAATTCTTAAAAAGAACTCTTAAGGAATTAAGTGCTTAAGTACCATTAAAATGATGGGGGCATGGCATTGTGAAGGTTGGGTTATATGTGCTGGATTTATTCTAACATGTAATTCTAATTATAGCTAACCAGTGCTGGCAAATTTTGTATAATTAAACCGTGAACAGTGAACCAAGTGCCTTTTCCCCCTCATCCGTTTCATTGTCATCCAGTGTTTTTAAAGGCCTATTCAGTGTCTTCCATGACTCCCTGGTTTTCCATTCCTGCTTGAAAACATTGCTGTAGATGTTCCTGAGGAGGTACTTTCTCTTCTTTCCTTGAAATATTGCTGAAACCAGCATTTTTACTATGAATCATTTTGGCATCTGAATTAGTGCCCACCATAAGGAAAAATACGTTCCCTGGGGTTAGTAGATCGTGCACATCTTGCCTGCATTTGGTTATGGCTAAGTCATACCTTACCTTGTGCCTTGAAAGTTTCTCTACAACAACATGAGCTGCAGTCTTTGTAAACTGCCCCTCACTGCTCCCTCTGCACTCTTCTAACAAACTCCCATTTTCTTGTCAAATGCTGAGGCTGGAGGGCAGATGAGTAGCTGGACTTTGACCCATCCTTATCAAGAGGTGGAAGGATATTCTCTAAGAAATATCTCTTCCATCAAAAATGAGCTTCATGTTCTCTAATGTCCTGTGTAAATTTCTTTGTTTCCTTACACTCTGGCTTTTGCAAGTGTTCCTATAACCCTGTCTCAGCAAGCCTAGTCTCAGTGACTTTGAGAACCTCATTCTGAGAGAAGGTGTTTCGCTTAAATTTCATCTGTTCATCAGATGAAATCTTTGTAAGCTCTGTGTTTCACTCATTTGCTGTGTTGGCTCTTGAAGGCTATTTTTGGAAAGGAAAGTTTATTTTTGCCCCAGAATAGCAGATGAGTTTCTAAATAAACACAAAGTGCAGATTTATGGGGTTTTAACCAGTCTATTTACCTCTCCAATACTGTTGTTAAAGTTGACTTAAAAAATTGAGCTGAGCTGGAGGTACTTGGTAAAATATTTAAAAAAAAAAAAAAAAAAAAAAAAAGGAAAGAAAACCTTGAAAAAAACTTCAACTTTAATTCTGCTTTGTTTTTTAGATGAAAGTGATCACAAATAACAACAGTAATTAAAGCAAAACTGCTTCTGTTTTTTCCCTACTCTATTCCCTCAATTCTCTTGCAAAAGAAATCTAAATAAAGCACATTTGGTTGTTGTCCTTCACTGAATCCTTATGCTGACTAAGAATGTGTATAAAAAGAATCGGACCCTACATTTATGCAGATTTCATGGTAGTTTAAATCTCAGCACATCAAATCTAGCACAGAATGGGCAAAAAACACTTCTATAGCTTTAAATTGAGTCTGACAGGTTTTAAATGTCATCTCAGGCATATTGAACTGGAATAACTAAGGGATAGTAAGCATTATTTATGAGAATTAAATTCAACATATAAACAAATATTTACTGAAAACAGTAAATTTTCTGACCCATAAATTTGGACCTGAAATTTATAATCTGTACCGGTTGCAGAACAGTACCTAGCTTCCTGATTTCAGCTCTAAAAGAGATTATTCTCCTTTTAATGTAGTTTTCAATTTACACTGCTTTGAACTTTGTGTTTCAGTGAGTTTTGTTCTGAGAAGTTAACTGTATCTCTTTTTCTCCACAGAGATTATTTGTTAGGTATCAAAAAATTAGAGCCGAATGCAGTAACATTTTAACTATTTTTATTAAAGCATTGTATATAAAACAATAAATGCTGTGCATTGTGAGCTAAGGTGTATGTGGGAACTGTATATTAATGTGGGAGAGTTTTATAGGATTTTTTGTCAGTCCTTTGTTTTCACTTTTTCATGAGCTATTTAGAACCATACGAAGCGAAGTAGTGTTTTCTTTTACTGATTCTGTATTAATTTCCCTCAGATGAACAGAGACCCCAGCAGTAACTCATTTGAAATCAGTGATGAGATTTGTAATGACTTTTAATAAATAATGGATCAGATTTCTGAACAAAAATGCTAATGGCTATCATTTTTCTAGTGATTTCATTTTTCCCCCTCCTTCTTTTCCTCAAGGAAAGCAAGGTAGAGATCCATACAAGAAATGACATCTTGGTTTAAAAATACATTTAGAATGATTTAAACCTTAGAATAGCTGACAACATCTTTAAATTAATGGATTTGGAAATTGTTCAGAAGAAGACATAGCAAAGAGGGTGAAGTTGGCAGATTGTTAAAATTAATGTTTTAATCTTAATTGAAACAGTAACATTTATTTTCTTAGTTCTTTTGTAGTAAAGTGAACACGTGTCATTCAGTCTCAAGAATTTTTTTTAATTGAGATGTAAAAATCTCTCTTCTAAAAATCACGCTATGATGAATTTCTAGTTTGAGCTTATTTCTAGCTTTATGTAGTAAGGAACTAAATACACCATTAGTAATTCAATTTGAGAAGCCAGCTAATTTTGAGTATAACTTAATTTTAAATTTTTTTTTTAACTACCCTTATATTTATTTATTTATTTTTTAAGTATGAAATACTTTATTTCTAAATTTTTATTTCTGGCTGTGATGAGGTGCCACTAAGTCCATTTCAGTTCACTATAACTGCCTTTTTTCCCCTCTTTGTAAAAGGGGAAATATCTTCTGTAATGTCTGTGGTTTTGGTTAGTGTGTAACATTAGGGGATTTTTTCCTCTTATAAAATGAAGTCCATATATTTATCTCTATAGTAAAAATACCACTTTTGTTCTGGGTACTAGAGACGTGGTCAATGATAATTGGCAGTCTCAGCATTGGAGAGAACAGGATTTTAGAAGTCTTTCAAAAGGTTGAGTGTGGTCAGGGTTCTTTTGGTCTGCCTTTTTTTTCTGTCCTTTTTTTAATCTGTTAAATTTGTCTGCCCTATTTCTTCTGCTCGGAGCATCAAAAATTCTGTAGTTATTCATAACAAATGGTGCAGTGATCCTGCAGACAGCTGGAGTGGAACATGGAGAGATACTGCCTGGAGAGCCCAGCCTCTGTGCTGTGGTTCTTCAGGGTACTAAGCTGATCTAACAACTCACTGCTATTGAAAGGGAAAGGGCTGAATTTCCCTTTCTCCTCCCTTCTTTGCAGTCCCCCTGCTTTCTTCTCTGCACTCCTTTCTGCTGGAATCTTTGCTGAGCTGGCTTAGCTCTTAACCCCAGCAGAAAACTTCACTTCCTCTGATTGTTTTATTGTTAGATGATTTGTCTCATGGTTTGGACTCTGAAAAAGTACCCAAAGCAGTACAAAGTGAGAGACAGAAGTCAAAGAAGGGAAGTGGGAATGGAGGAGCTTACTAACTGCTTGGAATTTCCCCCTTGCAAGCATACCTTAGCAGTACGTAGTAGTAAGTTGAGCCTCCCTGTATAGAGTGGGACAAACAAAACAATTAGGTCCTGCTTCAGGAATTGCTTAGCCCTCTATTAGGGCCCAAACTCAGTCTAACCAAGATAAAGACACTGTGAATTTCACAACTGAATCCTATATACGTTAAGAAAACAGAACTCTCATTTAATGACAAATTTCTTTGTGCAAGTATAACTCACTTAAAATCGCCATGACAAAGCTGTAAAACTTCCTTCTGCCACTATCAGTGGCAAGATCTGACCAAACATTTCAAACTCATCCGGAGAAAGTATGTATGTAGACCACCTTGCAAAATCAGATCTTTAATAAGATCTTCGTAATAAATAAAGACCCTTCTCAGCTGTTCTTCAGCACATAGTAGGCTTTGATCTTTATTTTGCTTCATTTGATGGAAAGAGTATTTATAACACTGGTTTACTAATCTCAGAAGCTTGTTTCACCTATTCTCCTTTACTAATAGTTTTGTGTAATTCATGCATATGTTTATTGCAACATGGTAATTCAGTTAAGTGGCAGGCAGTGCTGATGATCCTTTCTTCATAATCCTCTTATGTACTTGCTGTAGATTTCTGCTGGATTTGTCTCTTCAACTGTCTGAGAATTTATAATAACATAAGGTAAGGTAATTGAACAAAGTCCCTTAATCAGACTGTTTGTCTGTAGTGCTGAAATCTTTTTTGAGATATAGGTATCACCTATAATGTCAAAACCCCAACCAGTGAATAGGGCTTGCTGTTATGCTCTGAATAGCAAATAGGAGGCATCCTGCATCCCTGGAGGAATGACCCAATGGTCAAATGCTCTCTGCCTGGGGTGAAGATACCTCCCTCTGAGCCTTGAATTCAGCCATATCAGTCATCTAACCAGAAATCGTTGCTGTCCAAAGTGGATATGCTCTGACTCAAACTCAATGGAAACTCCTTTCTCTAGATGTAAATCTTAGCCAGGGCAGATTTGTGACAACTGGTCGTTACGTGTGGTACCCAGAAGCAGCAAGCTGAGTCATCAAGGTGCTGTTTCATACTGAGCTTCTGAAAGACCATCAAAGGTGAATGTGGGCTGGCGGAT